>NC_134865.1:12427500-12765000 GCF_049852395.1 Peromyscus maniculatus bairdii | reverse complement strand
CGTGCAGGCATTTCCGTCTATGTTTTCATAGAAGTAAGGCAGTCTCCTAGAGTGACATACTGCAGGATCATCCAATGCTTACAGTGAAACGACAGTCTTTCTCTTCCATTATGATGGTCTTTCAAAACAGATTAAAATGAGATCATCTAATTTGCTTTATGGAGATTTCTCACCCAGAAAGTGCTTGTACTGGGGTTCTTTTATCTGGACATACAATCAGGATATTATTACTTGTTGAGTGTACTGTGGTCATCCAGGGATGTGCCTGATTCTCTTCATCTATTCATCCCAATAAATTTGGAAGGTTATTTGGCAACATAGCCTGGTTGGGAAAGGTTAGGAGAAATTAAATGACCTAACTAGAATCACAAAATTCAAGGAATAGAAATATAAGCTTGATACCTTGATTTACAAAGCCCAAACTGTTCCTTTTATTACTTAGAGTTAGATGATTTACCACTTTGGCATTCTCAGTGTCCGAAGCATTCCCTTTCTATTATTGTCCTCAGTCATTCATAGCTACTGAGCACTCGACATGTGATCAGTCCAAATTGAGATGTGGATTTCAAGGAGTTAGTATATCAAATGGATAATATATTTAATAATTTTGTAAATATGAATTAAGTATTAAAACGATACCATTTTAGGAATATTTGGTTAGATTATATTACTATAATTAAGTTGACCTTTTTCATCTTACTTTTTATGTGTTTACTGGAAGTTTTAAAATGACATTCATGTAACATTCTGTTTCTGCTTGACAGCATTGATCTGAACAAGAAGGTGAGAGAATTGATAACTTTCTATAGCTCTGCGTTCCCTAATTAACAAAGTGACTTAATTAACTAGTACCATGTCCCGGGAAAGTGACCCCTGCACTTGTCCATGAAGTTCACTCTATTGAGGGAACTCAAGCTATTCAATGGGGCTTGCCACAGGTCTGTCCCTTCATCTCCAGGTCAGTCAGATGTGGTGGCTTGCACACCAGAGTCCCACTTTCCTGGCTGACTCCGTGCCAGCCCGTCTTCCCGCCACTGTGCTCCCTCTCAGACCAGAGTTTCACTTTTCCTGGCTGACTTTGTGCCAGCCCGTCTTCCTGCCACTGTTCTCTCTCTCAGACCAGAATTAGTGTTATCATGCTTCCCTGCAGGTCCTCCTGAGACAGTCTGCATGGCGTCTAGTGCCCTGTAAATTTTTAGAAATGGTTCCAGAAGTTCTGTGGTAAGTAGCATTATTCCAGTTAAGTAGAAATATCTTCCTCACACACGCATCATCTCTACTCAACCCCACATCCCAATGCTTCCTTGATGCGCCTATTTTGAACACATTCCTTAGGCACCAAACCAAATACCCTTAATAGTGAATGAAGTCAGGAAAGGAGAAAATAAAACAAACAAAAAACAAAAGTGGCGGAGGGGTGATTTTACTTACTAGTTTTCTATGCCAAATCTGTATTTATTTTTTTTTTGGTAATTAAACAAAATGAAATTTTCATTTTATGTACTTGGCTAATTTATTCATACATTTAATCATTCATTAATATAATATCAGTAGGCTTTACGGTCAACCCAAGTAAAACATATTCTTTTCCCTCAAAGCACTCTTGTGAGCTACATATGCCATTAACTGGGCATACTATGAGGCTAAATGTGAATATGTCTTTGGAAGTGCCCCCCCCCCACAGAACATTTGATCTAACTTGGCCAGGGAATCCTCAAAAAGAAGGTATAATTTTGAATTTTGAGAGATTAAGAGAGAAATTTAAAAAAAAAGATATTTGGGTCACAATAAAGGTCAAGGTCAAATAGTTAGGTATGGGAGGATCTGGGGCTGGGGTCAGGAAGGTGAAAAGTCGTCTGACCGAATACGATTTTGTAATACTGTGCTGATGAATGCCTCTCAATTTCTCTCCCTACTTTTTGCAAATCATACTAAGGGAGTCAGAACTGAACTGATTTTAACAAACCTGTTCAGTAAAAAGAAAACAATATAAATACAATCTATCAGACTAGAGGAAATACAAATCAAATGGGCAAGAATGGGTGACAGAGATGAGTCAAAGTCCTCTTTATGTTTCTGTAAAACATCAAGAATGGAGACTGCTGTTAGCAGACGGCTTGGACCCGAGCTGTCTCCTTCAGCCCCTAGACTCATGTTTTAATGCTTGGTCTCTGGCTTGTTTGAAGGCTGTGCAATCTTTTAGGAAGTGTGGCCTGAATGACAGTTACCAATGTCAGGTTTATGAAGATCATGCCCATTTCTGGTTCTGGCCAGCTCTCTCTGATTCCTGGTGTATGTCATATCAGGAGCACCCCCATATTTTCACACCAGTGACAGAGCCATTCACACTGCCATGATGGGTTGAAGTCGCCCTGGAACTGTGAGTTAGAGGAAACCTTTCCTTCCCTTGTCATATGCTCTGGGTGTGTGTGGAGAAAACTAATAGGATTATTGCTATTAATGAGGTAAGAACATCAGTTCTGTAGAAAAAACTAAGCTTTTGTGCTGTGGAATAATGCTTTTGCACACTGGTTTAATAAAACGCTGATTGACCAGTAGCCTGGAAGGAAGTATAGGCAGGGTAAGCAGACAAGGAGAATTCTGGGAAGAGAAAGGCTGAGTCAGGAGACATCAGCCCACCATCCAGGGAGCAGCATGTAATGACACACAGGTAAGGCCACGGAACACATGGAGACATCTAGATGAACAAAAATGGGCTGAGTTTAAATGTAAGAGCTAGTCAGTAGTTAGCCTGAGCTAATGGCCAAGCAGTTACAATTAATATAAGCTCTGCATGATTATTTTATAAGCAGCTGTGGACTGTGGGACCGGGTGGGACCACAGGAAAACTTCAGCTACACTTTTGTCAGTATGGGATTTAAAAGAAATCTCTGAAATGTGCTAAACCACATGTAGAAAATTCCTTACCTGTACACATTTATTTTAATATCCTTCCATGCCATCAGAGAAAAAGCCCCAATGACTGGCGCTTTACTTTCTTTCTTTTAAAATATTGATTTATTTGTGTGTATATGTCTATTTATGCGTGAGTTTTATTCATGCATGGGTGTATTCCTGTGAGAGCACACAGAGGCTAGAGAGGCGTCGAGTGTCTTCCTCTATCCTCCCCATCTATTCTGTTGTCACTTTGAGGCTCGTGTTTTCGTACTGAGGCTGGAAACCAGCACTCACCTTCCTTCTTCCAGTCTCCTCCCGACTCTAACGCTAGGTTATAGTCATGTGTGGGATGCCCAGCATCTTGCATGGATGCTAGGATCTGAACTCTGTTCTCATGACTCAAAGCAAGTCTTCTTCTCTGGGGAGCCTCCTCTCCAGGTGCTTTTGATATGCAAGAGGTAAAGCTATCTGGGACCTTCCTAACATGGGTAGTTCCGGAATGGGCTTCATACCCTGCCATTTCCAACAAGATCCCTGCCATGCTTGGAAGTTTGTCCTCTCTAAAACTCATGTTGAAACTTACATTCCTTTGTAAAGATTCAAAGAGGTGAGGCCTTGAGTATGGGCACTTTGTGTGTGAAGTCTTGGCTTTTTTGGTTTTTGCCAGGTGAAGTGCTGGCTGCCCTCCCTGTGGAGGACACAAAGTGTCAGGTGCCAAGTCCACCGGGGTCTCAGCCTTAGAGTTTCCAGCTTCTAAGATTTAAAACCAATACATTTCTGTCCTTATAAATGGCTGTCTCCGGCATTCTGTTACAGCAGCACAGAATGAATGAGGGCAGCTCGCCGGGCTGCTGCTGGCCCACAGCACATACTTTAAGTAGAAAGAGTGGGCCAGCAGAAAAATCTGGCACAACAGGAAATCATAAAAAGATGCAGGAAATATTTGTGTAAAGGTGTAGCCATTTAATAGTCTTGATGTAGAGCCAAGACCTTTTCTTTATGATGCAACCTTGATGAAATGTGCATTTAAGTTTCTGCAGTTCTAGGAACTTCCAGGTTTTATAGTTCTCCCAGTTTTAATAACAGAACCGTCGGCACCTAATTTACCAAGTGTGTTCAAACCAATCACATTTTCACAGAAGCAAGTTGTCTTTTTTAACCCACATTTTTTATCTCTTATATAATATTTAATTAGGAAATTATTGTAGCAAAATTATCCTGTATAAATAGATTTGAAGAGAAATACATCAAATTCTTGGTAATCAAGTAACAAGGGAGGCAAGATTGTCTGAATTTGTTAGCTTTTAGCATTCAGCTAGCCCTGGACTTTCCTTGGCATGCTTTAAGATGGAGCATCTGTTAACAAGCAAATTGATAATGGAGGTCGGATAGTATGACTAAAAGACAACAGAGGCTAAGGAGTCATCTCTCTGAGAATTTGTCTGTGTGCTCTGGGTTGATAAAAACCTGAGAATAAAACAAGGCAAGGTCTGGATGCACAGAATGTCCTTCCTTAGATACTGTATCTTGACTTTTCATGAGGCATGAACATCAGCTAGTTCCACACTGTGTCCTCTGGCAAGATCTTTGGAAAAGAACAGTCCTGAGAATCTCCTGGGAAATCTTCATGGTTCAGAGGAAGCTTTGCAAATGATACCTGCAGACAGATGATTTTGGAAGCCTCAGATGATGTGGAACAGGATGATTTGTAGTGAGATTAAATCTGTAGAACTTCTGGTCTTAACCAAGAGCCATGCTCACTGAGGCTGGCTAACACCCAGGGCCCATGACTAAATAGTAGTGTACAAATGAGACAATATGTCCAACTGTTTTCAGCACAAAAGGTTCAAGGATCACTGCCAAGAACATATAAAATGCTCCCACATATAGATAAGAAAACAAACCTAACTGCCAAAAGGGTAAAGTGCATGAACTGATCATTTACTCAAGATGTTCTCAGAGAAATGAGATGAAGATGAGCTATTGGACTAATAAAATCTGAGAAGAGGTACAATATCCCGTGTGGGCATGGTTGTGGGTCAGTGGGTTTATAATACACCATTGTGCTGTATCAACTGATGTTCCTTTTAAAGGACAATACCACAAACAAATGGGTCTTGAATAACTCTGAAGTGCCAGCATTGCTTAACGGGCTGGGAATCTACCAGCAAAACACCCAATTCCTCTTTTCACAGAACTTTCCTTTTAGTGGAAGAAGTTGGACAACTAAGAAAATAGGCTCAGGGCTGATAAAAGCCAAGAATAAATGAAGCAAGACAAAGAGAAAAGTGGGATGCCATTCCACATATGATAGAGAGAGCTTCACACAAGGAACATTTGATTATCTGCATCTGTTGGAAGAATATAGTTACATGCATTTAAGGGTCATCATGAATCATTAAAAATACCAAGTTGCACAAGTATGTCTTGGGTATGATCCCTTTATGTTAAAATGTGCCTATGTTTACATAAATGAATATGTCTAATATTGTATTTTAAACACATGAAAAGGCACACACACTTATGTGTCCATACCTCTTTTTAGGGTTATTTATTTATTTTTGTTGTTTTTACATCCTAACCAAAGTTTTCCCTCCTCCCTGCATCCCAGTTCCTCCCCCGAATCTCCCATCTTCCCTAACCCCCAGTTCCACCCACTCCTCCTCTATGGCTTGTCTTCAGATACAGGCAGGCATTCCATGGATATCAGCCAGCTATGGTATATCAAGTTGCAGTGAGACTAGGCACCTCCTCTTTTATTAAGGATGAGGCATGCCCACACCTCTTAGTGCAGGCTGTCTCTACAGTTGATTGTACAGACAGTTGTAGACGAAATTCTAAACAGTCTTATTAAATAAGAAACACAGAGCCAAATACAGAGTTAAAAGCCCAAGAGATCAGAGCATGAAGAGCCAAGACCACCTTATCTTACCACTCACTGTCGTCCTTCCCCTGAGAGAGAGAGAGAGAGAGAGAGAGAGAGAGAGAGAGAGAGAGGAGAGAGAGACCTTCTTCCTGTGTGTCTTGTGTTTTATTGCTTTCCTGTTCTGCCTTCTCATTGGCTCTAAGCCCAGCCACATGACTTCCTCATCACTGTCTGTCTATACAGACCTCCTGGTCTCTACGGTTGGTACTGGGATTAAAGATTTGGGTTACCAAGCTTGGCTGTGTCCTTGACCACACAGAGACTCTACCTGCCAAGTGATTGGATTGAGGGTGTGGGCTACCACCACCTGAATTCTGTTCCTAGCTCGCTAATGACCTCTGATCTCCAGGCAAACTTTATTTATTAACATACAAAGAAAATCACATTTCAGCATAATTAAAATATCACCATAGACAGTGGTATGAAGAAGGAAGATCAAATGCTATGTTACCCAGGTAATACTTTTTAACAAAAGAAAAGTTAATAAAACACTGGAAGATCATTCTATTACTTATCTTTGTATCAGTGACCAAAAACTTGACAGAAACATCATGAGATTGATTTTGAATGGTTGTTTGAGAAGATTTCAGTTCTTTGTGGCAAAGGAGGCATGGTGGGCACCTGAGTTCACAGCAGCAGGACTGTGTGGTGGGTACCATTCAAACCACAGTGAACCAGGAAACAGTGAGCAGGAGATGGATAGACCCTTCAAAATCCCACCTCTTACACCGACTTCCTCTAGCTGGGCCCCACCTCCTGAAGATTCTACAGCCTCCCAGAATAGCACCCTCATGTGGGGATGAAAACATCAAACTCCTAAGAAGCTTTAGAAATAAATCATCAAAAATGAGAGATGCTGATAATGATTAGGCATGTAAAAATAAAAATGAAGACTTTGGAGACTGTGCATGTGAAGTAAAAATGATCATTAGGTTAAAAAAAAAAAAACAGAGCAAGAAGAAAAACCAGAAGTGGTTGCTGTTGTGCAGGACAACACAGTTCAGAGGAGTTCCCATCCAGGTACCTCTACTTATTTGTGAGGCTCTAGGCCACTTAGCTACTCTATGTAGTCACACATCTGATAGCATTATGGGTAATAAATGTGTAGATTCATATTCAACATTCAGAATAGCAATGCAGTTGAATGCTTCATAAATGCTGCTATGTTAAGGGTGTCCGGTTCCACTGAAGTCAGGGGCTCCTGTGGCTTCACACAAGGTTGGTAGTCTACCAACAGAAGTGGAGCATCTTGACTTGCTCTTCAGCATCTTGGCACTTCTTGAACACCTGTGAAAGTCGGAAAATAGATGTTTAGGAATCAATCAGGGTCTAAACGATTGGCTGATGCGCAGAGTAAAGGGCAGGACCTAAGTGAGGGACATAGTAAGGCTCAGATTCCACACCCATTACATAATGGCTGTCACTTTCATTCCTAGAAAGATAAACAGGTCTCCAGACCCCTGCTGGGGCTTTATTTACACTCATATACAGAGAGAAGTAAGGGAGCAGGCTGACCTTCTTTGCTATACTGACATTTGCCTTAATAAGCAGCACTTCCATTTCTCAGGAACTGAAGAGGCTTAGCTATTTTCCTAGGTTTCTAGGAAATGCAAGTTTACACATCTCAAGTGAGCAATTAACTTCAAAATAAATTACTACATTTATTATTGCCTTAAAATATTTATGGTACATTACTACTTTAATATTTTTAAGTTTTCATAAAGCAGTTTCCCAGCTCTGACCATCGCACAGGGCAGAAGTGGGTGACATTTAATTTTGCCTGGCACAGATGTGAAGTGACCTGCCCAAACTTCTGTTGGGGGAATAGAAACCATAATTTCCCAATGTTTTTCTGGATATCCCATTTCTTATTTGTCCAATAAAGTTTCTTTTTTCCCTTCAAAAATAATGTTGCCAAGGGCTGTGGTCTGGAAGTGCCCTCCAAAGGCCTCCATGCTAAGGGGCTGGCTGCCAGGATCCGGCACTGCAGGGGTGGTGTGACTCTTAAGAAGGTTACAGATAGCACGCTGTTTGAGGAGACATGGAACTTCAGTCCCTTCTTGTCTCTTACTTTTTACAAGCAGACCTTCTCCAATACACACTCTTCTCATAACATATTGTCGCCTCAAGACAGGGCTAAGCTGTAATGGATTGAAGCCATGAGTCCAAATGAATCTTTCTTTAAAAAACTGCTCCAAATACACCATCAACACTGGAATGCCACCTAACACACCAAGTGTGCTCAAGTACAGAGTGAACTTTCTGTAGACTGTTGACTTACTCAGGGTTACCATGTTTTGAGAGCCCTGGGACAAAGATGGGTACCTAGTTCACAGGACACCTAGTTCTGCTCCAGCAGATCCCCTCATGGAGTATGTAGATGGTCACCTGTCACTTACAAAGCCAAACTCATCAGGGTTTCTGTCATCCATTAGTGTTTATTTTCTTTCTATTAATTTGCTTTTTCTTTCCACCCAGTTCTTGTTTCTGTACTTTACCACTATCTATTCTGTGCATTTTTTTTATTATTTTCCATTGTATTTCTATGTAACATTCTCACCAACATTATGTTTACAATTTTACGTTCATCTTAAGATGGCTGGTCACCCATATAACAGCTATGTCTGCAGGTACAGTCTTAGGTGAAACAAAATTGTCACACACACCAAACTGTGACAGGCTTGCTCAGAAGTCTTCTTCCACATGAAATACTATTAACTATGATTTAAAGGTGTTTCTTAGTGTCTTTTAGAAATAACATCTTTGGAGTAAGAGTTATAGTTTATTGGGAGAAATTAGATTTAATAATATTTAAGCGTTCTCACGATAAAGGAACCAAGCAACATTTGTCTCTGTCTCTGAGTGTTTAAGAATTTAGCATAGGCCAGGCGGTGGTGGCACACGCCTTTAATCCCAGCACTCGGGAGGCAGAGGCAGGCGGATCTCTGTGAGTTCGAGGCCAGCCTGGGCTACCAAGTGAGTTCCAGGAAAGGCGCAAAGCTACACAGAGAAACCCTGTCTCGAAAAAAAAACCAAAAAAAAAAAAAAAAAAAGAATTTAGCATAAATGTAAGAGCAGTATTCTGGTGGATGGTGGCAACTCAGGACTGAGGGAGCATCTCTTGAGGTTTCTGGGATGATGACTGCTGAGACAGACACTCACATAATTTTTCATAATTACAAGGGGGTTCAGGGGCCAGCCCACTGAAGTGAGAACCAAAGAGCAGTGGCTTTGATGATGTTCATTTATCGTCCTTATCAAGGTTGCATCATTGTTTGTCAACTCAAAATATTAGTGAGGATTTAGGGGAATAAACTTGCTCTCTAATTAGATGAAATTGGAGCCTTATTGCCTCAGCCATAAATGATCGTTGAGGTGTTACTAATTCAACCGAATCTCCGATGCCTGGTTTGAGGAGCCAGTTGATAATATGATTCAGTGAACAAGGGTTGGAGAAGTGGGAATGATGAACAGAATTTGTTTTGCTCACAAGCTAATGATAACACTTGAGGGCAATATTATCATCAGCTTGTAAGAAAAACAAATTTTGCTCACAACGACAGAGACTCCTAACATCGAGATGGGTCATCTAGCAGTGAACTATTAGTCAGCTTAGTCACTACATTTGGTCCATTATGTGCTCAGCTACACAAGGAAGACATATATTACTCAGTCTTGTTATTGGGGGGGGGGCATAGTATTCTGGCCTAATGTTTAGACTAATGTACATGTTTTTGTTCTGTCCTGAAGCCATGCACCACTTCAATATGGTAACTCTGGTGTGCTGGCTTTTTTTTCTCTCAGGAGCCCCATATGGTCTCTCTCCAGGGAACACAAATAAGAAAGAAACAAAAATAATCTCCATGTCATAGACTCCATTGACTCGGTAGCATCAATAACGCAAGCTATGAAGTCTTGCCATTCTTTATCTCTGTCCGTATTGTACCTCCATTGGTTTTCTTAGCCTGAATGCAGTGAAATTGGAAATTGGTCACCCCCAAAAAAGTCTTGTGGGAGAAACACACACATACACACACACACACACACACACACACACACACACACACACACACAGAGAGAGAGAGAGAGAGAGAGAGAGAGAGAGAGAGAGAGAGAGAGAGAGAGAGAGAGAGAATGCATTGACATAGTTTAGAATCAAAACACTACAAAGGCATACTCTGGGAACTCCTATTGCCTCTCATTATCTTATCTACTTTTATCAATCTGCTTCTTACTTATCCTTCCAGAACATCTTTGTGTGACACAAAATTATATGTATATCCTTACTGTACATGTCATTGGCACTTATTTTCCCACCTTGAAGCTGGCTTTCTTAGGGAGTGGACTGATAAAATAATCAAATGGATTGCGATAGTCCCTGTACCTGCCTTTCTTCATAAGCAAACTGAAACCCAATGCCAATGGTGAACTGGTAAAACAAAATTCAAACTTACCCAGTCACACATTGCCAATTACCTTGAAACAAGAGATGGTCTATTTGAACCAAACAAATACTTTATTTTTATTGCCCCTGCACGGTATAAATGCTTCCCTCTCTTGCCCTTTCAATGGTGAGCTGAACTGCTTGCCATCTGGTGTGGGTTTTAATGTGCTGAAATTATCATCCATCAGGTTATTTCTTTCCACTGCAATGAAAAGGAACTGGAGAAGGCACAAGTAGCTGACAGTTATGTAAAGGCAGAAGGATGCTGTGTAGATCCAAGACTCTACCCATACTTCCCTCTGGTGGAACAGGCAAGCTCATCCTTGGCTGTAGCTGAAGTTTCTCTCCAGGTCCTGCCAAGCCCCCACAATCCCGCAGCCCATTTATAAAATAATCACTCAGAAGCTTATATTAATTATGAACTGTATGGCCTAATGACTGAGGCTTCTTGCTAGCTAGATCTTACTTCTTAAATTAACCTGTTTCTATAAATCTATACCTTGCCACATGGCTCATGGCTTACCGGTACCTTTACATCTTGCTTCTCATGGTGGCTGATGGTGGTGTCTCCTGACTCAGCCTTCCTGTTCCCAGAATTCTCTTCTCTGCTTATCCCGCCTATACTATACTTCCTGCCTGGCTACTGGCCAATCAGAATTTTATTTATCAATCAATCAGAGCAACACATTCACGGCATACAGAGCGATATCCACAGCACCTGGCAAGTGACATAGGAGGGAGTCAACCCTGTAGGGTTCATTGAATCAAAGTCCATCTAGGGAATCAGTTTTAGGACAGCTGCTGATCCAAAACACCTCCAGGAAGGCTGTCAAAGCCAGAGCCCACATCCTGTTTTCTTTCTAGTAGTAGAACTTAAAGCAGGGTTTGGAGAAGCTGAGGATCTGCTGGTAATGAAAGGGTCTTAGTTTCCTTTCCTGTTGCTGTGATAAAATACTCTGACAAAAATAAACTAAGGGGGAAAGGATTTATTTTGACTGGTAGTTTACATCACCGTGGTGGAGAATTCAAGGCAGCAGGAGCCTGAAGCAGCTGGTCACATGACAGCCACAGTCAAGAAATAGAGAGTAATGAATGTTGATGCTCAGCTCACTTTTTCCACCTATGTATTCCAGAATCTCAGACAGGGAATGGTGCTGCCCATAGTGGCTAGACCTTGCCATCTTAGTTAATGCAGGCAAGTTAATCCCCCACAGGTATACCCAGAGACTCACCTCCTAGGTTAGTCTAGATTCTATCAAGTTGAAAATTAACACAGGGCTTGGTCCTTAATTTTTAAAAAGATTCCTAGCTTATACCGCTTGACTCCAAAATACCTGTTTTATCAATGCCATTGTGACAGTTAATGTGTGTGTCTGCTTTCTAAAATGTGCTTGAGAAACAATTGATGCAACAGTTTTAGAAAAGTTGTCAATAGAAGCATCTACCATATTATGTACTGCATAATAGAAAAACATAATTTGCATCTTGAGGAGGATCATGGGTCTTGAAAGTTATGCCAAAAGGGCCAATTAGTTGTTCATTGCACAAACAGTGGCATCAAATCTTGCAAAGTGAATGGCCAACCTGAGTAGGACACCTGAGGTTGCCCTCTGGTTTCCATATGTGCACCCACAGTTACAGGTGTGTATACTCAAACACACACACACACACACACAGACACACAAAGGGGGAAGCCAGGGTCTGTCTCAACCTCTAGCATTGTTTTCTAGGACCCTGCTATTTACAGTCCTGTCTGTGGGCTAATGCTGTGAGCCTTGTGAATTGTTTGTACAGAATTTGAGAATACGTATTTAAAAACATGTTGATATTTGTCAGTATCATGATGTTCAAGCATGATAAGGGTACTTGCATTGTTGAAGAAGTCTGGACAAATTCTGGAGTCAGAGTGCATATGGTTCATTTCACACACAAAGAGATGAACTGAGTATGCCAAATGGAAACAAGCCATGCATTTTAAAGATAGTTGGTAAATTCAAATCCAGAACGGTATAACATTTGAGATCCATTACTTACCCTGAAATAACTGGAATTGAAAACTTAACTTTATGAGTTATTGTGAGTTGTTATTGATAAGCACAGAAAGATAAAGATCCTTATTTGGTTTGGATGTGGAGAAAGATGAAAAGGACTCAAGACAACCTGGCATAGAGCCGAGGTTGGAAATTTCTTGTCCACATAGATGATTCATTTCTCTACTATTGTTAGAAGAAAACAGGAACTCCTAATCATCCACTATCACCTGTAAGTTGTTCTCAACTCAACTTGATTCAGATAAACTCACAGGAGGAAACAAGTTCCTTTGGTTGCCTGAACACTTAAATATTGATATGTATGGTACTTGAACAAATTATTTTTAGGCCACTTCATGTGGTGGCCATTATTTCATTTATAAGTTTTTGTTTGAATAACAGAATGACCATAAGAGACAATTATATTAAAGAGTCATTATTTTCATCAAAATGATTTTGATCCTTTTATTTTTAAAAATTTTTTAGAAAGAATAAACCATTTATTAGTAGTTAACATATATTAAAATGGTTTAATAATTTAAGAAAATATAAAAAATTAATACTGTCAAACTTTCATACTAGAAAATATCATGTATTTTTTTCTCAATTAGACATTTTCAAAGATGAAATATGTTTCGTTTCACATACTAAATTTTACTTTATGTATACTGAACCTACTAAGAAAAGATTTAGCTTTGAGTTTTGTACCTTTGCTTTATTTCATTTTTCTAGAAATTATGATTTGAATACGGCTTTTACCTTTTGAAATCACCCTGGAGTTTGATGCCCATTATGAGGTTCATGGAGAGTGGCTAACTTATTTGACCACGGTGTTTAGAAGAGGTGGTGAGGACTAGATGAGACCTTCGGAATGGGGCACAATGGAAGACTAGAGGCTTTGTGAGAAGAAAGGTCAGAATACACACACACACACACACTCACTCACTCACTCACACACACACACAGAGGAGAGAGAGAGGAGAGAGACACCACATCCACACATCACATACAACAGATACAACATACACATACAACACAAATACACAACACATACAAGACACAACACACACACATGCATGCACACACCACATACAACAGACATAACAAACACACAAACAAGCACACAACACATACAATAGACACAACACACACACAAAACACATGCACACAACACATGCCTGCCACTGAACCAATCCCCACACACATGCATTCACACATACACACACACACACACACACACACACACACACACACACACACACACACGCTTCCCATCTCTCACTGTGTCGTCTAAGGATTCCTCCAGCAAGAAGGACATCATGAGATGAGGTTCCCCAGCTTTGGCTCAGAATTTTGAGCCAAAATATCCCTCTTTTCTTCTGTGGTATTTGGTTAGTCACAGGAGAGAAGAGACGAAGACATGTTTTATGCATGAAATATTCATCTGCAAAAGTTTAGAAAATTATAATCTAGAGAGAGCTTACCCAGTTTTGTCTCTCTGGCATGAAGTCTAGCGGAGACTGGAGACAAGCCAACTTGCACACGCAAGCCAGGCATATAAACACCCCATGTGATGATGTGCTGACCTTGAATTATGGTGACAACAAGTTCTCTGGACCTCCCTCCACCTCACAAAGTCAGACTTTGAGCTCAGAGAGAAGCCTGAAAGGGAGAGGGTGATGAAATGAAACCTTCAGATGGAAAGGCTCCATAATGACGTTTTAATTACAGATGTTGGCAGAGGAGGATAGCTATGAGTTTCAGCTTAATTTTTAAAGTCAAAGGAAAGAAAACAGATGTGACCAAGTCAAGAAAAGCATGAAAATAAGAATGAAGGGGAGGAGCGGGAGCAGGAGGATGGATGGATTAATACAGAGTAAACAAGATTAGTAAGATATGTGCTACAGTTGGACTGTTCATGTTCCTTCCAAAATTCATTCTAGGACTTATTCTCAGGTGCATGGCTGTGGCCGCCAGGACTTTTAGGATCTGCTTAGGCTATGAGGACTCTGCCCTGTGAACAGGGCTAGCAGTTTTAGGAAAGGGTTGGTGGGAACAAGCCCCCTGCTCTTCTGTCTGTCTCAACATGTGAAGACACAGTGCTCAAGGTGCCATCTTGGAAGTATAGTCTGGGCCCTCAACAGACACAGTGAATCCAGCAGGCAGTGCCTTGATCACAAATATCCCAGGCCCTAGAATTGTGAGAAACAAATCTCTTTATTATTAATAAGTTGCCCACTTTATTGTATTTTGTGATAATGATAATAAAGAACTAAGACTTTATTTCTTCTTTTTGGTGACCAAATGACAAAAAACTTCAGCATGAGTTGAAGAGGCCCCATATGCTGTTTACAGGGAATTCACACACTGCTAGGGGGTAAGGAACCACGTTCAAAGAGATGCTGATGCTGATAGTCATGTAGACTAGACTCTGTAAAGCTGATGCTGCCCTGTTTTATTAGAAAGGTTGTCCCGCCTCTGGCTTTAGAAGAAAATGCACACTTGAGTTCATGCTAAAGGAAATGAGCGAAAATGAACGAAAAGGGATCTCTGTCACTTGGGGTCCTGCCTGGGGACATAATTTTCTTGAGGTAGGGGAAATAAGAGTGATGGGAGGAGACGTAATGGTCTCCGGCTGTGCCTTGCTGAGGAGGGAAGGGACCTTGTGGTGGCAGAGGCTGGTGGGCAGCTTCCTGGGAACACTCTGTCTGCTGTTCTCTTTATGATCCATGAAGGAATCTGTCCCAGCAGGTCCATTTGCAGCAGGCTGCTGGGGAAGCATCAGCGCTCTCCATGCACATTAATTCTCTCCCTCTGGAGGGCAGGAAAAGGCAACTGAGGCTCACATACCCTGATTACACGCCTCTTCAAATCCTTCCATTTCCAACAATGATTCAGCTTGCTTTGTCTGTCGGTGTTCAGGCAACATGTCCGATGAGCACCCTTTTCTTCCCCATGATGCTTCCAGTTTCCAGGTATTCTTGGGATAGTACAATGCGGACAAGAATAGGACATGAAAAAATTGGCAGCATCTTTCAGCTACTATATAATATGAATGTAGGGTAAGCCAAGCGAGATGATTTGATGGACTCTGGCCTGTAGGAGACGTTTCCCTTGGATACAAAGGGAACACACAGAACTGGCGTTGAAAACAAATCTGTTTGTTTTAGGTCTGACTTTTCTTTGTTCCCTACACTGTGGCAGGTGCATAATGGGTCTTTAATCCGTAGTATTAAGTTAATGCCATTTAGAAAAGTGAATGAGAGCCACAAGTTTTAATCATAACAGAAATATAACTTAGAGTTATCATGGGGTCTGGTCTATAAATAAGAACTAAGATCATCGTAGAAGGTTAGTAAAGATGAAAATGAAAATTCCCCAGTTAGAATGAGGGAGGCAGGTAGGATTATTTTACCTTTCTTATTTTCATAGTTTTCGAGGATATAAGGAGAAGGCTGTACTGTTGATGAGCTGACAAGCTGACGTGACCCGTTGTTCTGCATTAGCTTTCACACATTCTCTCTTGCAGGCTGAGGTGCTAGTGAGGTAGAGTGATGAAAGGTCCTAACACTCAGCACAGGCAGAATGAGACGCCTGCTCACTGAAACAACTGAAAGTTTGCTGACCTTAGATGGCGGGCCATAGGATGTGTGTTTTGAATGTAACGTAGATACTGACAGGATGTGACAGTCTTTTCCTGTTTAGCTGGATGGATTTATCCTCACCCTAATCATCACCCATTCTATTCTCAGGGTACAGTCGAGGGGCAAGGTTCCCAGCACAAAGCCACAGCCATCTTCGGACATGTGGTGGTTTAAATGAGAAATGTCCCCCAAAGGCTCTGGAATTTGAATACTCATTCCCCCGTTAGTGGCACTGTTTGGGAAGGTTCAGGAGGGTGTGGCATTGCTGGGGGAAGTGTGCTACTGGAGGTGGGATTGAGAGTTTGAAGCCTTGCCCTCCTTCCAATTATTTCTGCTTTGTGCTTGAGGAGGAGGACATAAGTCTCAGCTTCCTGCTCCAGCTGCCATGCATGCTGGTTACTGCCATACCTCCCCAACCATGATGGAATCTGACTCTCTGACGCTATAAGTCCAAATATACTCTGCCTTCTACAGGTGCCTCGGTCATGATGTTTTATCACAATGACAGGAAAGAAAAGCATAGGGCACATGCTGTGGTGGCCTCTGGGGGCAGTTGATTGGGCACATCAGAAGACTGAAGGTATTTTATGACACCTTGACCCATCACTTGCTTTTCAAGTCACCAAAAACAGTGCTACTACACTTGTTCATGCTTATATGTGGAGTTAGACTATTTTGTTTGTCTTGTTGGTGTACATATATTATCACCCTGGCACATGGAAGAACCACTTATTAGATGAAAGTTTCGCTCTCATAAGGGAAATAATAGTTAAAGAAACACTCGAGGTTTTTCTGGTGAATGTAGGTGACATGGACATGGAGAGTCCCAAACTGATGGATGCTGGCTGTGTTGGAACTTAGTAATTTTTTCAGGAAACTGTAGGTTCTTCCCAAACTTTTTGCTACCTCTAGTTAAGCCTGTCACACTCTTTACTGGATGTTCAGCGGTGTTCCTGCTTGGAGGATTCTTCTCAGTTCATCCATCACAGCCTCAATTCCCAAGCATAATTGGCTGCAAAATAACATATTACCATTAGGTGTCGCTGTCTGACATAAAATGTACTCAATAACAATGGAAACATTTCAATGTATTTCAAAAAGCACTTATTTAATAGTACAAGATGAGACATTAAGTATGAAAAAATTGAATGTATTTGTTCCTGTAGGTAAGGAAACATATAGAATAATTAGAGAAATCTTCAGTTATAGTTTAAGGGAAACCATATTTCTAAGTGTATTCTATTTTCAGGAGAAATTACAAAAGAAAATCTCAACCCTTTAGACTCTGTTTTCTTTGACCTGTTTCTGACTTACATTCTCTAAATTACGTTTGCGATATCTTTACTACTCCACACTTTCTTCAGATTGTGCTACTTGCCATTTACGGGGTATTCACATGCGTCTTAGGCTGTTTCCTTCATCAGGAATGTGCTGGCTTCAGATTCTGGCTTCACCTTGTCAAAATCTACTTACTGCCATAGAAAAGCTCCGGACTCAGTCCTCTGTGAAAGCTTCCTTGATCATCTCAGATAGAAGCCGTATTCCTACCTCTGCCTCTGACCACCATTGCATTGTGTCCCTACCACACTGTTTCAAAAGCATTAGCTTAAACATTTATTCCTGCTTTGTCATAAAAGTAAGGTCTGTAATAAAATAGCCAGAAGCCTAAGAAGCACTAGCGATTATAGTAAAGAAAACAAACGAATCACATAAAACTGGATAAGGGATGATCTCATTCTAGTTGATTTTTGAAGAGTTGCCAGTTTACTAGATACTGGAAATTGGCGACACAATGATAGTTAGAAGTAATAAACGGCAGCATATCAATGTGTGATGAAATGTATCCTACACAATGGTGTGGGGAGCCGATCAGTACAATTGATTTTCTGGCCATAATAATTGATGACTTGATAAAGTAAGCAGCTCATCAGTGCCTCCACAGCTCCATTTAGGGTATCTTGCTTTTCAGCTACGCTCTTGTGCATAATAAGAATACAGTTAAAAATACAATATTCTCTGTCTTGTATTCAATCCAGGAAATGTTTCCTCTACCTACTGCATTGATGATAAAAAACGAGAGACAGGATGCTTAAGGGTTGTCTTAATTTCATTTTCTATTGCCGTTTTAAAACACCCTGGCAAAAACAACTCAGAGCAGTAAGGTTTATTGTAACTCTGAATTCCAAGTTACAGCCCATTGTGGCAGGGAGGTCAAGGAGGCAGGAACTCGAAGCAGCTGGTCGAATTGCATCCATATTGAGGAGTGAATGAAGTAATGCATGCATGATTGTACTCACTTCCCACTCTCCTGCTGACAGACGAGGAACCAAACCACAGCAATGGAATTATCCACAGTGGCCTGACTCCTGCCACAGTAAACGTAACCAAGAGCCCCCACGGACATGCCCACAAAAGAACCTCACCTAGACAATCCCTCAATAAGACTCTCTTCCCATGGGATTCTGGATGGTGACAAGTTGACAACTAAAACTAGCCATCACAAGGGGGCACGATGGAGCATCTATCATCAAGGTAGAAATGAAGGAGATTGGATTTGGACTCAGGCTTAGCTGCTCAGCCCATCAGATTGATGAAGATCACATTAATTTCTTTGTCATTTCTACTTGTGATCATTACTGGTAACCCGTCTGCCACTCTCCTTGCTTGTGAAAATGTGGTGATTTCAGTCACAGTTTTCAGAGCAATCCAGCTGAGAGGTGGATAATACGTCCCAGCAAGAACAGCTTCTACAAACCACAGCAAGGCAGACGCTGCAGGACCACCCGGCCCCTGCTCACTGAGGTTCGCTCCCAAACTCTGGCAGCAGCCCCAAACGAACCGGTGGCAGTCTTAATTTTAAAAGTTATAAGAAATCATTTATAGAATTGGAGTAGCTGCACGTTTTACTGGACAAAAATATGCAGGGAAATTTGTTATTCACCATATTGGTATTGCTTTAGCTGTTTATGTCTAATATGCTTCTCTTTAGAGCTCTTCCTAAATGTCATCTAAACCCCCCTCAGAAGTATAAAGCACACAGAGAGATTTCTAATGTGACCAACTCTTGACATCTAGTTCCTAGTTCCTTATCTAGCTTCTCAGTTTCATTTATTTATTTATTATTTATTTATTTATTTATTTATTTATTTATTAGAGACAGGGTTTCTCTGTGTAGCTTTGCACCTTTCCTGGAACTCACTCTGTAGCCCCTGCTGGCCTTGAACTCACAGAGATCCACCTGTCTCTGCCTCCTGAGTGCTGTGATTAAAGGTGTGTGCCACCACTGCCTGGCTACTTCTCAGTTTCTTATGAAAGTGCACAGACCAGCAGAGGCCCCTGTGTCTTGATACTCTGATGTGGCGCTGCCTGGGATTTGGAATTGTTCCTGCTATGTGGATCTATGTGGCCCCAGCCAAGAATTAGCGGGAAAGGCAATGGCTCATCCACCTTCTTTTGTCTTCTCCAGACTCCACCAAGTTTCTTATGGATGTGATCAAATCTATTCCTTTGTTCACAATCAGAACTCAGAGAAAAATCTTTAAGATTTATATAAACCACAGCCTGGAGCTCTTTATATGTCAATTTTTTGATTGTCAACAAGCTAGACAGTCAGTGATTGTAAAACAGCCTCTTTGGAGGCAGACTTGTAAGGGGCATAGACCTATGAAGATGTCCCACGTCTCCTGCACTTGTGAGAGAGGGTCTGTGGGGACATTAGTGAAGGACTTTCCATGAGCCAGACTGTGAGGACAGAGCTGGGTATGGGGGGGGGGGACATCGCCACTCCCAACTCCATTCCTAGAGAAGCTTCAGAGGATTCCTCAGGAGGTTTTCAGTATCCCTGTGTCTTCCAAGGACAGGCGACAGGCAATCATGCCTATCTGGGAAACCTAAGGCAACTGTAGACCAAGACAGTAGAGTATTGTTGTGAAGTGATGGTTTTAAAAACAGAGAGAGAAATCAGTGAAATAGAAAGCACAGCAGCATGCATATGCATGTAAATATTCATAAATGATTGTTCTGCAGTCTCAATTGTTTCAGAGATGAGAGCACCAATGGTTTTGCAGTAGCAGTGAGTACAGCCAGGATCCAGGTTCGACTTCAAAATACCATTTTTTCAATGCAGAAGGAATAAAATGTGAGGATAAATACTCAGCTCTATGTCTTGGGCAGGAAAAAATACAAAAAAAGTGACATAACATCTTAAAATGACTCTCACACACACTCAAAGACAGGAGAATAACCTCCAAAAGGGCAACATTGTGATGCTGAACAATAAAATATATGATGATAGTGATAAATTATAATTCATAGAATTGAATAAATATGACAAACCCATACATATATAAAGAGTAAATAAATAAAGCTCATATATATATATATGTATATGTATATATATAATGTATACACACACATACACATACACACACACAACACACACACACACACACAAAGTGATGTGCTGGGCAGTGGTGGTATGTACATGATTTTAATCCCAGCATTCGGGAGGCAGAGGTGGGCAGAGGGCAGATTGTTGTGAGTTTGATGCCAGCCTGGTCTACCAAGCAAGTCCCAGAACAGCCAGGGCTGTTATACAGAGAAACCCTGTCTCAAAAAAACAAAAAAAGAAAAATATGTAAAAAGAAATTGTGGAAACAAATAACTATCAGACAAACACCAAAATAGCAACTGTTGCAGACAGAAATCATTCCCCAGTGCTACAGAAGACAAAAAAAGAAGGAAAATGTACAATAGAAATCAGGACATTTGTATTACTTCAAAGTATCTTTCAGGCAGGTATTAGATATAGTGTAGGAAATGCTGAATTTATGAAAGACTATCAGAGCACCTGCAATACTTTAATTGTTCCTTTGGTTGATGGGTAAATAGACATATACACTAGGTAAGGATTCATCAAACTGCACATAGAATTATACATTTTTCTCTAGTTATATTTCAACTTAGTATTTCAACTAAGCAAGAAAAAAGAAAAACACTAAAATGAGTGGATAATATAACTGGTATTTTTTTTTTAGCACGTAACAAGCATGCTTGTTTATGAGAGAAAGAAAGAGGGGGAGGGATGTAGAGAGGGAGGGAGGGAGGGAGGGAGGGAGGAAGGGAGGGAGAGAGAGAGAGAGAGAGAGAGAGAGAGAGAGAGAGAGAGAGAGAGAGAGAGACTCTGTTTCTAGTTGCTCATTAAAAGAACTATATGCCAAGTATGGTGGCAAACTAGAGAGTTTGAGGCAGGAAGAGATCACAAGTTTGAGGCCAGCATGGGTTACATAGTGAGATCATCTTGTAATCATAATAATATTAATAATAATAATTATTATTACTACATAAAATATATGTAGATTAATGCTGCTTGCCATAGATCTGACATTAGGACTAGGTCTGTAGACAATACCACACAAACCATATGAACACTGAGAGAGACTAGTCACAACCATAATCAGTCAAATGTCTGAGAGAAAACTGCCTTCAGAGCTGGAGGTATGTTGTAGAGAACAATCGGAGGGCTGCCGCTTCTGTTTGTCAATCAGCAAATTTGGTTAAAATTTCCCCTTCTTTGAATATGTACAAGCAAGGAAAGAAAGGATGGACCAAGAGCCTTTTAAAAACACTGCAATAACCCTAGTGATAGGCGTCAACTACTGTTAACGATATGAATGAAAGGTCACCATAGTAAAAGAAGATCAACCAAAATGCACCTGCTTTGAGTTTTTAGACATCAAAACAGACAAACAAATGGACAGACAGACAAATGGATATCCATGGATTTAAAAGAAGGGTTGATCAAAATTTAATAAGAATGACCATTGTTAAGGAAAGAAACCATAGAAATTAAAACTCTAATTTAGAATTAAAGTCCACCTTGAGAATGTTAATGTAGAATGTTTTATATAAAGAAAAAATGAAAATTATAAGAAAGAAAGGGATAGATTTGAGATAGAATATGAAACTATGAATAATTGGCACCCTTAAGAGTGAGACCAGATGAAGACCGGAAACTATAATTAAGTGTATTATCAAACACATAAAGGAGTTCTGTACCTGAAATAAAAATACACAAAATTACAGACCAAGGAAAATGTTCCTCACAAAATGAATAAAGGGAGAGTCCTGAAGATTATACTAGTGAAAACCTGAATTTTTAGTATTAAAACACTTTAAAGTTTTCAAGTTTACTTTCCTGGACAGACACACACACACACGCACACACACACACACACACACACACTATATATATATATATATATATTGTCCCTTAACAGCCATAGGAAAACACCAATGGCAGATGTGCAGAGTGGAGTCCAAGTGAGTTGTGAATTGATGTCTAGTGGAATATGAGGAGGAAAACAGAAAATGGCATGACAACTAAGCCAGCGATGTTGGGCAGTACCATTAGAAAAAAGAATCAGTTCAAATATGATTTTGAGAAAAGGTGATGATGGACATTAAAACTGGCTCCTCATTCTCCACCTCACCAAATAACATGCATAGTTACAAACAGTTTCCTTAGACATATGTATAAATGAGACTGAAAGCCAACTGAGCAAAATGCTAACAGAGAATACTTCTTGTTCACTGAAGCTATAGTAGACCGCAATATTCTTCCTTCTGTTTGTACATTTTTTATAAACAGGAAAGAGACATTAGAATGCAAATCAATTAAAGTAAAAGCAGGTAATGTTTTCTATCCATAGAGAGGAAACAGCAGAACCACATTACTGCTGAAATAGTCAGCTAGGCTTGTTTTTTTACTGCCTCTGTGGATAATTATGGACATCGAACAGGAATAAAGCAAGAAAATCTTTGAACTTGTTTCAAAGTTCTAATAATATTGACAACACTTCCAGTTTCTCTCTTGTTTATGAAGCCATAAAATCTTTTTAGGGCCATTAGAACTACCTCAAGTAATGCTTATGGACTTTCACAAAGTCAGGCCTATTATCTTAAGGAGGGTATCTGTAGTGATCAGTCTCCCAAGTGTATTGGATTGTGAGGGTGATATGTAAGAGATTCAGGCAAAGATAGACTATGTTGGCCAGAGACTTAACTCTGATCTTAAATTTAATCTTGTGAGCTGAGTGGTACCTCAGTATGGTCCAAAAATGATTTTTATCTAGAGCACTTAGAACTAAGTGGCTAAGAACAAAAACAACAAACACATCAACGTCTCAACTACACAATTCTGAAAAATTTACTGGCTTGTTTGTGTCCGACCCTTGAGCCCACATGGTCAGCTGTCTAGATTTGGTCACACGGTAGAGAAAAGAAAAAGAGAAAACCTAAGTAAGTCTATGAAAGGTAGAGAAGTGTAGGGTTCACTGCCAGTCCTAGAGCTGGTCAGCAACCTCACCATCCATGCAGATTTTTTTCTGTAGAGTTTGCAATTTTTATTTATTTATTTATTTATTTATTTATTTATTTATTTATTTATTTATTTTTTATTTTTTATTTTTTATTTTTTTTATCCGTACGATTGGATGTCGAATGCCGTTTATTGAAAGAGGGAAGAAACCTTAAATACAAACAGGCTTACAGCATAAATGGAGGAACCCCCGGAGGGCAGAAGTTCGCTACCAATGGTCTACATTCCAGACTCAATGTTCTACATTCTTGCATCTAAGTTGTTAACGCCCAAAATGCAGGATACACAAATAAGGAACTTCCCTTAAGCATTCAGAAGGGTGGATACCGGTAGGGAATCTGAATAGGGAGGACATCTGATCGAGGTCAGCAAGAGTTTGCAATTTAAGGAAAAGACAATACCAAAAAAACAAACACAAATGATTTTCTTTTACTTAGAGGAAGATAGAGTATAATTGTACCCTGTTTACCAAGATCTCTATTCTGATCCACTGTATCTTTAGACTTGAATCATTATTTTACTTTAAATATCCCATGCCTTAAAGTATAGAAATTTAAAACAGAAAGAACCCAAATAAGCATGTTAATGGAGTGCTAAACAGTGGATAGGGTATAACTGAACACTAATGTTAGACTGATATTTGGCAATGTAGAGAAACTAGATATGACTATTTCCTGTATCAGGTTTAACCAAGACATACATTACAGATGGACTGATCTATCAGTATAGTGATAAGTCATTAGGAATCATTTTATTGCTGTTTTCTCTGCAGAAATATAATATTAGGCTTTTCCCCTAGGCCCATTATCTAGTCTCAGGTTCTTGGCCATTCTAGCAGTGTCAGATGTGGGTTCCATCTCATGAAATGGGCCTTAAATCCAATAATTTTTAAGTGGTTGGTTACTCCCATAGCATTTATTCCACTATTGCATCAGTTTATCTTACAGGCAGATCTCTATCTTAGGTCATAGGATTTGTAGCCGAGAGATATTGATTATTACTTAATGATTGCTGGGAAAGGGAAAGTAAGTTTTCTCCAATGAAATCTCACTGGATGTATCAACCATACTTCATGCCCAGACATGGGTTTGTTTTTAACTCTTTGGGTGTCCATAACCCAGCTCCCAAATAATATATTATTATTTTTTATCTATATTATTATATATCTTTCTTTTCATCTTAATCTGCAACTGGATGGATGGATGGGTGGCTGGCCCCTGGCATCCTCTTCTCCTTCTCCTTTTCTCATTCCTCCCTTTTCTTTCAAGCTTAGATCCTTTTATTTATTATCTCTACCTTTCAGTCTCATCTATTCCTCTCCTGCCTAGCTATTGGCCATTCAGCTCATTATTAGACCAATCAGGTGTTTTAGGCAGGCAAAGTAACACAGCTTCACAGAGTTAAAAAAAAAAATGCAACTTAAAAGAATGTAATACATCTTTACATCATTAAACAAATATTCCACAGCATAAATGGATGTAACACACCTTAAACTAATATTCCACAACACCAGGAGTAGTAAGCTGATGCAAAATGAATTCTTATAACATGATTTTAAAAGGTCTTGGGCTGGAGAGATGGCTCAGCTGTTAAAGGCTAGGCTCACAACCAAAAGGTCTTATTAATAATAATAAAAAAAACACAGAGCCAGATTTTGGGATGAATGCTGAGAGATCAGAGAAACAGAACAAGTCACAGTGAATTTCACCTTGCCAACTTTTCAGCTGATCCTATTTCCACAAATCCTCAGACTGAAAGCCTCTTAGTCCTCATCCAAATAGATCTCCACTGAACTGCGGCTAAAAAGCCTAAAAGCTTAAATGCCTCTAGTTCTGGTCCTCACGTCTTATATACCTTTCTGCTTCCTGCCATCAGTTCCTGGGATTAAAAGTGTGTGCCACCACTGCCTGGCTGTTTCCAGTGTGACCTTGAAGTCACAGAGATCCAAATGGATCTCTGCCTCACAGTGATAGGATTAAAGGCATGTGCGCCACCATTTTCTGGCTTCTATGTCTAATCTAGTGGTTGTTCTATTTGATGACCCCAGATAAGTTTTATTAGGGTGCTGTGGGATGTTCTGTATGGCAAATGTGTTGCTCTGATTGGTTAGTAAATAAAACACTGATTGGCCAGTAGTCAGGTAGGAGGAAGTATAGGCAGGACAAGGAGGAGAATAATTCTGGGAAGTGGAAGGCTGAGTCAGAGACACTGCTAGCCGCCACCATAACAAGCTGCATGTGAAGATGCCAGTAAGCCACGAGCCACATGGCAAGGTATAGCTTTATAGAAATGGATTAATTTAAGCTATAAGCACAGTTAGCAAGAAGCCTGCCACGGCCATACAGTTTGTAAGCAAAATAAGTCTCTGTGTTTACTTGGTTGGGTCTGAGTGGCTGTGGGACTGGCGGGTGACAAAGATTTGTCCTGACTGTGGGCCAGGCAGGAAAACTCTAGCTACCTTAGGGAAAACAATATATCACCATAAGTTTTATTTGGGTTTTGTGAGATTTTTGTTTCATTTTGATTTTTTTTGATGAGAGTGAGAGATAGACAGACAGACAGACAGATAGATAACATGACTTTGGGTGGGTAGAGAGGAAGGATCAGGAAAGAGCTGAGGAGGGGAAAAAATGGGATCAAAATATAGCATATGAAAAAAAGTTTAAATAAAAAAGGGGAAAAAGGACTTGTGTTAACTTTACTTGTTAAACACAGTTTGATTTTCCTATGCTTCTCACTTGGTTTACAGTTTCCTACTATAATCCCTGACCTACATCCTACTTCACTTTGGCACACATCATCACGGGCCAACAAAAGCCACAGTGTCTGAGGGCTTGGCCAGAAGAAGACTGTGAAATTATACATGTTGAAGATTTGTCTGAAAACCATGGCTTCTTTTGTTTCTGCCTCGGACTTGAAGCTATTTGACTTTGCTGAACTGATGGGTAACTGTACCCAAGTGTGACCTTGACTACAAGGAAACTCTTGTAAACAGAGCTGGTGGGGAATTCCTTCTTTGTGGGCTGGTTAAAAACTTGAGGGCCTCAGTACAGATCCTTGGGATGAGAATCAGCAAGCAGGGCTATGGAGGAGAGATTGGCTCAAAAAGGGGTGTTCCTACTTTACTTCACCTTGACTTAGAAAAGAAGGTTTGGTGGTAAATTTGTACAGATAAAGCAGCTGTCCCAGTCCATCAAAAGGCCAAGTACAGCTGAATATAAGGAGGACTAATCATGGGGGAATAAGACGGACATGAGCTCTGAAGAGTTATCAATAGCAACAGAATGACAGCTTTCTAAAGGTCCCAGCAGCAGAAGAGTGAGTCAGTATGTACAGGACACAGGCTTGGTAAATTAGCCAAAAACAGGTAGCTTAATTATACATGTACACAAAATCCAGAGCACCCAAGCAGAACCGAGTATAGCACAAATGAGATTTTGTGTAATTAAAAAATCATTATTTCTAACTAATGAATTCAGTGGTTAATTTGGACAGAAAGTCCACATTTGAGGTAGAAAATGGGGGGGGAATAACAAGAGATGAAAATCATTGGGGAGTAGATAAGGTCAGCTTCATAGGACTCACTGCATTAGTTGTAGGAGTTCCATAAAAACAGAGAGAGAGAGAGAGAGAGAGAGAGAGAGAGAGAGAGAGAGAGAGAGAGAGAGAGAGAGAGAGGCTACAGGGGAGGCAGTGATTAGCTAATAGCAGGAAATGCCCTGGATTTGAAAGAACTGCTAATAAATAAATCTTTACACTGGAAATGCCCACCAGAGTTCAGACAATTTTAGCAAGGACAAAATTCATGTTCTCCTTCAAGAAAAAAACTCCCTAAGTTAAGTAGAGGCAAATTTAGAGTTCTTTTCCATATAGGTCTGGACTTGGCTTTTTATTGGCTAAGCTATTTTATAGGTCTGTAGTTGCAAGCATTAGCATGCAGGTTTCTATCTGGTGGACAGATAGCCCTGAATGACACTGTTCATTACTCTTAAGCCATTAAATAATTTTTGTATATAACCCAGCAGTTTTGTCTTAATGTTTGTTATTAAATTACTTGTGCATACAATTCTATCTTGTGTAGATAGAATTTTCCTGTCCCAACTTCCTGCTCCCAAATAAACAACAGGAAGACTTAAGATTACTTGTAAATGCTCAGGCTTGTTTCTAGTTAACTCTTGCATTATAAATTAATCCACATTCATTGTTTATGCTCTGCCACATGATGGTACCTTTATTAGCATAGCACATCTGTCTCCTGATTCTTCTGCATCTGTTTGTGACTCTAGACTAGGCCTTTCTTCCTCCCAGCATTCTTTTTGTATTAGGCTGTCTCACCCAATCTCTTCCTGTACAGCTATCAGCCAATCAGCTTTTTATTAATGAGAGCAATACATATTTACAGTGTACAAAGATTGTTCCACAAAATTCCCCCTTTTTTGTCCAATTAAAAAGCAAGATTTTAACTTTAACATAGTAAAATTATACAACAAAAACAGTTATCAAGTAAGAATTGCAGTTATAATATCCAGTCTATCTGTATTTGGCAAAATTAGAGAAAATCTATTATCTATCTTACATTGGTAGTCTAAAGTTTTATACCTAATTTGCTTTATATCATAACTAAGGAAAAGTATAAGATTTTTTTTTTTTTTGGTTTTTTGAGACAGGGTTTCTCTGTGTAGTTTTGTGCCTTTCCTGGAGCTCACTCGGTAGCCCAGGCTGGCCTCGAACTCACAGAGATCCGCCTGGCTCTGCCTCCTGAGTGCTGGGATTAAAGGCGTGCGCCACCACCGCCCGAAAGTATAAGTTTAATTATTTAGTCTTTAATGCCATCAAAGACCCCAGAAGGATGCAATGGAACCTAATGGCAGGAACATCAGGCTGCCTGGATAGTCACCCAAAGGTCCCCTGTGACACTGGGGCATCCAACTCTGGCCTCTAGGCCTCTAGCATATCTGACAGATTTTCCTGAGAAGCAGGGAATTTTGAAGGACTGTCCTCCCTTGTCTTGGCAAAGTTTGGCAGTCACCTTTCTTGTGTCCTGCTGGTCCAGTTTTGATGGTACATTGTTAGCAATTGAGGCAAGGGTAGTTTCTTTGCCCACATGGCTAGCTTCTGTCATAAAGAAAACAAACTCCATATGGAGTTTCTTCAATATCCATCATCTTCTCTGTAGTAGATTGGTGCTGCCAGGAGAAGACATGTCTCACTGTCATGAAAAGCCTTAGGTTATTAAACATATTAAATGTCATATTGTGTAGGTCTTTGAAGTGTTTGAAGATCATCATCTATCTATCTAAATATTTCTGTGTATGACCTTGAAAACATACCCAACATGACTATAAGTTTGACTATTATAGATGACTATTAATCTGTATTTTTAAATTATATATCACATGTTTAAATGAGCTTCATAAACACAAGACCTCAAGCATGGGTAAAATATATACATACATACATATATATATATATATATATATAGTAACAAAATTAACTTTAAATTTGTATCAATAAACTGAAATCCATACCAATGAAAATATTTAAGATTAATAGTTGTTTTTTGGTTTAAAGTAGATTCAATAATCTATTCTTTTATCCTATCATTTTTGTATTCCCCTTTTCTTTTTAGAATGAGATTCCTGAATCTAATCTCCTTTGTTCAGCTTTTGTCCTGACCATTATCAATAACAACTTGTAACCAACCCCCCCATAAATGATAATCAATATCCATAATACATCTTTTGGGAATGTGGGTATTGTTTGCTAGACTGATTCCTGTTGTTTGTGGGTACTGTTATCTTTGGGGGACCCTGAGAAAATTTTGGATTATGGTTAAGTCCTGATTGGAGTATTCTGTGAGGCTGTATTACCTCAGCCAGCAGCCGTGAAGCTGTTCTGGATGTAGAATTCTGAGGAGACTGTAACAGAGGCATTTTGAAATGCTAGATCACCTGGGCCAACCATTTTCATTGGTGTTTGATCCCCTTGTTCTAAAAATATGTAAACTTTTAAAGGTAATATACATGTCTGTATTAATACAAGCATAGACTGTGCATTGTATGTATGTCAGCCAAAGATGATTTTTTTTTTTGTTTTATGTTTGAGCAGGTAAAATGTACATCACATGTCTTGTAGTTCTTCTAGGTTTATTTTTTTTATATTTGTAGGCAGATTTTTCAGGGGGCCTTCCTTGATCCAATCTGATTTTCCTTAACCCAGAATGAATCCATAGCCCCTCATTTCCTATGGAAATAAAAGCATTGCCTCTTCCCCAAAGTAACACATCTTTTGACTTGAATTTTGAACTCAAGATATTTAAAAAATATATAGGTTGGTTGAATCTAGCAGTTTTCAGAATCCAGTGTCTCTTAGCAGCCAAAAAAATTCAAAGACAACATAATAACATACATGATCCAGACTCTGTGTATTTCCCATCTTTATGTGGCTTATGATATTATTTTTATTACTCTATTCCCCTTTTAAGGACTTTCTCTACCCTTTTTCTTTTCTCTCCTAAGCCTGCATGTATTTTTAAACACACTGTAACCTATTTAGAGGTTTTTTTTTTTTTCATCTGAATTTGTCTTTACTGCATATCTGTAACCTTTTCTGTCTGCATGAACAAAAAGACCTAAACCCACCTTGCAGTGTGCTGGTCGAGCTTGTGCTGGTAGCTCAAGCCTGTAGGCAGTGATTGGGAGAAACCTCTCTGTGCTGTGACCTATGTGAGAAACTGTGGAACCTCCATGCAGCTAAATTCATGGCATGCTAGCAGCTGCCAGGAGACGTGTCTCTGTACTGTAGCTAGCATGAAAGACGCAAGACTAGGAAGTCACATCTGGCTCCATTTCTGTGCATTTAGAAGCTTTAAAAAAAAAAAAGCTTTCTCAGGCTTTATGTGGATGTACACGACCCTGGATGTTGGATGCCATTTGTAGATGGAGTTTTTCTTTCCTGACTGCCTGCTCCCAAAGAACCAACAAGGAGACTTAAGATTACTCTGCCTGTAGCTCAGGCTCATTACTAGCTAACTCTTGCATTTTAAATCAACCCATATTCCTTATTTACACTCTGGCATGTGGCGGTACCTATATTAGCATGGCATGTTCATCTCCTGCTCCCTCTGCATCTGCTCGAAACAACAGATTCCACCCTTCTTCCTCCCAGCATTCTCTCTGTGTCAGGCTGTCTCGCCCAATCTCTTCTTGTTCAGCTATTGGCCAATCAGCTTTTTATTAACAATGACAGCAATACGTACTTACAGTGTACAAAGATTGTTCCACAGCATTCTTGAATCTTCTTTAAATCTTAAAAAAAAAATATAGTTTCAGTGGATTTTTTTTTTAAATAGGAAGTCTTTGTGACCATGAGTTTGAAACCATCCACAGGAGCCTGGATGAACTCTGGGGAGGGCAGTCACTGACTTCAGTTGTGGAAACACCAGTGAGCACACCAGGCTCAATCACCCCTTTCAACTCAAACACCAACTTCTATTACATAGAAAAAAACTGGAAGATATAAAATTGAAACTGTCATGATTAAAGATTTTCTGTCTTCCTACTTGCTGGGATTACAGACATGCATCACCACGCCCTGCCCATGATATTATCTTCATAAGGTATAAAGTATCTTCCAATCACTCTTTTCATTTTGCATTCCCAATGTTAGACTCTAAAATTATATTTAATAAAACAGCATTTTTTTACACCTAAAACTCTCTTTGTGAGTTCCCAGAGGGCCCTTAAAAAATCCACAAGGAACTATATTTTACCTTATGAAGAGGAATGTTTAAAAATGTGTTTGGTAGGCTCCATATTTCACTATTAGCTTAACACTGTTGTGAGAAGCGTGTGGGAAGAATTGTCAAATCAAAAGACATGCTTTCCTAATTTTTCCTTGTTAAGTTTGAAAATGTAAAATACCATTAATACCAATATTTCAGGAACTACATATTTTATAGGAAAGCCCTTGAGATCTGTCAGTGCTCTCATTAATTTCACCAGCAGAGAAAACACTGATCGCACAATTTAAGAACAGTCATCTACTACCCCTAAATAGTAGATATTATTTTCTTTTATTCTGATACCATTGGCCACTGTAATGAATTTACTATACTCATTGTTTTATTATTAAGCAACATTTAGCTTACTTTTAATGCTTGTCTGAAGGTTCTTTTATATGTCTTAGACAGGGCATATTTTTTTTTAATTTTTAATTTTTTTTATATTTGTTCTTCTCTCCAACATTATATCCCGACTGAAGTGTCCCCTCTCATGTTTGGTTCAACCCTAGGTCTCTGGGCTCTCCGGCCTCTGGTTCTGGCTGTTTAGGCAGTGTCAGGCATGGGCTTCAAGTGGTTCCAGTCTTTGGTTGACCACTCCCACAAGTTCTGCAACACCATTTTTCCAGCAGGCAGGACACATTTGTAGGCTGAAGATTTTGTGGCTGGGTTGATATCCTGTCCCACCACTAGCACAGGCCAAAGTTACAGAAGATGGCCAGTTCAGGCTCTGCATCCCAATTACTCCAAGTCTTTGCAGAATGTATTTTAAACAAAGGACAGCTCCAGAGCCTCATGAGATGGGGTGTATGCTTTAAACTATTGATATGCCAAAGAATAGGCCCTTGAAGCCAGGGGAGATGGCTCAGTGAATACAGTGTTTACTGGGCAAACATGAGGACTGAGTCTGGATTCATATCATCCACTTGAAAAGTCAGGTATGACACATACCTCTGTGCCCTAACACTGGGGGGATGAAAAACAGTAGAATGCCTGGTGCTTGCTGGTAGGTCAGTCTCGCTCAATTAGTGAGTTCTAGGTTCAGTGAGAGACCTTGTCTCAAACAAACATCAATCAAACTAACAAACAAAAAAGAGGGAGAGTGATTCAGGAAGATACCAGACATTGACATCTGGCCTCTACATGTAAGTATGCCTACACACACATATGTGTGCACACATGTCATATACACACACTCAGACACATGTACACTATCATCCCTGTACACAAACTAAAAAGAAACAGAAACTTGAACATGCATTTCTGACTTCTCCTTTTAAATTTTATCCGTGGGCTGACTTGAAAATTCTAGGGTTCTTTTCATCCTTGTCTTACTTAGGGTCACTGTTGCTATGATGAATACCATGACCAAAATCAAGTTGGGGAAGAAAGGGTCTATTTGGCTTATGTGTCTTTATCAGTGTTCATTATTGAAGAAAGTCAGGACAGGAACTCAAGCAGGAGTTCCTAGAGGAAGGAGCTGATGCTGAGGCCAGGGAAGGGTGCTGCTTACTGGCTTGCTTCCTCATGGTTTGCTCAGCCTGCTTTTTTATAGCTCCCAGGACTACCAGCCCAGGGATAGCACCACCTACAATGGATTGGGCCCTCCCTGATCAATCACTAATTAAGAAAATACTTTACAGTCGGATCTTTTTTTTTTTAAGATTTATTTATTTATTTATTTATTTATTTATTTATTTATTTATTTATTTATTTATTTATTTATTATGTATACAGAAGAGGGTGCCAGACATAATTACAGATGGTTGTGAGCCACCATGTGGGTACTGGGAATTGAACTCAGGATCTCTGGAAGAGCAGTAGGTGGTCTTAACCTCTGAGCCATCTCTCCAGCTCCTTACAGCCGGATCTTATGGAAACATTTTCTCAATTGAGGTTCCCTCGTTCCAGATAACTAGACTGTGTCAAGTTTACATGAGGCTAGCCAGCACAATCCTGGAAATAGGTACACTTGGTGAAGACAGAAAGCAGATGCTATAGCTCAAGATGTAATGGGATAGGAATGAATGATAGCTATGTGCCATTTAATAATGGGGGTAAATTCTGAGAGATATGTTGTTAGGCAATTTCATCTCTGAGTGAGTACCAGAATGTACTTATACAAACTAAGATCACTATGAAGCCAGTAGGCAGTCAAATCTTATGGGATCACCACCTTGCATGCAGTCTATCATTAACCAAAATATTATGTGGAGGATTATTATACACACCACTGAATGAAATGTTAGGAGATATTAAATAATAGCTATTAATTTGAAATATAGTTGATATTAGTTTTAGCATTCCATTTCAATGGTTGTATCAGGAAGTGTTATCTATCACTAGCACTGAATTTAATAGACTTAGAAAAAACTCGTTTAGGATATTTTCATGGTATCTGATTCTCATTGACACTTTGGGATTCAGAAATAATTCTATAAAGTGTTCTTCATTATACAGCAGTGAAACATCTGCATACATTCAATAAAAACCTGTCCTTTTCACTAGAATGCAATTGGACAACTTGATTATCCAGCTGCATCTATACCTGGAGTGTCATATGTGAGAATAAGCCTCATTTAGTCAAGCTATGACAAGCCCACTACAGAAATCAAGGTTTGTCCTGTGATGAGGTTTTTGTTATTTACTATTTTTTCCTTCTCTGAAAATCACTTGCTAAAAGACTAATCAAACAAACAAACAAAAAAGAACCACATGAGAAACTAAAATAAGATGGGAAGCAAGAAAACAAAGCAAAATAAAAATCAGTTAGACATGGCATTTAAAATGTTTTAAAAATTTAGACTTTCTGGACAGTGAGACATGTCTGCTCCTGGCAGCACCAAATTTACTTCAGAGAAGAGGATGGGCATCAAAGACACTCTATATGGAATTTATTATCTTCTTGGCAAAAATAGCCATTTGGGCAAGAATCTGTTCTTGCCTGGATTGCTTGATCGACTGGACATGCAGGACCCATAGGAAGGTGACCACTGAACTTTGCTTGGCAAAATGGTCCTTCAGGTTTCTGCTTCACAGAGGAAACTGCCAGACATTCTACAGGACACAGAGAGAAGTGGCTGAGAGACTCTAGGCCTGTGGACTGAAGACAAATGCCTCAACTTTACAGAGGAACTTTGGATGACAATCCAGGCTGCCAGCTGTCTCTGTCTACTCTCACAAGACTCCTGAAAGTTGCTTGCATCTTTCTCCCATTTCTCAGGTAATATTATATCTTTCTGAGGTCTTTGATGTAGTTTAAGACTAGATAGTTATAATTTCCTTAGTTATGATAAAAGATAAGTTAGATATAAAGCCTTAGACTCACAAACATAGGATAGCTAGGATATCTTTTTTAATTTTGCCAAATACAAATAGACTAGATATTATAACTATAAGTTTTGCTTGATAATTGTTTTGTTATATATAATTTTACTGTGTTAAAGTTAAAACCTTACTTTTTGAAATAAAAAGACAAGGGAAAGTGCTGGGGATATCTTTCCATATCTTATGAATGTGTTGTTTTGATTGATTGATAAATAAAATGCTGATTGGCCAGTAGCCAGGCAGGAAGTATAGTATAGGAGGAATAAGCAGAGAAGAAAATGCTGGGAAGTAGAAGGCTGAGTTAGCAGATGCTGCCAGCCACCATTGCCATGAGAAGCAAGATGCAAAGTACTGGTAAGCCACAAGCCACGTGGCAACTTATAGATTAATAGAAATGGGTTAATTTAAGATATAAGAACTAGATAGCAAGAAGCCTGCCACGGCCATACAGTTAATAAGTAATATAAGTCTCTGTGTGTTTACTTGGGTCTGAATGTCTGTGGGCCCCAGCGGGACTGGAGAAATCTCCAGCTACACTAGTCCAATTTAAACACAACTGTTATTAATCAAGGCAACCCAAGACCATTCTAGTCTGCTTACCTTACCACCACCATGGTGAAGTATTTGTGGAAATTAGCTTCCCTGTGTGCACTCAACATTCTCATTCTCTCCTTCATGTGAAGATGTAAGTAGGCCTCCAACATAGGGAACCCCTGGTGTTATCTGAGGGCTTGGCCATACTCACCTTGAATTCTTCAAGTGAACATCTGTTTCTCTAATCTTGATGGCACATTCACTAACACCCGGATTGACACTGATGTCTTAACTATGTATTGTTTCATCTATTGACACTGCAGTACCACAGAACTGTCTTAGTAACATTTCCTTCTCTTCATGTTTAATGTCACAGGAGCCTTCCAGATGTTGGATTTTTTGTTCTATTTCACTCAGAAACCTTGCTGCAATAGAATAAGTTCATCAATGGTCTGGATTGGTAGTCTTCATTTCCTATCATTTCCAATTAAAAATGATATACATACACACATATACTTGTGCCCTTTTATTTCTATTCTATTTTTTAAAGGATTTATAAACATTTCACTGTCTTACAAGGACATGAAAGGGTTGAAATAAAAGAGAATATGATGTTTTGAACTGCTTCTTCATTATCGATATACCTGGTAATACATCTTTTGCTCTAGTGGATAATTCAGTTTTTTATATTAACATAAATGCATGTGCATTTATGTTACATGACTCCTATGTAAAGGCTGGCAATATTGTGTCCATCTTGATACTTGCATGCTTATTACAGCCTGAAAGTTAATTGGTAATGTCTGCTATTTAATGAATGAATGATTAATAAACTGAACTAGTGATTGAAAATTTTAGGACAGCGTGATAACTGGACTCTAAGAGACTATGTTAAGAATGGCATACACATCATGAAGGCAGATACTTTGTAATATTTCCATGGATCGAGCATGTGATTCCATCCTTGTATTAACATGATTACATCACGATTGGTTCTCTTTGTATTTGGATCACCAGAATACTCCTCGGGCCTCAGTAGGAATCAGCAATTGTTCCTAGCTATGAATACCTTGGAGACTCATTGAGAGTGATGAATGGCAGGCCCCCTTCTTAGTGAATGAAAATTGCCAGTTGTAACAAGGAAGGCAAGGGCACAGATTAATGAAGTTTGATATAGAAACCCAAACTAGGCATATTACAAAACACTTTATTACTTTGATACATTCATTAAAGTAATTTTATTTAGCTGTCTTTGTTGACATGGTTTGTAATATTCTAGGAAACTTTTCAGGGAGATAAAGTTATAAGCAACTTCATAGTTTTATGAACTTTCCCTCGACCCATTGATCTGAAAACAAGACTGCTCAATTGACTTTCATCAGGATAAATATCCCCTTTCAGGATAATAGCATCAAATAAGTATATATTTTTCAAGATTTATCTTGAAACCTTTTCTTTACTGCATTTACTTATCCTAAACTATCATGTAAAAACCTTGGTTTAATGTCTTCAGCCATAAAGACTTACCTTCCACCGCTGGATGACAACCAATGACAAGGCAGTAGTCTATAACATTTGGGTGTCTCTCAGACAGTCCTGACCAACAACTTAGAAAATGGCTTCTGGTGTCACGGTTTTTGCTGTATGGTCTTTGCCTCTTGTGGGGAGCATTGCCAGCTCAGATGGGAACATTTCATTTAAACTACATATGTGTATTTATACACAGACCTGAGTGTATTATTGGGTATTTTTTAGGTTTGCCGTTTATAGTGTGATTCCTTATGACTTCTCCAGACACCTTTACTGTTTTTACCTTCCTCTCTCTTTCTTCTGTATTTATCTTCTACCCCCTCCACAGTGTATTTAGGAATATTTATGTAATGCCTATACATGTCCACATGTAACAATAATAATAATAATAATGAAAAAAGAGGCCATGAATTTGAAAGAGAGCAAGACGGGGTATATAGGAGGATCCTGAGGGAGGAAAGGGAAGAGGGTAATGACATTATTATACTCTCAAAATAAAAGAAGTAATATAAAAAGTTTGGTCTATCTCCAGTTCCTATTTATCATAAACCAGCAACCAAACTTGGAAGGTAGCTGTGCTCACCACTCTACTTCCAACACCATGCTGCTTGGATCAAGATGCTGAGAATGAGTAACTGTCAATGCTCAGTCATAGACATATCATCTATATCAATTAGCCTCTTCTAAGGTTCAGGGATTATCATAGAAGGTCAGACCACTATAAGAGTCAGAAGATGGGGAAGAGTGTTGTGAAATGCTCTCTTCTGGCCATGACATGGCTGATACACACATCAGCTTAAGGCAGCTGTGGCTTGCACAAGATCAAGCCAGTGAAGACAGTAAAAATTCCAGTATGTTAGAAGGTCTTATTAATAAAAACAAACCTGGAGTCAGGTATTGGGGTGAACACTGAAAGGTCAGAGAAACAGAACAGGCCACAGCTACCTCACCTTGCCAATTCCTCAGCTGATCTTGTTTCCTCAGACTGGAAGTCTCTGAGTCCTCATCCAGAATGAATCTCAGCTGAACTGCTGCTAAAAGCCTAAAAGCTTAACCAGGCTCTAGTTCCTGGTCCTCATGCCTTATATACCTTTCTGCTTTCTGCCATCACTTCCTGGGATTAAAGGCATGAGTCATCATGCCTGCCTGTTTCCAGTGTGGCTTTGAACTCACAGAGATCAGGATGGATCTCTGCCTTCTGAAAGCTAGGATTAAAGGCATGTGTGCCACCATTTTCTGGCCTCTGTATCTAGTGGCTGTTCTGCTTTCTGATCCCAGATAAGTTTATTAGGGTGCACAATATTTTTGGGAACACAGTATCACCACACCAGTATGGATGGAGGATGGGCTCTAGAGGCCCAGCCAGTCCCTAGCTGAGTAGCCATTGGTAGTTGATGGCTGTCAAAGGGGGAAAAGTTACCTTTCTTTGGGGATGTGGCCATGGTTAGGTTGCTCATGCTCTAGTAAATAGATAGACCCGCCCTTATTCTCACATGCCCAGCACCAAGTAGACTCAGGGGTTATTAATAATAATACTAACAACAAAAACAATCTTAATAAAAACTGGACTGTGGAGCTGGGAGGGAAACAGGTTGGTGTGTCCTGGGAGTTGAGGGGAGGTGGTGGTGGGTGGCTAATATTTAAATATATTGTATACATGTATGAACTTCTTAAACAATAAATAAAATGAAAACTGGCTGAGACCAGATTCTCTGCGAATCTCCTGAATGGCATGCCTTTGCTGTCCTCTATCCAGGACACTGCTACAGCTTTTTCAAAGGCCATCTGCTCCCCTTACTGTCGTGAGCAAAACACTCAACTTTGCCTTTTTGAGAGGCTGTTTTGGTAGTATTTTGATGGAGTCAGCATGTGGCACTGAAGACGAATGAGATTTGGAGTCTGTGACTAGACCAAAAGTTTCTTAAATGAAGATGTTTACTTTCTGAAACGAAACCTTAGGCTGCCTAATCCTACAAAGCTGAAATGCTGTAGTCCACTTGTGGGAGCGCACACTGGCTTACAGCCAACTGCTAAATTATTAGGTATTTTGCAAGCTAGCTGCCACACCATTGGTAGCTTGAAATTAACCACAGTAGGAGCACTTACAGCATAGAAATGGGTAAATATTGCAAATGAGGGATTTTCATTTGGAGAGCTGGTATTCAGCATTCCACTAGGTTTGTGCTGGATTAATTCCATGGGAGATCTTCAAGGGATTCTTAGTTCACATTGGGAAATAAGATTGAAAAATATCCCTTCTTTTAAAGTAAGTGAGGCGGTCACAATTCCATTAATATTCTGGATGAATTCATATCTTTCCAGTACAAAAAAATTGTCCTGAGTGGCCTGGAAGTCTAGTCCAGTGGTACCACATGTGTCCAGTATGCAAGAGGCTCTAAATTCCGTCCCCAATATCTCACTGAAAAATAGATATGGTGACTAGCAGTTATCAGTATGAGAACTTGTTAAAGAGTATATCTTCCTCTGATGACACTTCCACAATTTCTTTATCACTATTGTTTGTACTAATGATACAATTTTAAGTGTCATGTCCTGAATTCTATACTTAAGGGCTTCAAATTACTTAATATACTTCCGAAAGTTAATTTCAAAGGAGCAAATATATAAGTCAATTCCCAAATGAGAAGTAGATAGTCATATTGCCCGGTCCTCCCACAGCAGACATCTTCCTTCATCAGCCAAGATCCACAGGTCATTTGTGTCGTTTCCTGACATGTTTCCTGGGCGTCTGACTTCTAGGATATATTACTCTTCTCAGTTCTTATTGGCAGAAGAAGATGAGGGAGAAGGGAGCTCTAACAGGGTGGAACTTAAAAAGTTAAATTAATATTAATATAAAAAGCAAAAGTATAGTGAATAAAGAAAACAGAGGCTTGGTTATCCAGTGTATGTAATTCTTAATATGAAAACAAAAACCTACCATTCCTCCTCTTTCTCTTCCATCCTCTTTTTCTGGAAGTGCAGGAGGGCTGGAATGGGAGAGGGTAGATTATTCTTCCTTGATGAATTCTGGCTGGTAAGTACATGGATGGATATTCCTGAACTATTTTTGCCCTTTCTCTGGGGCATGCACATTAAAGGTGCCATCAATGGCCGGGCAACATGTAACTTGGTCTGTTTGTCTTATTTTCCCTTTGCTGTAGGGTAGTGAATTATTACTATGAGATCAACATGCAACCCTGGGGAGATTTGATTAATAAAGGCCTTAAAATCCAAACATAGTTATTGTGCCCATAAGTCTTCTTGAATTTGGCAGCAGAATAAAGCAGCTTCTCTCACACAGTGTAAGTTTAAATAGGAATGCCTCCGAGATCCCCGAGGAGACATGCATCTGTTGTCCCACCCTCCTGGCATGGAATTTAGCCTTCTAATTGAGAAAGAGGAAGAAATATAAAATATAACAAAACAACAAACATTTATAGAATTTTATAATATTGAAGAACATGAAAAGATCTTGAATATTTACCTCGGGATAAATAACACCAGAATCTTTGGCAGGGGATGGGAGTTGGGACAGGGTTTCTCTGTGTAGCCTTGGCTGTCCTTGAACTCACTCTGTAAGCCAAACTGGCCTTGAACTCAGAGATCCACTGGCCTTTGCCTCTGGAGTGTAGGTATTAAAGGCGTGCTCCACTGTGCCTGGCTAGCACCTTGAACTTCAGAGGTGATAGAGGATTCAAGTCACATCATCAACATCCTGGTGTTAGTAGCAGAATTAGAACCACTTAGAAAGAGTTTTGCTGTGGGATGTTCTGTATGGCAAATGTGTTGCTCTGATTGGTCAATAAATAAAATACTGATTGGCCAGTGGCTAGGCAGGAAGTATAGGCGGGACTAACAGAGAGGAGAAAGGAAAGAACAGGAAGGCAGAAGGAGTCACTGCCAGCCGCCGCCAGGACAAGCAGCATTTGAAGACGCCGGTGAGCCACGAGCCATGTGGCAAGGTATAGATTTATGGAAATGGATTAATTTAAGATATAAGAACAGTTAGCAAGAAGCCTGCCATGGCCATACAGTTTGTAAGCAATATAAGTCTCTGTGTTTACTTGGTTGGGTCTGAGTACCTGTAGGACTGGCGGGTGACAAAAATTCGTCTTGACTGTGGGCAAGGCAGGAAAACTCTAGCTACAAAGTTTCACATTAGAAGTTATAGACTGGAAATCCCTTGGAGTTTTGGTAACAGTGACTGATGTGATGTTGTGTTTCTGAACATATGTTTCAATATTTTGTTCTTTTCTTCTTCCAATCTCTTGTTGCTATCACTTTCTCATTTTCATGTTCATTCTACTCTTTTTAAAGTTCATGCAAGTACCCCACACAAAAAGAGAGAAACTTTAAAAATCAAGAAAATGACTTCATTTCCCCTGGAATTGTTCAGAGATAGTTTGTGAGGAGTTTAACAACCCGTGTTAGAGTCAGATATGAATTTCCATGCATAGAATTGCCATCTGTAGAAACCTATCTGTGTCGTAAATAAAAGTAACGGCAGAGTAAGATTTCTTTACAACAGTTTCAGCACTGGCTTCCGATAGGTGACTCCCGCTGGGCATCGATTGCTCAGTCTGGGAAGACAAGGCCCACTGACTGGAGTTACTGCTCCCTATCCTGCGGCCCTACAAAACACTAAACCATATTTTTCCCGTGAGTAAGTCCAGCCTGGAAATTGCTTTTGGGAATTAAGCACGTTTCCTCTTTCTGGTCACCGAGTGTCATTCAGTATGTTCTTCCTTAAGTGTTCCTTAGTACTGGAAAGAATGAAGCTGAGCACCAGTGATTTATTACAAAGAAGACAATCCCACATTGCAAACATTTTGGGAGGCCATTTCTAATTTTAGGTTTGTTCATTTATTCTTCAAGCATCTGCTGAACCTTTACTACAGGAAAGGCGTTTTATTTTGGGGTACTAGTAGGTGTCTGTGGGTGGTGGTGGTCACAGTAATGGTGTTTGGGATGCGCTGAGTGGGTAGAGGCGGCGGTCTTAGCGGTGGTGTGGAGTATGTTGGGCACAGTGATGACAGTTAGGATTGAGACCACAGAAGCTTCCTGCAGACTGTGATGACTGAGAGAGAATCCATCAAATGAGAAAAGAGTGTGCCCTTTTATTCTTTCTCTTAACATCCAAGCATACTCACGGTGTCTTCAGTTTACAGTTCCAGGTTAGACAATGTGAAAACAGTTCAACAAGGTCCTTCCAGTCCTTAAATTTGCCTGGCTTGGCTCTCTTTATGTGTAACGTCCGGTTCATACATGCAGTGCCACATCAGCCTGCACATCTGTAACCTAGACCACAAAAGAATGATTTTTGGCCTCATGTCAGTGTTTGATTCAAAGTAATACCTTCCCCATGGCCTTTGCTCTAGCAAGAAGTGTGCCATGTATCATCAGACCGCCTGGTAACATTGACACCTTTATATATCCCTGAGAAATAATTTCTGTAGTTGAAAGGCCAGAAAGTTTGTAGAGCAGGATTTTGGAGAAATAAGCAAAATAAAGACAACCTGTTAAATTCTCCAGTGTTGATGCTCGTAACAAAAAAATAGCATTCTGGGGACTAAGGTCACTGAGGTGTGAAAAATGATGCATGAGGCTGTCACATAAATCTCATCTGTGCCCTATAACTTTTAATCTCCTTCAGATCTGCAGGGATTTAAAAAACCTGGCCAACAGGAATGGACATTCAGGATAATCCTCAAGAGAGTTCCACAAGAATTGTAAACCTTTTTATATCTTTACTGCCATGGAAACCAAAAAACTGTGAGATCATTCTTTTTAAAAATATCTTAATTTAAATTTATTATTTAATTTTAAAAATACTTTGCTGATTCACTAAAATCTAAAAATCATAGGTGAGAATGGGGTGCCATGAATTGTTCTGACACATGTATGTGATGTATGAGGTTTAAACTTTTTAAAGAATTATATATTTTTAATAAATATATTTTTATAAATAAAAACGTATTTTCACTGTGTGTTTTGTGTATGTGTATATGAGTGTGCATATATCATCATAGTGTGTATGTGCTTAGGTCAGAGGACATCTTGTAGACATCAGTTCTCTCCACCATGTGGGTCCTGAGGATAGAATTAAGGTCATCAAACTTGGTGTCAAGCCATTAGACTCTGAGCCATCTCAATGATCGCTGTATGATGCTTAAGTCACATTAAACATAGTTATTGTCTCAAACACTCATATTTTCTTTTTCTTTTTCTTTTTTTTGGTTTTTCGAGACAGGGTTTCTCTGTGTAGCTTTGCGCCTTTCCTGGGACTCACTTGGTAGTCCAGGCTGGCCTCAAACTCACAGAGATCCACCTGGCTCTGCCTCCCGAGTGCTGGGATTAAAGGCGTGCGCCACCACCGCCCGGCCATATTTTCTTTTGAGGTAAAAACTTTTAAAATCCTTCTAACCTTTAGAAATGTACAATGTGATATTATCTATGGTACGTGAGATCATTCTTGTTTTTAAATAGCACTTGAATTTATTCTTTAAAAATTCCATGTACATGGAGCATATTTTGATTATACTCCATCCCAACTTCCCCTCCAACTTACCCAAGATCCTCCCTTCACATCCACCTGCCAGATTCATATCCTTTTGTTTTTAGGAACAGTCCACCAAGTTCAATTAGTGCTGCCTATATGTCCAGGGGTGTGGACATCCAGTAGAGCATGGGTAAACCTACTAGTGGCCACACCCCTAAAGAAAAATAATTATTAATAACTCTTTAGCTAGGGGTGGAGCCTTGTCAGCCCCTCCCCTCCCCCATGCTGATACATAAGCGTGCTGGATTCTGCTTAACTCCCTACCCACAACCACGATGCTCTCCTGAGCAGTTGTTTCCTTCTTACTTCTCTCTAGGGTTTTAAAATAATATAAATCATCCACAAAGCTGGTAGTGGAAGACACCGCCAGTTGTAGTACTGGCCTTGATTGACATGATGTTGGTATGGTTGCTATGGGGAATAGTAAAACAGTTTATAATTTCCGTAACTTTTACAGGGTTCTACGAGACTTGCCACTTTAAACTTCCTTTGGAAGTCTGCCTTTACCATCTAGAACGAAGAGTGAACAAAGATGACCTGATGCAGTGTGGCGTTTTGGAGATGGTGGGTGGAAGTGATGGGAGTGTGAACCCATCAATGTAACAGAGAGCAGCAGCAGCAGTGCTCAGCTTAGCATGTGGCACCAGTTCTGGGCCAGCTACCTTATTTGTGGAGTCAATGCAGAATGAAAATATGGAGCCCTTTGTTCAAACGGAAGGAACCTAAATATGAAGTTATTTTTCTTCTCCATTTTGACTTGATACAATATTTTTTTTATTTACTGCTTAGTGCCTGATTCCACTTATATCAATTACAAATTACATAAGGATGACTATTACGGGTTTCAAGGTAGTGGTGGCAGCCTTAGGGTGATGCCATATGAGCCTGGGCCCTGCACGCAGGTTGCACAATGCATGATGCTGGCCTTGTTTGTGGAACACAAAAGTCACAGATGTCAGCAGCTGTATGTATGCAGAGTATGTATGTAGAGCAGTTCTTTTTGGGAAAGGAAGAGAGTAAAGAGACTAGAGACATCACTTGCCCTATAAAAGACGACAGTCAAAAGCAACAGGCTCCCAAACTAGGGAAGTGGGAAATCGAACAGACAGGCATTTGTGTGTGCCATCAAAGCTTACACATGCCTTCTGGAATCACAGGGTCACAGAATCGAATGCTTGGTTAGTCCCATTGATCCTGCTTACTGGTTGCCAGTTTGTGGACTGATGTCAACCCCGAAACAACTTTACAGGATCAGTGAAGAACATCTAATTCTATTGTCTTTTCTGTTTGGCTAGTGTTTTGCTCAGTGACTTGGGATGGAAAGGAATTGAGAAGGAAAAGAACCCATTAACATAAATCAGTAGAGATCAGCCTTTCCACTCTAAGAGGCACAGCTTAATGTGGAACAAGTCACAGAAATGAGGAGCAGGAACAGCATGTTGAACATGTAACTTCGTCATAGCACACTTTTAAAAGATCTAGCTGCCTCATTGTTATTACAGAAAAAACTATGTGAGTCAGCAGCATGAAGGAGTGGGGGTAAAGTAGCAAATCTGCTAATGATCTATACAAACGAAGGCATAATGTCTAGACAAAAATAGTGATAGTGAGATTCATCTATGAACTCCTTTAGACCACACCTGTACTATTGTTTTTGGATCTTTCACAAATGATACAAACAAATGAACCTTTGGTTATCGGAACTGAGTAAAAAGAGGCTGAGGATTCATAACAGTGTAATTCAGACAACAGTAGAAAAACAAGATTATTTTGTTTACAGAAAGAAAACTTGGTGAATAGGAAAAGAGGGAGAAATAAAGGAGCCTGAATATTTGAAGAGCTCTTATACAGAAGAGAAATAGATTAACTAATTTAACCAAAGCATGAAACTGGAGCCAGCAGTGATTACCAGAGAGGGCAGATTTCAGCTCAATATAAGAGGAGCTCTGAAGTGTATTTGCTTTGAAAAGACAGAAATGAGCTGCATCAGAAAGCAACAAAAGTCCCTGTTGCATGGAGTGAATGTGGTCAAATTACTGGCTAGACAAGAAATTTGTTTTACATAGAAGTCAAGACATGTATCTGCAAGATTTTAAAAGGAGGAACTTGCTAAACACAGCTCTCTCTATGCTTTTTCCTTCACTTCTAAAGTCATGGGATTCACCCAACATTGTAAGTCACAAGAATCTGCCTAGATAAATATTCTTCTGACTTGTCTAGGGAGTTATCATTTTTATATGGAGGCATCATATACAAATTTGAATTTTGACAGCTAACAATCAAACAGCTGAAATGTAACTGGGTTATCCCAATCTGAAACTCAACTTGTCTCCTCATATCCTGTTCTCTCAAGATTCTTTTAAGAATCAGTGTATTTTCCTGGTTAGACTGGGTCTTCTAGTAACATCAGAAGCTATGATCATGAAGTCTCATCAACACAATTGCCCAAATGTGAGCTGAACAAGGAGGACATCTATGAACATGCCAGAATAGCTGGAGAAAAGCCCATGAAGCCTCAGCCCTATACAAAGAACTAAAAGCATCTGAGGAAAACTGGGAGTGTGAGAGGTGCTCCTCCCCAAGGAAGAGCACACCAATTGGTTGTCCATTGCAAATGGTTATCCCTGAAAACATACATACAAATACCATTACGTGAACTCAATGTGTTTTATTTAGGAGTGTATTTGTATATACCAATAATGTATGCATGCAATGGCAAAGAAAAGACACAATGAATTTGAAGGAGACTGACTGGGGAGTTGATAGGAGGGTTTGGAGGGAAGAAAGAGAAAGAAGAAGTGTTGTAATTAAATTACAATTAATTAAATAAGTTTAATAATATCAGTGTATTTTCTGGACTGTAGTCAATGAATCATTAAAGGTTATAGAGGTTAGCATTCACACCTGTTCAAGTAAGATAAGATAAACTCCATTTTATACCAATGGTTAAAGGTAGTAAGCACTGTCTGTGTGGTTAAGTACAATGTCAGGTGGCTTGCCCTGTGCAAGTCACAAAGCTTCTTCAACAGCCTACTGAAGTCCTCAGTCACAGGGGAGACAATGAGCTCTGTGAGCACTGACACTGTGCCCGTTCTGTTTATTACACTTACCTGCCTGGCCTAACATAATGCCTGATATATTAGGTACAAATTAAGTATTTGTTGAATTAATGGACAGAAGGAACAAATGAAAACATGGGTTCTCAAAAGGACCAAGTTACCTCATGAGGCCCTCAGAGTGGATGTACACCTTTCCTCAGATCCCTGGGGTGGCCCTACCTCCATCAACCACAGAGCCTGTCCACCCTCCAGGTACTCTATATCAAAATACAGAATGAGGCAGGTGAACTGCATTTTTATACTGAAAAGATATTGGGCAGCTTGTGATGAGAAAATCCAAGATAAAATGTTTTATAGACTTTTATTCTCTCTGAATATCTCAATTAATTTTATGTGTTATTTGTTATTTAACAGTTGCTTCTACTGTTTGTATGATATCTCACATGCTAACATTAGTATGGCTTCTTCTCTAATTATAAAACTAATTCATGGGAAAGATAATGTAATGATGCAGACTTGGGTCTGACTTCTGACTAGTAGATATCAAATAAGCAATCAAGTAAATCATCTAGTGGAGATAACACTTTCCATATAAATTATTTTTCCTTTTCGGAATTAATTGATACTTTGTATTGTTTTGCTTCCCATTATATTGTGTTCATCTTAAGTATCCAGCACTTAGTAAGCTATTAATGAGGCATTACTGCCCATCTATGCTCGTTGTAGAAAACTTGAAAAACATAAAATTAGATAAAATAATAGTGCATTTACAATTATGAAAAACTGCTGCCTTTGTAACTTAGTGCGTGTAAATGAATTGCTAAACCGTCTTATTAAATAAAAAACACCGAGCAAGATATAGGGATGAAAATCTGAGAGATCATGGAATTAGGGAAAGCCACAGCTAACCTTACCTCACCAATTCTGCAGCTTCCAAATGCGAGATACTACCTGTCTACCCACACCTATATGCCTTGCTATTCTGCTATCTGATTTGCTCTCTGTCCAGCTACATCACTTCCTCTTCCTGCCCAGCTCTGTTACTTTCTTTCTGTCTGTACAGACCTCCAGAACTCCATGGTTAACTACTGTTGGAATTTAAGTTGTGTGCCACCATACCTGGCTCTGTTTCCAGTGTGTCCTTGAACTCACAGAGATGCAGACAGATTCCTGCCTGCCAAGTGATAGGATTAAAGGCGTGTGCTACTGTTGCCTGACTTCTTTTTTTTACTTATAATGGCTTGCTTTTTCCTCTGATCTCCAGGCAAACTTTATTTATTAAAGCACAAATAAAATATCACCACAAGTGTGTGTCCTTTCCTTACTTGTATATATTTTTAAGGGGGTTGAGACAGTTCTGCGTGTGCAATCTTGTATACTCCTTTTTGTTTTTAGCTCAGCAAGCACTTGCTAATTGGGTTAAGACATAGAAGCTGAAAAAAGTCAGGAGCACCTTGCCCTCAGAGCATTTTGGTGCTGTTCTTAGACCCCAAGTGGGCCCTGCTTTGTCTTTTAAATCAGGCTTGTGTTCGAGAAGCACTGAAGTTGAAATGCTTCTCCTTATACATCTGGGAGGCAGGCAGCAGTCCTCTGCTCTGTAACTGAGGAATAAATGCCCTGTCTCACTCTGTGCTTCTGCCAGGCCTGTGCTAATCAGGATGCTGAATCTTTGAGCTCTCGGATAATTAGTGATGGGCATTTTGCTCTCATGGTTGCTCAATAGTCTCTCCTTCTCCTTTCCCCTGCCTCCTGACCAGCAACCAAAGAGACAGTGCTACCAAGAAGCTGGAAATGTGCTCAAGGACAATGTTATACTTGGGAATAACTCAAGAACCTAGCGATATTTTCTTTTAAAAATGTGTATGGTTGAAGCTCCAGACCTGGGGAATACCTTACTTGGAAGCCATGTGTGCTTGTAGAGATGAGACAGGGATTCCATTTAGCAGGGGCACTCTGAGATACAATAGACCAAGAGTGAAATGTCAGGTAGTTATTTTCTTCCTGGCTGGTTATATTTCTTAGTGCTAAAAGAGTAGGATTCTTCTACTGGCAGGGACTGTGTGTCTAGATGCAACGAACGCTGCTTTGTGCAGCTGGAAGTTTTCCTGTGTCCCACCCCGTCCACAGCTGCTCAGACCCAAATAAACATACACAGGCTTATATTAATTAAAACTGCTCGGCTATTAGCTCAGACTTATTACTGACTAGCTCTTACACTTAAATTAATACCTAATTCTTAACTATGTTTAGCCACATGGCTTGGTACTTTTTCTCAGTTCTGCCTTGTCATCTTGCTTCCTCTGTGTCTGGCTGGAGACTCCTGACTCTGCCTTCCTCTTTCCAGAATTCTCCTTGTCTGCTTATCCCACCTATACTTCCTACCTGGTTACTGGCTAATCAGCATTTTATTCATCAACCAATCAGAGCAACACACATTCACAACATACAGAACGACATTCCACAGCACTTTCCCTTTTCTGTCTAATCAAAGAAGAAGGTTTTAATGTTAACATAGTAAAATAAATATAATAGAACAGTTTCCAAGCAAGAATTACAGTTACAATATCTAGTCTATTTGTATTTGGAAAAATTAAAGAAAATATTCTGTCTATTCTCTATTTGTGAGTCTAAAGTTTTGTATCAAATTCTAAGAAAATGATGCCCCCTTTTCCCAAAGGTTTCACGTTTCGGAGGGTTATAGATAACGGTTATAGGGTTGGGGGTGGAAGAAAACATTGGACTCTGTACTCCCCTTAGGAAAAGAAAAAAAGAGGAACGAATAGGTAGAGGATATTAAGGTAGATTATTGTATATACTAGTAAACTAATTCAGTAAAATATCAGCCTTAGATAAATTGCACTGTTATGGATTATTGTATATTAATACAAATGTAAACTATTTTTATATTCTTATTCCAGATAATTTGTATAATGATACAAATTCAGATTCAGCTACAGCTTTGGGCCCTCATTTTGTCTAAAGAAGGCTTTTTTTTTTCTATCACCCCTGCTGCTCCCATAAAATAGGACAGTAGGGTTCCAAGGCAGTCACTCAATGTATTCTCCACAGGAATCTATTTAAAAATTCTCATCCTCGCTCTCAGGATCTCTGTGGTAGTTACTGTCCTGGTTGTTGTCTTCCTTGTAGTTGGGGTTCATGAATGAGCAGGGAGAGAGAGAGCTACTATCTTGTTTTGTCTGTAAGGTCAGCTTCTGTAGCAAGTTACGGGTGGAACTGTGTCCCCCACAAATGCTCAACTCCTCTCTCCTGGACCCTATGAATGTGATTTTATTTGGAAATAGTCTTGATTACATTGACGACATAATGAAGTTACGATGAGGTCATACTTGGTAGAGGGGTGTCTCTGAATCTAGTAATAGGGTCCTAATAAGAGATCATGGAAAGACACAGAGATGAAACAGACTGAAGATGCAGGACCATAAGCCAAGGAATGCCAAGGATTGCGGACAAACTTTTAAAGATAAGAAAAGACAAGGAAATTCCCTTCCTTAGAGCCTTTAGAGGAAATACTCTGATAGCATCCGGATTCCAGTTATTTAGCTACCAGAATGGTGGGGAAATAGAGTTCTGTTCATTTGTACAAGAAAGGTTGTGGCTACTTTCCATTGCCCGAAGAAAATAATGGTTAACGCACATGGGGTTGACCTCCCTCTTCCCCACGTGTCCCCTTCTCGAAGTCTAGAGTTCATTCAGTCCTTAGACTGAGTTTGAAACTACTTTGCCTTCCTAATTGCCTCCCATCAAGGAAAACTTGGAAATCGGTGTTCTTATACTTCTGAAAAACTCATGAGCATTCAACACATTGGTCTTAGGCTGAGTTCCTGAAGAAGCAAACACTGGGATAAGGACTTGTCCCTGTGGCTCCTTGGGGATGTTCCCACAAAGCCCTGACAACAGAGGAGGGATCCGAGATATGAAAAGCAAACACAGGGCCAAATATTGACCAGTTCAGCAGTGTAGTCAACCGGAGCCCGATTCCACTGGGAGACATTGTGTAACGCGCCCCCACGAAGCTCTTCAGAGACAGGAGTGGAGCTCGGCTTTTTGCTGTGGATGCTCCTTTCCATGCCTTAAAACTCTTTGTTTATACTAAAGAGCGGGTGAGTGGTTTGCATTCTCAGAGAGAGAGAGAGTGTGTGTGTTCTCTGCAGAGCTGTGACTTAATCTTCACATTTGAATTCTAGACTCATAAGAGTTTTCCACGGACAGAATGAAACTGAGTTGTGATATGTACCTTCTTAGCTCTTCATCTTGTCATGCTGGCTCCTGTGCTTTCTCACTGTCAAGGCATCGTTCTGGAGGTTACCTGCCTTCTGGATTTGCTTTTTGGGGTACATATTTCTTAGACTAGAACCTTTAGTTCACCTCTTTCCCATATGGTGTGCCATGCAGGCTACCTGAAGAAGGTCAAGAAAATAGAACCTTTAAGACCAAATTTCTGCATAACTGAACATGCATAAAGCAAAACAGTGTGACTGCTTTGAGGAATTGACTTTGCCAACAGCTTTCCAGGCTGGGAATCATCCATGCACCCTGCACCAGTCTGCCCGGCTTTACATGACTTTTTTTTTCATTTGCAAACAAAATTTCTAGTCTTTTCTAGTCTTATTCTTACTTGATGAGTCAAAATGTCTACTTTGGAAATATATCTCTAAGGTGTGAATTTGATCTAGCAAAGCACATAAGTGAAAAAGTTATCATAAATTATTCAATAATTTCTGTGGTACAAGGAATATGTATGCACATAGGTATGTGTGTATGTATGTATGTATGTATGCCTGTATGTATAAACTTACCTTATAAGAACATGCTGTCCTCCAGTCATTGAGTCTTTGGGGAACTGCAAATTTGGTTAAAGAAATGGAAAAAAATAAATTTAATCAGACAAGAGAGAAAAGTTTTATATCACCTCAAACAATGGCAAATAGCACTGGAACAGCTGTCTAATGCACCTGGTTTTCATTCCAGCAACAACAGCAGCACTGAAACTTCCAAGGTGTGATGAATTATTACCCACCATCTGCTTTACAAAATGCTACTTCTTCTTGAACCAAAATTACCATCTAGCAAATAGACTTTTAGCAAGGCAACGCACCATCGTTCACACAAGGCCATAGAGAAATCCTGAGCTGGAAATTATTAGCACAAATGATTTGCCAGAAACATAATGGAATCTTATTAAAGACCAGAAAAAAAATGGTGAATTTGGATAATGAGAAGCAAAACAAGCAGTCAGCTATAGGAAGAGGGAAGAACGTGACTCCAGATCATAGACCGGGGTGTGTTTCCCTTACTGCTGCAGCCTTTTGAACAATGGCCACCTATTTCTATAAAACTTTTCATGTAGTGTTTGCCTAGGATTGCCTGGTCCCTGGAGTTCTAAAAGAGATTTGTCCTGGCCAATTCTTTCCCCTCTGGTTGCAGCTAGAGCTCTGCGTAGAAGGCTTGCACTTGTCCTTTTCAAAACCTTCCTGAACTCTGATATTACTGTTCTATTATTAATATACAACAAATATAAGAAGAAATGAAATAGAAAGTTGCATAGAGCCTGCACAATAATAATTCTCCCCTGGAAACCAGACTAGGTTTCTAGAAACCTTTTGGTTTGGAAAAGTTTCAGTTGAATAAATGAATACTATATACAGGCAAACAATGGCCCTCAGGTAAGACTCCCAAACCCTGACAAACAGGCCTCCACCCTTGAGCCTGTGTCTGCTGCCTCTGTGTCTATTCCAAGTGTGCGACTATAAATCATGCAGATCGCCAAATGACCTTTAAGTTGTATTTTATACATTTGAAATAAAAAGCTGTGGGTTCAGCATATCCTAATTTCTTTAATTTTGAGACAATTCTCAGATGATGTCTGCTGCTGTTGACAAACCAAGGAATAACTCCCATGGGACAATGACACTTCCAATTCTTTTTTTTTACTTTTTATTGATCATTTGTGGATTTCACATAATGCATCCCAATCCCACTCATCTGCCTGTCCCCTGCTTCCACCCTCTGCCCTTGTAACCTCCCCACAAAACAAAATTTAAAAGTAAAAGACAAAAACCAAAAATCCAAACAAAAGCTCTCTTACCTACCCCAGGTGGCAAGCAGGGAGGGGAGGGAAGGCATTTTTTCCCTCACCCATGCCACCACCACATGGCAGACTTGGTGGTGTGTGTGTGGAGGAGGGTCAGTCTTCCTGCTCTATGCCTCCCTGGCCAGCTCATCTGCACCCCTGACAACAGGATTGGCTCTATTGTGCTGCCTAGGCCAGGCGCAGAGCCTGTTCTCCTGAGTGCTGCTGCCAATGGGGGGAAATATCAGTTCTCCCACTCTCATGACCTCAGGGCCAGCTCTCCCACCTGCCACAGGTGGCAAGTGGCAGGGGAGGGGAAGGTCATCTCTCTCTCTCCCACTCTCTGCAGATCTGGGCAATCTGAAATGTCAGCTACAACCATAATGAACATGTTACCAAGGACCATTTCTGGGTCTGTGGTCCTACGATGGCTTGAGTCTGTTATGGAATATCTGTACACTGTGTGAAGATGTATTGCTGTGACTGGTGTAATAAAAAGCTGAATGGCCAATAGCTCAGCAGGAGTGATAGGTGGGGCTTCTGGACAGAGAGAAAGGACAACAATGAGGAATCTAGGAGTGCAAGAGATGTCAGGAGTCAAGGAAAGGAAACAGGAGGTACAAAATGAAAGAGAGGCAACACCATGTGATAGAACATCATCAGAGAAATGCAAATCAAAATGACTCTGAGATACCACCTTACACCTGTCAGAATGGCTATGATCAAAAACACCAATGACAGTCAATGTTGGAGAGGATGTGGAGCAAAGGGAACACTCCTCCACTGTTGGTGGGAATGTAAACTTGTACAACCACTGTGGAAATCAGTATGGCGATTTCTCAGAAAATTAGGAATCAAACTACCTCAAGACCCAGCCATCCCACTCTTGGGCATATACCCAAGGAATGCTGATTCATACCATAAAGATACATGCTCAGCTATGTTCATAGCAGCACTATTTGTAATAGCCAGAACCTGGAAACAACCTAGATGCCCGTCAATGGAAGAATGGATGAAAAAAATGTGGTACATATATACAATGGAGTACTACTCAGCAGAGAAAAACAATGAAAGCATGAAATTTGCAGGCAAAGGATGGAACTAGAAAAAAATCATCCTGAGTGAGGTAACCCAAACCCAGAAAGACAGTCATGGTATGTACTCACTCATAAGTGGATTCTAGATATAAAGCAAAGAACAATCAGACTGCAACCCACAGAACCAGGGAGGCTACATAGCAGGGGTGGCCCTAGGATGACTGTGGCTTATAATAAGTTTTGTTTTACTCAATTACTGGGCAAACTTCAATGAAACACTTCACTATTAGGATAAGAATTTATACTGTATCAAGCTGATAATAGAAAAATAAATTTAAAAAAATTTAAAAAGAAAAAAATATGGGTTAATTAAATTATAAGAGCTAGTTGGAAAAAAGCCTAAGCTAAGGCCAAGATTTTATAATTAATAATAAGTCTCTGTGTCATTATTTGTGAACTGGTGGCCCAAAGAAAAATCCAACTATGTATGGCATACAATGTGGCTCAAATATCCCAACACAGAACCTGAGAAAGCTAAGAAAAGTTCTGGACAAGCAGCCAGATGTGGATTTCTAGTCCTGCAGTCTCTTAGGCAGGCTAGTGCCCAGCGGCATACAGAGATGCAGTTCCCAGCCACTGCCTGTGGGCTGGAGCCAGCTGCCAGTACCATGCTCTAGACTGAGCTGCATGGTGGCTGACATGGAAGCTTAAGATTTGTCTCATGTAGTCAGAGAATGCTGCAGGTGCTTAGGAAAGCCAGGTCTAGACACAGAAAACCTCTAAAAAGGTACAGTATGTCTATACATGTGCTTAGATGCTAAAGAAAGAAAAGAACATGGGTATAAACAGTCATTGAAAAGTAGTTTAAAAATAATAAAGTAAGGCCTTCAAAGAGAGAGTAAAATAATATAAAAAAAAGAATAAGCAATATAAAGTTGGGAAATACATAGGATGTCAGAAACCTTTATGGTGTTTTGTTGACTTTAAAATTTTAAATGCTAATGTATAAAAAACAATAGCTGCTGAAAGATATTGGATTATGGAAACTGCTAAGTTAAACTGACCTATATATTTTAAGAATATCTTAACTTCAAAATGGAAGACAGAAAATATGTTGTATCGGGGGAGGAGTTATTCCTTTGTTTCTGCAGGAAACAAAAAAATTACAGTTCTCTTCAAAATTAATGAAGAACAGATTTAATTGAGAGAGACCTTCTGAAAATATTGACTACATACATAAAAAAAAAGACTATAGGACTGGTGATGTATATGTTGATCCCTCTACTGTGGGAACAGCTTTGAGACTGGATGAAACTTGATAAATCTTGTTGGCTAGAGACTTCTCATGACTTATTATTACATGCCATCCTTTCATGTGATATGGATAGAAGTTTGGTTATACAGCCCAAACAGACTTATAAAATTGACAGATGCCTTTTACCTGCTCAAACAGAACAAAAATCATCTTTGGCTGACTTGTGCATACCACATATTCCATACTTGGGTTAATGCAGATGAATATGTTACCTTTAAAAATTTGGACATTTTCAGAAAAAAAAAAGACCCAGACACCAATAAAGACAAGTAGCCCGGGTGATCCAGCTTCTCAGAGTGTCTCTATTGCAGTTTCCTCAAAATTCTGCATTCGGAATAACTTCAAGGATGCTGATCAAGATGGTCCAGCCTCACAGAATATCCAGTTAGAATAAGCCCTTCACTTTCCCAACACACTGAGCCTGGGCAACAGCTAGCCCTCCAGGACTTGACCATAATCCCAATTTTCTCAGGGTCCCCTGAAGATGCTACCATCCATTGACAACAGGAAGCAATCTAGAGAACATAACACCAAGTGTTGGGGTGGGTGGATTTTGGTTGTTCTATGAATTATGGATATTTATCATCATTTAAGGGGGTTGATTACAAGTTGTTATTGGTCATGGTCAGGAAAAAAGCTGGAAAAAGGAGATTACATTCAGGGATCTCTTTCTGAAGGGAAAAAGAAGGGGTGGTATATTATAGAAATGATGGGATAAAAGGGTGGCTTGTTGAATCTACAGTTGAATAACCACTAGTTTCAAATATTTTACATTGGTATGAATTTTTGTATATTGATACAATTTAAGGTTATTTTTGTTATACTGTATGTATGTTTCTATTCTTGCTTAAGGTATTGTACCTATACATCTCATTTAAAAATGTAAAGTTTTAGTCCTTGAAAGCTATCTAAGATAATAAAAAAAGGTAGGTTAGTAGTTAGTCATCTATAACAATCAAACTTAAAGTCATGTTAGGTTTGTTTTCAACATCAAACAAAGATATATTTTAAATAGATAATGTCCTTCAAACACTTCAAAGACCTGTAGCTAGAGTTTTCCTGCCTTGCCCACAGTCAGGGCAAATCTTTGTCACTCGCCAGTCCCACAGTCGCTCAGACCCAACCAAGTAAACACAGAGACTTATATTGCTTACAAACTGTATGGCCATGGCAGGCTTCTTGCTAGCTGTTCTTATAGCTTCAATTAATCCATTTCCATAAATCTATACCTTGCCACGTGGCTGGTGGCTTACCGGCGTCTTCACATGCTGCTGGTCATGGCGGCGGCTGGCTGTGTCTCTCTGCCTCAGCCTTCTGCTTCCCAGAATTCTCTTCTCTCCTTGTCCCAACTACTTCCTGCCTGGCCACCTACTTCCTGCCTGGCCACTGGCCAATCAGTGTTTTATTTATTGACCAATCAGAGCAACAGATTTGACATACAGACCATCCCACAGCAAAGACCTATAGAATATGGCATTTAAAATGTTTTAATAATGTAAGACTTTTCATGACAGTGAAACACATCTGCTCCTGGCAGCACCAATTTACTTCAAAGAAGGATGACAGGCATTAAAGACCCTCCATATGGAGTTTGCTTTCATTGTGGCAAAGTTAGCCACTGGACAAGAAACTTCCCTTGCCTCGAATATACTGTCCAAATTGGACAAACAGGATACAAAAGAGGGCAACAGCTGAACTTTCCCAAGACAAAGCAGGACAGTCCTCCTTCAAATTTCTTGCTTCACACAAAAGTATATCATATATTCTAAGCCTGTAGGCCAAAGGTGGATGCCCCAAAGTTGCAGAGGAAACTTGGTTGACAATCCAAGCAGCCAACTGAGTCTGTCATTTTATAGTTTTGGAAGTTGTTTGCTCTCCACTTTATGTTTACTGAGGTAATATGTCCTTCTCAGGTCTCTGACAGGGTTGAAGATGAGATAATTATAGTTAACAGTTTCCCTTGTTACCAAATTCAGAAAAGAAATTCACAAAGAGGTGTAAAATATATAAGGTTGAGAGCCATAAGAGCTGAAACTTTTTATCTAAGAAAATGTTTTAAGGTCTAAAAAGATAGCTTTAGTGTAGTAATATAAGTGGTGATAAAAAATTGTTTAGGTATAAAATGTTGAATTCACCAAGATAGAATAGAAAATAGAATAATTTTCCAAATGTGCCAAATACAAAAGACTGGAAACTGTGAATGTAATCCTTACTTGATAATTGTTCTTATTGCATATAGTTTTACTAAGTTAGAGTTAAAACCTTTCTTTTTTATTTAGACACACAGGGGGAAATGTTGTGGAATACTTACACACTGTGTGAAGATGTGCTGCTGTGACTGGTGTAATAAAAAGCTGAATGGTCAATAGCTCGGCAGGAGAGATAGGTGGGACTTCCAGGCAGAGAGAAAGGACAACAAAGATGAACCTAGGATGGCAAGGGATGCCAAGAGACAGGAAGAGAAAACAGGAGGTACAAGAGAGGTAACACCACGTCATAGAACATAGATTAAAAAAATAGATTAGTTAAATTATAAGAGCTAGTTGGGAAAAAGCCTAAGCTAAGGCTAAGATTACATAATTAATAAGTCTCTGTGTCATTATTTGTGAGTTGACTGCCCAAAGAAAAATCTGACTACATGAGTTTATGGGCCACACTGATGCCCAGAATCTGGGCCTCCCCTTGTGACCTTCTTGGTGCTTGAGGGCTGTGCTGCTGCTGGGCCCATACAGACCTGAGTGACATGTGCTGCCACCCAGGGCCAGGACATTGTAGGGGCCAACTGGGGCCATGTATTGGTCCATGGCTCTGCTGCAGCCAGGGTCAGTGATGATGTTCAAGGATCCTGCTGCCATCGAAAGCTGTGCAGACGCCTGGGATCTGGACCCATTCCTGGGGACCATGTGGCGATTGGTTCAAAGGTCACTCTGCTGTTGGCTCCATGCCTGAGAGGCCTGCACTATCAACCAGAGCCAGGGTAACATCTGGGTTCAGGCTGTTGCCAAGGACCTTGTCTAAGCCCATGGTCCAATCACAGTTGGGGTCTGTATTGTTGTCCATGGCCCATAGTGCCATTAAGGGGCACATTGAACCTCTGTGGGGGCCACACAGATCTAAATAGCCTGTGCTACCACCTGGGGCCATGACATTGTCTGGGCCTGGGCTGCTGCCAGGGGCCATGTGTAGGTCTGTGAACCTGCCCCAGTCGTGGTCTGTGTTGATGTCCATGGCCCTTGTTACCACCGAAAGCAATGAGAATAAGGCTGCACAGAGTTGGCCTGGCTACAGAACTAGGGAGACCTGGTTCTGCCCCTCACCAACTGCGACATTCGGGAGAGTGGGCCCTGTACCTCTTCAGTACAGCAGAGTGGAGCTGGCCCTGCTGGCTGGGGTATGGGTGAGCCGGCCCTGAAGACGTGAGAGTGGGAGAGCTAGACTCACAGTCTATCACACAGTGGTGTGGGTGAGGGAGAGATAACCCCTTGCCCATTGTCCCTTGCCTCTAGTCACCTATTGCATGCAGGAAAAACTGGTGCTGGAATCACAAGAGTCGGGGAGCTGATCCTGCTGCTCACCAGCTGTAGCACCGAGGGAGTGGGTTCTGCACCTAGTTGGGGCACATGGTAGAGCTGACCCTTTTGATCAGAGTGCAGGTGATCCGGGGCTATGAAAGTGTGTGGGAGATCTGATCTCACCCTTCCTCTGCTTCCAATTCTTGAATCCTCAGGTGCCCCTTTCCCCCTCACTCTAGTCTGAACTTAGAGTTGTGAGATTGTGTCTTGAGGCATGCCAATACATGATTACATTGGAATGGTACATCCCATTGGCCTGTGTTTAGCATGGGCCCGGCATGGTGACTCATGCCTTTGATCTCAGCTCCTTGGAGGCCGAGACAGATGGATCTCTGAATTTGAGGACAGCCTGATCTACACTCTGTATTCTAGGGCAGCGAGGGTTACATAGTGAGACCTTGTCTCAAAAATAAAACAAAACCAAAATCTCTGAAAAGACAAAAGCACAAAAGCAAAAATCAAAACGAAACAAACCCCCACACAAAAAACAAACAAGAAAACATTTAAATGGTACTACCTCCAAGTCTAGAATTTACATATATATATATATATATATATAGATTTAAGAAGAGAGTGTTGTTTTAGATAGGTATGAGCCACCATGTTTGTGCTGGAAATTGGACCCTGGTCCTCCGGAAAAACAGTCAGTGCTCTTAATGCCTTAGCTATCTCTCCAGCTGCTAACATACAATTTAAAATTTCATCATGAAGGCAGGGTTTTGGGATGCCTGGTCTCTTTCACATTTCAGTGTGGAGCTGCCTATTTTAAAAACAGCATCTCATTTAAAACTCTATCATGGTCATTTCCCAAAGCTATTGAATATATTCTTTTGACATATTTTTAATGTGTCTACAGTATTGCTTTATTTGTGGTCTCCTTTTTCATTATTTGCCTGTAACTGTAGAAATTCCTGTATTTTTCTAACTCTAATCTCCATCTTTCAGTGGTGTGGATTTGCCTTTGATCAGTGGTACCCAACAAGAAGAAAATATGTAATGAACATTGAGCAATGTGTTACTAGCATTTCCTAGTAAAACTGTATCAATTCATTCAAACTTCATCGAAAGAGTAAAGACTGCATTACTTTACACAGTTCAGGGACTGGTTTCCTTAGGTCTCTATTCCTAAGATATAAAGTCAAGTAGATCATCACAATCAGTCCATAGTGGTATTAACACAAATAAGCACACTTGAGTGTCAGGCACTCACTAGGTACTTAATAAATATCAGCAACAAAATCATTTTATTATTGCCTCATTGGATTCATTAAACTCTTAAGGTATAATCTGCAAGATATTAATTATAAATTAATGCTTCTTTTTGTACTAACAATGATTTTATATTTAATTTTTATGTATTTTAATATATTTTGAAAAATACTAGGTGTCTATAATGTTGAGCTCCTAAGTGTTCAGTGTTTGCGTTCCTTTATAGGGATCCCCCTACCCCTCTCTTATTCTCTCTATCTCAGTCATACCTGATTTTTATTTTTCTTAGTGGAAGAAAGGTATACTTTTAAGTCCTCACTGGAAAACTTCACAGGCAATAGATTCCATACTGTGGTATCATAAAGTTTCCTGTGAAGACTGCTGAACTTGAGCATGGGAGTCCTCCTGAACTTCTTACTCAATATCGTTTGGCCTTCTAAAGCATTGCATCACAAGTGTGAGAGCCTGTTTCTTGCTGCACAGTTGGCAGGAGGCAGATAAGCCTGGAAGTCAATGATCCAGGCTTCAATTCACTTCATGAACTCCTCACAAAACAAAGCAACGGTCACCCAGAGTGACTGCTGGCACACAGCTGTGGAAAATATATAGTGACAGTTGCATATGCCTTTCTGAAGAGTTTGTACTTGTGGAAGAAATTCTTCAGGGCCTCTTTTTCTAGAGGGAATCCCTTCATGTCCAGGGTAGTGTTTGATGTTCCTTATGTGCCTATTTGACTGTAAGTGTAGACAGTTGTTTCTTTCTCACCCTACAGCCTGGAGATAGTAAAGGCTCATCTCATTGGTAAGTACCTGAGGATCAAATTCTTGAGAAATGATGTGCCTGAGATCATTGATTTTTCCATCAAACTAAAGGGGTAAACAGTGGTGAATTATATACAATCCAGAGGGAGAAAAGGTCTGCATGATTAAGAATAGTTGAAAGAGAAATGAGACTTAGGTCTGTTTGAAGCCCAAGTTTGGAAGCCATAAGGTAGGGAATCAGGGTGAAGGATCCAGATCCAGAAGAGCAGAGCTGTAGGCCTGGCGCTGTTGGCCATTGGCTGTGTGACCTTGGGTCAGCTGCTTTATCTTCTTGCCTTTCCTAAGATGTAAATGAACATGATGGTACTTTGGTCTTATAAGGCAGTTTCTAGCTGAAATGAGTTTTTGATATTGCCTTGCATGAATTGTTTAATAAAGTATCAACTGGGAGGCTGGAGAGATGGCTCAGTGATTAAGATTACTGTTTGCTCTTGCACAGGATTTGGGTTTAATGACCAGCACCCACGTAAGTGACTCATAACTGTGTATAATTTAAATCCCAGGGGATCCAATGTCCTCTTCTGGCCTCTGACAGCACAGAGCACACATATATGTGGTTCACAGACACATATGAAGGCAACTCCCCCCACATATCATATAGATAAATTTAAAAAATTAGTGGAAATAATATTAGTAATGTTTCCCAGCCTTTCTTTAGGTGGCAGATCTACAGTTTAGGATTAGAGCCCTGGGCCCAGCAAATGGAAGGACTGAAGACAGAATCCGCAGATATCTGGGAAGAGTGGCTGTCCAGCATCCTTGATGCTTCTTGGTAACCTTCCTGCTGTTATGTTTGGATCTCACTGGGTTCAGTGGGGGCCATTATCTAGGAAGAGACAGAATGTACTGAAATCCTGCCTGGGCAATAGTCACTCTAAACAGTGTGTCTGTCCACAGGAAGTCATAAAAATTCATGGAAAATTTCATCTTAAGAGAATAACTGATTCAGTGAAGGAAAAAAATCACAGCAGTAATATACATTTGCTAACTTTTGGGAGATTCCTATTTCACAAGACAAATATATAATGCTGAATATGTTAATCCATCATGATTTCCATTTTATAGTATGCTTAATAAATTATGTATTTTTGCATAGTGAAGATCACGAAATGTAACATGCCTAAATTAATGTTTTTCCTTAAATGATGGTTAGATAAATATTAAATGAGAATTATTTTTTTTTCTTCTTACCAAAAGGATATTCTCATAAGAATTTTTTAATTGGTTCTACGTGGGACCCAAATTGTTTAAAATGTTACCATCAATTTCTAATGTGACAAAGTCCCTGTAACAATAGAAACGTTTTTCCTCAATGAAGAACTTGACCTTATTAAACAACAAATTACTCGTGCTTGCCAGATAGCCTGGCAGTCAAAAGCACTTTTCACTCTTGCAGAGGACCCAACACCTGCGTGATGGCTCACAAACATCTGTAAGTCCAGTTTCAGGGCATCGGTCACTCTCTTCTGACCTCCATGGGCACCAGGCATGCAAGTGGCACACAGACATACATACAAGCCAAAAAAACCCAAAAAACAAACCAAAACAACCCCCCCAAAAAAAAACCAAAAACCCCATACATAAAACAAAAAGGACAAACACCACAAAAAGACACAGTGAATTATGTTATCTTGGCCCCTTGTAGAACCGTTCTGAAAACCTAGCTCTGGAAGATGCCCAGGTCTATTTCGTGGAAGTCAAGAGCTGGGAACACAAGCCAGCTGGAGGGGTGGGGTGTCTTCAGTAAGGTAGAACTATAGTTTGACTGCACTTTTTGCCTGAACAAATGAATTGTGGGGAAAATTTTAGTTTAATGTTCAGGGCAAATGAAAAAGCATGTGGTATCATCATTTGGTTTTAGTGTTTCTTGCTGTGGCTGATGTAGATATTTTGTTTCTTGCATTAGAAAAATATTTTATGATATTTGTAGATAATTTCTACTTCCCAAGGACATGAAATATAATCTTTATAATCAGAAAAAGAATGTTGAGGAAAGCTATCGCCAGCTGTTACTTATTTAAAATATGTTTATGAAATTCCTTAGGGTCTGAGAATTAATATATTGTGAATCACCTTGTACTCCGCAAACTTAGAGGTCTAGCTTGTCATTGTCGGCTGCACATACATAATACTATAATGCATATTCTCCTATAACCAGCACATATTTACAGTGTTGATGCTGTTACAATGTGACAATTGTTTGTACTCATAGTCATTATCAAAATAATCACAGTGTGGATATATACATCACAACCACACCCATATTTATTCATAGCCCTTTAAAAGAATTCTTCCTAATACGTAAATTTCAGAATCCATTTATGTTTTGTCTACTCTGGTCAAGCTTGGATACGATAAATTTTCTAGATTTTCTAAGGATGTCCTTCATCGGTTTTCTTTTCTCCTAATCTTGGGTACTGAACCCAAGGCTGTGTGTGTGTGTGTGTGTGTGTGTGTGTGTGTGTGTGTGTGTGTGTGTGTTGGCTATTCCAGCCCTGATTTTTAAATTTTTTAAGGCGTGCTGATGAGGCATATTGTGTATACTGTTCTTCAACTGATACTTTCTCACAAGTATACCCTCAACCCAATTACCAGGTGACACATTCACCACACTGTTTCAAGGGCACAGGCGGTTGACATGGCTTCCCATTGTTGATAGTGACCTTGATCATCTCACCCCCTTTTTCCTCATGTACTATTTAGAAGGAAAGCACTATGCCCAATCATGATGGAGGAGTGGAGAATTAGGATCTCTTCCCTCGGGAGCAGAACATATCCAAAATTCTTCTGAAGAGGGTATTTGTAGATTTGCCTCAACTTATTCATTCAATATTATTAATTGTTGAATCTACAAAATCATGAGCATAAAATATTACTCCATTTGCTTAGATTTTCATACTGTTTTAGTTTCTGCATATAGGTACTATAGTTATTTAGTTAGAATTGTAACTACATAATTTTTTTGGAGGAGCTATTGTAAATAGTATTGAACTTCAAATTATAATTACTCATTGAGTTTGTGGTACTGCCACATTAGTTACATAAGTTATTTTGTCAAATCTTTGAAATTTTCTATACAGAAACCATGCCAACCTATGAATAGAGACAGCTGTTTTTCTATTTTGTATATTTTAAAATGTCTTGTTTTAGTGTTTTAGCTAACAGTCTGGCACACCTTTGAAATAGAATGATAAGAAAGTAAAGCTCAGATTATTTTCAGGCATGGGGGGGAGGTGATAAATGACTAACTTTGAAATATGTTATGGTAGGGTTTTGAAAAATAAGTGCTCTTTAATAAGCTAAGGAAGTAATAACTTAAATTTTTGTCTGTGGGTTCCTCCTCTTTTTCTTCGGCTTCCACTGTAGTGGGTAGCCATTCCAGCTTGGATCTGGAAGTTCCAACCCCCATTGAGACTCTGGCAACTGTCACACCTACGAGGCGGGCCCAGGGGAGGCACCTGGAGACCCGAGAGCTGGATGGGCCAGCGCTCTCTCTGTGTGCTCTCTCTGTGCCATGACGCTGAGCAGAGCTCCAGAGAACACCGCTAGACTGCGATACACCTTTCCCAGACCCTGCGACCTACCTTTCACTTAATTTGTGAGTTACGCCATTAAATAAATATCCTTTTAACTACGTGGAGTGGCCAAAATAATTTCTCCAATATTCCACTTTCTTGTATTTGCACATCCAAGCTCTGGACAGCGTTTGTTGAAAGGATTGCTCTTTCTCCATTTTTTTTCTATGTTATGGATCTGCCATAAATTTCTAGTTTAATTTATTTTTTAGCATGCACTAGAGTTGGGATTTTGTTAAATGGTTTTTCAATGTCAGCTGGCATCATCAAAGAATTTCCTTTTGCAGTTTATTGATGTGGTGCATTGAAATGATTGATTGTCAAAGTGTTAATCTAGCCTTGCCTACTTGGAATAAACCCCAGTTGGTCATAGTGTATAGTTCCTTTCATGAACTGCCAGATTTGATAATACTTTGTTAAAGATTTTCGCATCTATATTCATGAGAGGTATTGGCATGAAGTCTGCATTCTTGAGATATCTTTATCTGCCTTTGATATCAGGGTCATGCTTCATTCACAGAGTGAGTTTTTATATTTTGTTTTCATTTTCCTGAGGCCATGATTGTCATGGATGAGTCTTGTTCTGAAGTTCTGTCCCTTGTGACTTGTTTTCCCTCTTAGATGAGCACCATAGTTTCTCTGAAAGCTGTTCATAATGCATTGGCTAGCAGGGCCTGGAGTAAAAGGTTTCTATGGTGTATATGTTGATGTGACTTCAAGTTGGACTGTTTGCTCTAGACATGCGTACTAGGTCCTTCTCCCTCCTCTGGGTCTTTACTATTATCGTCTCTTTTGTGCTTCCAAAAGCTCTGCTTCTCAGCTGGGCCCTGTGTCTTGAAGCTCTTCTTATCTATAGTAATTTTTCTTTCACTGAAAATAGATTTTTTTCATATGATATATCCTGATGACAGTTTCTCCTCTACTCCTCCCAGTTCCTCCCCACCTCTCCTCCCACCTGAGTCCACTCCCCTAATGTCTCTCATTAGAAAACAAACATGCATCTAAAAGATAATAATAAAATAAATACAATATAACAAGACAAAACAAAAATAAACAGAATAGGACAAAACAATCAGAAGGAAAAGAGCCCAAGAAAAGACCTAAGAGACATGTACAGATGAGACCCAGTCATTCTGACAATCAGAAATCTCATTAAAACAAACAAACAAATCCCATAAGCCATAATATACATGCAAAGGATCTGTAGAGTAAAAGGAAAGAAAAAATAAAATTAAAAACAGGAAAATGAAAAAGAAAGAAAAAGTCCTGACATGACATTATGAGAGAAGGAACCTCCAAAGATGCCATTGAGTTAGTTGTCTGTTAGCCACCTACTGCTGGGCATGCAGCCTACTCGACTTAGAGTACATTTATTTCCCCAGTGAGACTCCCTTGGAGAAAAAAAATTTTTCATTTTCCAAATGGTTATCAATTGAAGATAGCTGTTGGGTTAAGGATGGGACATGTGTCCACTTTCCTTTCAGCTCCAGGACCCCATCTGCTGCAGGCCCATGCAGGCCTGTGCATGCTGCCTCAGTCTATGTGAGTTCACATGAGCATCTTCAGAATCAAATCAGATGTTGCTTGTTTACTCTCACAAGCTTTATGCCACCACTGCACTAGCATCTCTTGCAGGCAGGATACCTTTGTGGATCTAAGGGCTTGTAGCGGGGTTGGTGCTAATGTATGTAATTTGGTAGCATGCAGCACCGTCTAGTACCTCTAGGTCGTAGAGGTGAAGGCTCTATGCAGGCACCAGCTGCACTTCTCTGTGTTCGATGAGTTATGTGGGTGTTGTCTCCGGCAAAAGGGCCTTCGTTGTCAGTTTGTAGAGAGCAACCTATAGTCTTGGCAACAGTCTGGGTTGTTTGAGGGTTCCTCTCGGATCCCTTTGGCCAACAACTCAATTAGATGTGACTCATTCCCAGTACTGGAAGCTTCATTTGGTGACAAGAGATGTCCCGTTAGAGATCTGTCTCCCCCGTTATTTGGCAATTTCATTTAGATTGTCTGCATATATCTCTATATAGGAAGCTTCTGTTGTATGAGGTTTCCATATCAATCCTCAAATGACCCTTAATTTTAGTTGTTTTTCCCAGTGTTCTCCTCCTTTCCCACTCTCCTCTCTATCTCCTTGCTTGATATTCCATTCCAACACCCACCCTCATCCATCCATAACTATCTATTTTATTTCCCCTTCCTAGGGAGAACTATCTGTCCCCCTAGTCTCTTAGAATACACCTAACCTCTGTGGTTCTATGGCCTGTAGCTTTATATCAGTGACTTAATAGCTAATATTCACATACAAGTGCGTATATAGAGTAAATAACATTTTTTTTTATGAGTATGGGTTACCTCACTCAGAGTGTTTTTTCCCTAGTTCCATCCACTTACTGCTAGGGGAAGACTTTCTGTATGCTGTGAATATATGTTGTTCCCATTGGTTAATAAATAAGCTGCTTTGGCTTACGGCAAGGCAGCTTAGAAGCAGGTGGGAAATCCAAGTAGAGACAGAGAAGAAGGGCAGAGTGAGGAGATGCCAGCAGCCACCCAAGGAGAAGCAAGATGCCAGCAGACCAGTAATGCCACAGCCACATGGCAAAACAGAGATTAATAGAAATGGATTAATTTAAGATGCAAGAGCTAACTAGCAGAAGCCTGCCATAGGCCATACAGTTTGTAAGTAATATTAGGCCTCTGAATGATTATTTTATAAGTGGCTGTGGGACTTCAGAGCTGGGCAGGACCGGAGAAAACTTATGGCTACAACTCACTTGCAATTTTCATTTTTTTAATGGCTGAATAATATTCCATTGCGTAAATGTACCACATTCTCTTTTTAATCCATTCATGCATTGAGGGACATAGAGGTTGTTTCCAATTTCTGGCTATTATGAATAGAGCAACAATGAATATGGCTGAGAAAATGTCTATGGTGGGATGAAGCATCCTTTGGATATATGCCCAACGATGGAATCTTGAGTTGGATTGATTCCCATTTTTCTGAAGAAACACCACACTGATTTCCATTGTAGCTGTACAGTTTGCAGCCCCACCATCAATGAATGAGTTATTTGCTTACTCTATATCCTTGTCAATATCATCTATCATTTGTTTTATTCTGAAGCCTATATCATAAGATTTCAAAGTAGTTTTGATTTCTATTTCCCTGATGACTAGGGAGATTGAATGTTTCTTTAAGTGTTTCTCAGCCATTTGGGTTTTTAATTTGGAGAATTCTGTTTATATCTGTACCCCATTTTTAAAGTGTTCTCTTTAATTTTAAAATCAGTCCCCTATTGAATGCATAGCTAGTAAAAATCTTTTCCCATTCTGTAGGCTGTCACTTTGTTCAAATAATGGTGTCCATTGCCATAGAGAAGCTTCTCAATGTCATGAGATCACATTTATTAAATTTTTATTTTGGTGCCTGTGCTAATAAAGTCTTCTCCTGTGCCAATGAGTTCAACGCTATTCCCCACTTTCTCTTTTATCAGGTCCAGTGTATCTAGTTTTATGTTTTGGCTTTGATCCATTTGGAGCTGAGTTTTGTGCAGGGTGATAAATATGGATCTATTTGGGGTTTTCTTTCTTTTCTTCCTTCCTTCCTTCCTTCCTTCCTTCCTTCCTTCCTTCCTTCCTTCCTTCCTTCCTTCCTTCCTTCCTCCCTCCCTCCCTCCCTCCCTCCCTCCCTCCCTCCCTCCTTCTCCCTCCCTCCCTCCCTCCCTCCTTTCCTTCCTTCCTTCTTTCTTTTTTTCTTTTTTTTTTTTGGAAACTGGTTTTCTCTGTGTAGTTTTGGTGCCTGTCCTGTATCTCCCTCAGTAGACCAGGCTGGCCTTGTACTCACAGAGATCTGCCTGGCTCTGCCTCCCGAGTACTGGGATTAAAGTTGTGTGCCACCACTGCCCAGCTCTATTTGGGTTTTTCTTCATACAGTCATCCAGTTTTACCAGTAGCATTTGTTGAAGATGCTGTAGCTTTTCTAGTTTTCATTTCCTGACTTTGCTATAAAAAAATTAGGTGTCCATAAGTATTTGGATTTATGACTGGGTCTTCAGTAGAATTTCACTGATCAGCATGTCTATTTTTCTGCCAGTACCTTGTTGTTTTTATTCCTATAACTCTTTAGAACAAAATGAGGTTAAGGACAGTGATACCTCTAACAGCTCTTTGATATTTAGGGATTGGTTTAGCAATCATATTGTGGTGTGTGTGTGTGTGTGTGTGTGTGTGTGTGTGTGTGTGTGTGTTTCCATATGAAGCTGACAATTATCCTTTCATGATCCGTGAAGAATTATGTTGTAATTTTGATGGAGTTGCATTGAATCTATAGATTGCTTTTGGTAGTATGGCCATTTCTACTGTTCAATTAATCCTTCTGATCTATGATCATGGGAGATATTCCCATCTTTTGATATCTTCTTCGATTTCTTTCTTCAGCGTCTTGATGTTTTTGTCATGCAAGTCTTTCACTGGCTTGGTTAGTGTTAGCCCAGGATATTTTATATATTTTAAGGCTATTGTGAAATCTGTTGTTTCCCTAAATTTTTTCTCAGTAAATGGATATACACAATGGATCATTTGTGTATAGAAAGACTACTGATTTTTGAGAATTACTTTTGTATCTTAACAACTATACTCCAAACACAAGGCCACCTAAGTTCATAATAGAAACACTAATATAGCTTAAATCATATACTGATACAAACTGAAGGTCTGAATACAAAATTTCATCATGAAAGTCCCAAGATTTGTCGGGCAGTGGTGGTACATGCCTTTAACCCCAGCACTCTTTTCTAACCACCCTTTAGGTGGCAGAGGCAGGTGGATCTCTGTGAATTCGAGGCCAGCCTGGTTGACAGAGCAAGATACAGGAAAGGTGCAAAGCTATACAGAGAAACCCTGTCTCAAAAAACCAAAAAAAGTCCCAAGATTTTTACACACACACACACACACACACACTATATATATATATATATATATATATATATATATATATATATATATACATACATACACACACATATATGTATATATGATATTGTAAAAGATATTATTTCCCAGATTTATTTCTCAGTCAATGGATATAATATACAGTGGCTCATTTATATATAGGAAGCATATTGAAATTTATGAGTTAATTTTATATTCAGCTACTTTTCTGAAAGTGTTTATCAGCTATGGGAGTTTCCTGGTGGAATTTTTAGAGTCACTTTGATATACTATCATGTTATCTACAAATAAAGATACTCTGACTTTTTCCTTTCCAATATGTGTCCTTTTGGTCTCCTTCAGTTGTCTTATTGCTCCAGCTAAAACTTAAGCACTGTATTTAGTAGGTATAGAGAGTAGACAACCTTGTCTTCTCCTGATTTTAGTAGAATTATCTTTGCGTTTCTCTCCAATGAAGTTGACATTGTCTAAGAGCTTGCTGTAAACTGCCATTATTATGTTGAGGTATGACCTTTGTATCCCTAATCTCTCCAGGACTTTCATCATGAAGTGGTATTGGATTTTGTCAGAGGCTTTTTCTGCATCTAAGGAGATAATTATTTATTTTGTGTCTTAGATACTGTTTATATGGTGGCTTACATTTATTGATTTTCATATATTGGACCATCCATGCATCTCTGGGATGAAGCCTACTTGATCATAGTGGATCATCTTTTTGATGTATTCTTGTACTTGGTTTGCAAGTATTTTAATGAGAATTTTAGTCTATAATTGTCATTCTTTGTTGAGTCTTTATGTTGTTTGGGTATCAGGTAACTGTGGCCCTGTAAAATGAATTGGGCAATGTTCCTTCTTTTTCTATATTGTGGAATAATTTGAGGAATGTAGGTTCTAACACTTCTTTGAAAGACTGACAGAATTTTGTGCTAAAACCGTCTGGGAGACAATTTTTTTTAACTTTAATTCTTCTCTCATACATTAAATCCCTACCACAGTTTCCCTTCCCTCCACTCCTCCTAGTCCCTGCCCCCAAACTCCCCTCCCCCCCAGATCAACAGATCCACTCCTGTTTCCCTTAAAAAAATCAGGCCTCCCAGGAATTAATTACTACTTCTGTTCCATTAGGTGTTAGAGTTCTGTTTAAACTGCTTATCTGATCTTGATTTAACTTTGGTAAGTGGCACGTATTGAGAAAATTATCCGTTTATTTTAGATTTTCTAATTTGGTGGTGAACAGGTTTTTTAAGTATGTCCTTAGGGGTCTCTGGATTTCGTTGGTGTCTGTTATGTTCTCCTTTTCTTTTCTAATATTGTTACTTTCAATCTTTTCTAACCACCCTTTAGTTAATTTTAATATGGCTTTCTCAATCTTGTTGATTTTTCTCAAAGAACCAAATATTTGTTTCATTGATTCTTTGTATTTTGTTGCTGTTTTTCTTTTATTGGTTTCAGCCCCGAGTTTGATGATTGCTGTCTACTCCTTCTGGGGTGTGACTTCTTTTCTTTTTCTCCTTTCTTTCTTTTTTTTTCTTTTTAGAGCTTTTAGCTGTGCTGTTAGGTTACTAATGTGAGATCTCTCCAACTTTTTTTTGTGTAGGCACTTGGAGCTATGGACTTTGCTCTTAAAACTGCCTTCCTTGTGCCTCATAGGTTTGTGTATGTTGTGTTTTTGCTTTCATTCAGTTCTATAAAGATTTTAACTTATTTCTTAATTTCTGTCTTGACTCATTTTTCATTCAGTAGTGAGTTGTTCAGCTTCCCTGAGTTTGTAAGCTTTCTGTTGTTTCTATTGTTGATATCCTGCTTTAATCTGTGAGGGTCATATAGAATGTAGAGAGTTACTTCAGTTCTTTTTATCTATTGAGACTTTCTTTGTATCCAATTATGTGGTCAGTTTTGGAGAAAATTCTAGGAGCTGCTGAGAAGAAGTTTGTGTGTGTGTGTGTGTGTGTGTGTGTGTGTGTGTGTGTGTGTGTGTGTGTTTGGGTAAAATGTTCTGTAAATATCTGTTATGTCCATTTGGTTTATGATGTAAGTTAGTTCTAGCATTTCTCTATTTTTTTTTCTGGGTGATCTGTCTATTGGTGAAACTGTGGTATTGAAGTCTTCCAAGATCAGTGTATATCATCATCCCTGATCTCAATTTCTACTACGGAGATATAGTAATAAAAATATCATGGTCCTGGCCTAAAACCAGACACTTTGATCAATGGAATGGAACGGAAGACCCAGACATAAGTTGGCATATCTATGGAGACCTGGTTTTTGATAAAGAAGCCATAAATACATTCTGGAAAAAAGACAGCATCTGCAGCAAATGGTGCTGGTCAAACAGAATGGCTGCAGGAAGAGAATGCAAAGAGATCCATACTTATGCCCTGAGTAAAACCTAACTCCACATGGATCAAGGACATCAGTGTAAGGCCCAATGTACTTAGTCTGATAGAAGAAAAAGTGGGGAATAGTCTTTAACTCATTCGCATAGGAAAAGACTTTGGAAGAGAATGCCATTAGCATAGGTACTATGATCAACCATTAATAAATGGGACTTCACAAAACTGAAAAGTTTCTGTATGGCAAAGGACACCATCACTCACACAAAACAGCAGCCTACAGAATAGAAAAAGACTTCCCAACACATCTGATAGAGGATTAATATCCAAAAAATATAAAAGTCCCATAAAAAAACAAAGGTTTCTGCTATCTTAGCTTCTTTTCCTGTGGCGGTGACAAGATACTCTGAGAAAAGCAACTGAGGAAGGGCTTCTTTTGGCTTCCAGTTTCAGAAAGGCACGGTCCCCGATGGCAGAGAAGACAGCTGTAGGTAGGGAAGGTGTAGTGTCACGATTAGGAGGCCGACTGGTCACATTGCATCCACAGTCAGAAGACAGGAAACAGAAAATGAAACAGCCTACAATGACTCAAGACTTGTCCCCACTCACCCATCTGTAACAGTGAGTCCTCATTCCTAAAGGTTTTACAGTCTTCACAGACAGAGCCACCAGCTGAGGGCCTAATGTTCAAACAGTTGGGCTTATGGGGGATTTTACATTCAAACTCGAGCACTCACTTGTGACAATCCAGATCAAAAGGGAGAGCGTTATGCTAACCCAGGTACAGAAAAACACACAAAGACAAATGTTGCGTGATTGTGCTGACATATGGAATCTAAGATGTTCAATCTTACACAAATTATGAGGGTTTGCCAGAGAGTGGAGAGAGTTGTGAGGGGTGGGGATTGAGGAAACCTTAGTCAATAGGTATTAAGCTGCAGTTAAATAGAATGCCTAGTGTTGTATGGCATAGTAGTGTGACTGTGGGTATTAATTGTATATGCCTATCTCAGAAAGTCAGAAGAAATGAGTTTGAATATTTTCAATAGATATCGTGAAAAAATATTCTTTAGTGATATATGTTAGAGGAGGTAAATTTGTTTATTTTACAACACAAGTATGGGTTAAAGCATCACATGATACTACATTACTATGTACAATTTTATTTTATATATTATTTTAAATAAATTTAATATGGAAATAAAGATGGTATAACTAGAAGAAAAACAGCAGAAGAGAAGTGGAAGTGATCTGTAGACTACACACAGCATTCCTGCTGCACAAGTCTCAGGACATCTTGAGAGAAGCAATGGCTCCTTCCCTGGGTCCCAGATGGAATTCTAACTATGACCAGGTGTCAGGAATAGGGAGAGATGGCACCAGGCTGGCTTTCCTGTGTGAAATAGGCATAAAGAGCCATTGATGAATGTGACCAGGTGAATGCACATCCAAGGCATCTCTGAGAGCCTCATCAGTGAATCCTGCTGGAATGTGGCTGGGTTGCAGAGGGTTGGCACTGGACAGGATGCAGAAGACAGCTGCTGATCGGAACAGGGCCAGAGAGAGTACAGCAGTAAATGTGCCATAGACACCTGTATTCTTGGGTTCTGAGCAGGGGCCAGGGCAGTCATGGTTTAACAGGCTCTGACAAATTTGAGCAGTCCTGAGTCTGAAAGGCCCTGGCTCATGGCCAGATGGACAAGTGTTGTCTCCGGTTTGGTATTAGTTCCTGCATCCAAACTATGGTAGGACAAGAACAGTGCTCTATTTTCTACCATATTCCAGTAAGTCCTCCATGCATCTTTATTTTAGAGAAGATTGTTTCTAACTTTTCCATTAGAAAAATGAGTATTATGATGGATTGCCCTTTCCCATTGAAGTTAATTGGCCATGGGCAATAATAATAAGCACTATATCTAGTAGAAAGAAAAGCAGAGATATTCACAAATTGCCGTGGGCGGGCAGAGCCTATGGCTCATTTGAGGGAGGGAGCCTTCTGATTAGCTATGCTGCTTGAGGCAGTGTCGAGGACAGCACTATTCCCAGACTCAGTCTGCATATTGGCTTTTCCATTCATCACTCCACTCTCTTCTGGAAGCACATTTTAAGTGTATGTGATATTTCACATGCAACATGTGGACAGGACTGTAAATTTAAAGATAACCAGTTCCATCTTCCAGTCAATGTGGATAACGTATCACTTTCTTTCTCCAAAACCCAAACATAATTTTAATCATTAGCTTCTAGGGAAACAGCAAGTAAGGAGCAAACTGTCTCCCTAGGACCATGAACTTGACTTTACATGTAGTTTCATGAAGAAATTTAGCCATGTGGGGAGTGTTCGTGGAGCCCCTCAAGTTGAGACTGTACCAGGAGAGCATCAGCCCAAGAGAGACTCATAACTGTGGAAGTAAGTTCCATGTACTCGTGATAGTGACCACCAAAACTCTAGCCAAGACTTTCTGGATATCTTCCTCAGTTTATAACCATTTTTTTTCTTCTCATTTGAACTCTTGCAGAGAGCTGAGGAAATCCTCAGTTAATATGTATTGTATTGCCATGTCAAAGACACCAATGGCTCTGAAATTTGAGAACAGGCAAAGCCTTCCTCCTGGTAAGGCCCAGAGACAATGTAAAATCTTCCTTTTGTCCATGTACCAGTATTTATCAACTATTTAACCAGTGTGTGCAAAAACTAGCAACTGTAGTTGCTCCTGGGTGTTTACAGCATGAGACTGCTCATCTATGAACGTCTCCTACTGAGACAGGTTAGTCCTTCCTCTGTGCTCTACATAATCACGGTGCTGAGGTTCTAGGCTTCTCTGGTAGGTACCACTCCCTCAGAATTTTCATGGCTCACCTGATCCCAGGTTTTATGTCCACATGTCTGTCCTTTCCTCACTCCCTTGCCGTCCTAGTCAGGCTTCCAGGACCAAACTGTGCAGGATGTGGTAAACTCTCAAATCGTTTTGTCTTTAGAACAGTGCAAATAGTACCGAAGAGTGGGAAAGAATTGAGAAGGGAGACAAACTTATGGAAAGTTATTTTTGTTGTTACTGTGTATTCTACAGCAGCATTCTATCTCCAGAGAGCTGAGAGACATGTTGGTTGAACTGACCCATGGTCTTGCCTAGTAGCACAAGGTCAATGAACAGAAAACATCAGAGCACAGAGTTCCTTTCCTGAGCTGCTGCCTCTGCCGCTGGCCTAGCCCCCATCTCAGACTTTGTCTCTTGACTTAGACTGAAAACTCTATGTAGGCCCAGTAGAAGTCTTTTTAAAAGCTAATTAAAGTTTGATTTGACCAAGTTAGAAAGGCAAATAGAGGATTATTGACTTTTTAAAAAAAATTAAAATGAGTGTATTGAACATGCACCTTTTATCACACATACAATTTTAAAAAGCAAAAAAAAATTGAAAAGAAGCATTTTTATCATACTAAATATACTCAATAGGCATTTTCTGGGTAATTTTCAGATGTTAGAACTGTTTTTAGAAGAATCTCTATGTAGACAAAGCTTTGCTTTCCCATGATGTCTAACAATCGTGTTGCCCAGATAGAATTAAAATCCACGGAAGTTAGGCAATGAAATGGTGACAGACTCATAATTTTAGGGGCCAAATGGCACCACAGTGAATTCTCACATTTTTGGCTTCTAAAGACCCTGGAGGCTGCTTTTATTGCATATTTTATGGAACCATCTGTCTTTTTTTTTTTTTTTTTTTTTTTTAACCAGATCTAGTATACATTCAAAACTTTAAATAAAAATTTTCTATGTGCCAAAGGACCAATGCTTTGCTTACTGTAGTGGCCAGGGGAAACTCACAGGGTTCACAGCAGGAAGAAGGGTCTGGAGCGGTGCTGAAGTCCAGGACAACTGTGATACAATTGTACTAGGTAGGCATCCATGTTAGATGTGTTTTCTTATTGCAGCCAAGAACAGCTAAAACTGTAGATCATCTTGATTGACATATTATTTTTAGAGATCTTCTTTTGGATTTGTGAAGATAATAGCATTTAAAGTTCTTTTATTTAAAACGAGACTCTATAAAGCGAAATGCTCCCTGCTAATCCATGTTTGCCGCCTGGAAATGATTGAAATGTAAAGTAGTGCTTTGGGGGAAGCACTACAGTAAGTACACGAAGGAACAAGTTTAAGTTCTAAAGGGGCCTGAAAATAATTGCCAATCCAGAAGCTTACAGTACAGGCGCAAGGATATTTTAACGTGAATTATACAGGGCTTAATCTAAGAAAAACACCCAATATAGTCCACTGTTATTGACCAGTCTGCCTCCTCTTCTTTAAATCTGATTTACAAAAATAATCAGTCATAACTCAGATATATTCAGAGGGAAATGCCTCTGAAATCACTTTCATACTGTTGTGGAAGATGCCATGACCTCCAGGAGAAGATAGGCCCCTTTGGCAAGTACGTAAGAGTAGAGGAACTTGGAGCTTTACAAACTCCCAGCAATAACTTTCCAGGTTTTGGAAACTTGCGTTTTTGAGAAGGTGGCTAATGTTGAGGGTTAAGTGTGAGTGTGTGTTTCTCAGGAGGTGCTCCGGAGAGACAGCAGTGTTGACATTTCTGCTGAGAAAAACAGAGGCTGGCAGCAGAGACAACACCTGGGCAGAAGGGATGAGATCCTCTGGGAAGATTATTCTGGTGCTTCTGACATCTGTGTATTTGAGAGTCAGTGGTACATTGGTGTTAAGGATGTAGGGCCTCTGAGATCTTGGCTGAGAATGAGGACCACGGGAACCCAGAGCCTACACCATTGAGGATGGCCCTATCTGCTGCTAGCCAGTGGTTCTACATCCCATGCTGTGAAAGTCTGGACTCCCCAGCCAGGCATGCTAGTTTATCTCGATCCATTCTACATAATAATAGCTTAGAAAACACACTCACTTTTTGTCTTTGTTTAATAATGGTATTCTTTTCAAATCACACTATACGAACCCATTTAGTTGATTTCTTTTTAAAGTTACTTTATATTTTTATGTGTGTTTCGTTTGCAAGTATGTTTTCACACCACAGTTGTGTCTGGTGCCCTTGGAGATCAGAAGAGAGCGTTGGATCCCCTGGAACTGGAATTACAGATGATGATATGTGCTGGGAAACAAACCTGGGTCATCTGCAAGGGCAACAAGTGATTTTAAGCACTGAGCTATCTCTCTGGCCCCACATTTGGTTTAATAGTAAGAGCCAGAGGATCCGGAACTTTGCGGTGAGACCGGGTCACCTAGTAACATCAGAAGCTACACACACAAAGGCTCACCAACATGACTACCCAAACGTGAGCTGAACAGGGATGACACCAATAGACACATCAAACTGAGTGTGGAAAAGCTCACACGAATTCAACCCTACACAGGAACTCCAGGAAGCTGAGTGAAGCTGGGAGCAGGAGAGATGTCCTCCCCAGGGAAGAGCACACCAATCAGTTGTTCAGTGCCCAGTGGTCATCCCTGAAAGCATAGATCAAAGTAACATCATGTGGACTCAACAGGTTATATTTAGAAATATAGATGTATATACAAATACATACATGTATGTAATAAAATTGATTAAAAAAGAGACCGTGAATTTGAAGGAGAATGGAGAAGGGTGTATGGAAGGGTTTGGAGGGGGGGAACGGAAGGGAGAAATGTTGTAATAAAAATACAATCTCAAAAACAAACAAACTAAAGGAAGCAGAACAATATGTGGACTACTTTAAAATTTTTTGAGTAGAATTTATATTATATAAGAATTATATTTTACAGATAATACAGATAATAAATTTTCACTAAAATTTAATATTTTATGGATAACTTTCCCTTCATAAAAATTATCAATTCCCCAAACAACTCATTAGTTTTCAAATACTCTTGGTTCTTGGGTTATTTATGAGCTGCAATCAAAGGCCAACTTTGTACCACCAAATTCTCAGATACCTTAGTTTGTATTACAAGTCACCCTCACAATTAACATATTTTCAATAAAGCATAGAGCATGCTTTTGATCAATAACAGACTGACAGAGACCTAAATGCAGCTTGTACATGGAAGTTGTAAACTATATCGACAAAAAAAAGGTACAAGATCGATGCTGCAATGCTCTCCTGCTACCCCAGATTCCAAAGATGGCTGACGCACCTGTTCCCCCACTGAGGCAGACGCCCAGTCCATCGCTCATGCCTCTTTCCCCAGCAAATTAGGTCCTCAACAAAGAAGGAACTGCTGAGATACCTGCAGCAAGGCAGTCCAAAAGATTACCCTCCTCCACCTCACCTAGTCTCCCCCTTTCTCCCTCCCTCTATCAAAGCTTCAGAAACGATGGTCTTTAGGACCTTACAACTTAGACCAAAGTAATGTCTTGGTAAATTAAGAATCTATCATAAATGAAATCAAATATGCACACAGGTCTTTGATTTTAAAATAAAGATTAAGACTCTTATTTCTTATTCTCCTGACAGGAACGCATTTGTTCATAAACATTCAACAGATTGTTTATATGTGTTCATTGTTAAAACCACACTGACTTAAACCCATATATTTAAATTAGTCAAAATACTGGAAAAACACGAGTTTAAATTTCTCTGTGATGTTTTGCTTTAAAATAAATGAACAAATGGAACACAGTAAATTATTTTATGAAAATATTGTGTCTCAATCCTGTCACATTTTTATGCTCAGCCAAACAGTGTATTGTCTTCTATCCTATAATTTTAATTTATTTTTCAGGTTGTGATGTTTAATAAAAAATCTCATTTTAGGAAATTTCTAATGCCTAGAAACATAAACAAGTTAAAATCAGGTATAAAAATCACTACCCCAAAGCAAACACCTTTAAAAATCCTTTGATATAGTTTTGCTTATTCAGTGGATTTATGCATCTCCATGAGGATATAGGTTTTTTCTTTTATTTTGCCATAATATAGAGTTCATTTTGGACATTCAGTCTGTATTTTGAATTTTTAAAATACTTGCAATATTTCACAAGCATTTAATTTCAAATTAGAGAGTGGAATTAAATTATGCTTTCAAACTGTATTTCTATTTGTCTTAGTCTGGGTCGTCTGAGGAGCAGAAGGCAAGGAAGGATTAAACCTGCAAGCTTTTATTAGAAGTGCCTGTGGAAGAGAAAATAGGGAGGGAGCCAGACCTGGCTTCCATGGCAGCTGGTGCCATTGTAGTACAGCCAAGACTGCGCCAGGCTTAGAATCTCATCTCCGGGGTCCTTCGCTGGGAGCAGGTCTTGAGAGCTGTGGTTTCCAGTGGAGATGAAATAAAGCATTTTAGAATGCAGAAACCAGCAAGACCTGGGTGTTTCCCCCATAATTCCCTGCTGTCAGGCTGAACGATAGCTCACATATCATGATTATTTTCTTAAGTGTCAGAGATTAAAATTTTTGGATGAAATATATTTCTGCAAACATTATGTAACATCCAATGCTTCCAAATAGTTATGCCAAAAGTTAGACTAACACCTATGATTTATTTACTTTAATATGTCCAGTTGTAAGAAGGGTATCAATCACACTTGTGGCCATCTTTAGGTGTTTCAAAATTTATATTCAGTTTGTATTTGACAACAATCTATAGAATAATTATGTAACACATTCTTTAACCTTCATCCTCTCCATTTACTTTATATTCAGAAGTGTTATATCGTGTTTGAAGGTAAGATTGTTATTAAGTTAATATTAAAAATTCCTTCTTTCCATTGTGTATTTTCATGTTAGTAGCTAGTATAAAATTAGAAACAATAAAGAGTGTTCCCATCATAAATAAAAACCAACCTCAAGAGCAAGTCTCTTTTTGCAAAAGAATCAATGAGATTCTGTTTTTCACGGTACAGATCCTTTAGCATCTCGTTTGGTCTTTGAAATTGAGTTAAGTCATAGGTTTGAACACAGCTAACGTGGAAGTGGCCATGAACTACCTTTCAGCAACACGATGAAACAGTTTAGTGTGATAGATAGAACTTATACAAATACACACTTTAACCTTACTTAGTTGAGAATTGAGACTTTTTAAAATATAAAAATACACAACGCCTGAGTTGGAGCCAGGTTGTCTACGGTAAAGATCACAGTGTGGCTATATGCTTTGGACAGTCTGTTTCATCTGTTTGAACTTTCTCCCCCAACCCCCACTTTTTTTTAAAAAAAAAAACAAAAACAAAACTCAAGGACAATTTTATTAGAGTTTAAAAGAAAAGCCTCCAGAACAGGCAAGTTGTAAATCTCAGCAGCTTCCTTGAGGAGACTGGAGGAGAGAAGGAAAATAAGACATACTGTTTAAGCTGGCATGCAGGTCAGACATGTGGTGGATAAATCCCCACACGGTGAGAGGGAGCTGTAGCATGAGGGAGGCCCACATCTTAAAAAAGCATCCTTAGGTTCTTGCCAGTGTCTGGAAGAAAGAAACAGAAAAGAGAAAGTAACTTCCATGCTGTTGTGACTCGGGCCTCTGGAAGGCAGACGGACACACTGAACCCCTAGACAGCTCACTGGAACTGCACGAGGGCTGGGAACCCTAGAAAAGAAAACTTATTTTGTCTGTTGCTTTAGTGTGGCTCAGGATGAGCTGGCTGTCCTTCGGCCTGTTGACTCACCTGCCCAACTGCAATGTGAAGTCTCCACCCAGGCTGGAGATTCTGTTCTCTTGACCAGGAGGACTTTTTAAAATCTTAGTGGGACATTTTCCTACTCTAGGATTCCCCACTCTGAAGAGGTAATCCTAAGATAATTTAAGAATCTGGTCAGGCATCTGAGCCACTCAAAGATTTCTGGCATTTTTGGCCTCTGTCAAGGATGAGGCTGTGAAGAGCCCCAAGAACACTCCTGGCTTTTAGCTAAGAAAGAAACTGGTTACTTTGGGGGCTGGGTAGGGTCGGGGTTTTCTTGTCCTAAACTGCCTAGACAATTTCTCCTTGTGTTACCATTCCTTTCTCTGAAGAGCTAATCCTCACTGACATAGAACTGAGATGATGACTAATCAATCTGGCCTTCTCAAATTGAATGGGCATGTCAGGCATATTTTTAGGGCATCACTCCAGTGGGCCTATCTAAAAGACCCACAAAAGGCACCAGTGGTTTTATTTGTATAACCACTAGATAGAGAGAGAAAAGAAAGTATCAGACTGATACCTGGAAAGGCATTTGAGGAAGAAGTAAAGGCAAGAATCATTAGCATTATTAGTCCTGGGGCACCAGGAAAAGTCAACAACAAAGAATAACTTTTAAATGTCCAAATCAAAGTCCATCAGGTAATTTTTTTTATGGGATCACAAGAGTACCATCCATTAAGTTCTAGCTCAGTTCTCTTTTGGCTTCCAAGTCTGCAATCGGGAGGGACTAACATAGGCTCTCCTTTCAGGTACGTTGATAGGGCCTCTCAGCCTGCTTCTTGAGAGGGAGAGAGAATTAATTTAACCGTAGTTTGATTTTTAGGTTGTAAAAATACTGGTATCATCTCTCTTGGCAGTGGGAAAGAGCTGTAACGTTGAAGTGAGACAAGGTCATGATGTCCTATGTGTGGGTTATATTTTCATTATCAAGAGGAAACTTATCACAAAGAAATAGTTATCTAAATAACATCTTAAGTCTAATATCTGGGAATGTGACCCCTTGAACTGTTAAGGAACACCAATCATTTTAATGTTGGTTATACTTTCCCATTCTGTGTTTGAGACAAAAATTAATCTTCCTCCACCATTGAGGCTAGTTAAGGAAATGTTCCTCAGAAGTCACTTGAGTCCAGCAGGGATTTGTAGCTCCTCTCCTCTTCTTTTAACAGTTGTTTCATGTATGTTAGGACAAGTCAAAGGCTTTGCTTGGAAGCTTGGAGGTAATCTTTCCTGTTTGGTGATCCTCTTCTTTGTAGAAGGATTAGAGTCCACCCAAGGCTCTTCAAGGCCTGCCTGAACAAGAGAACAGGTAACTCCCATTGTCACAGGACATTTGAAGAGATGCCAGTAGTTCCCTGGGGCCAAGTTGAGCTTGGAGGGCAAAGGACAGCATACTGTCCCACTTAACCTCCTTAGTTCGCATTAGTATAGGAACACCTAGGTCAATTGCTGCGGTAGTAAGAGTACCAGGTTCTGCTGACTCCCCATGGGGCACCTTGCCTTGGAGGAAGTAGGAATGGGAAGTGTGTTGGGGGGAAAGGCTGGTGGGTGGGAGGAGGGAGGGCAGGGGAATCTATGGTTGATATGTAAAATGAATAGAGAATCTCTCTCTCTTTTTTTTTACTTTGTATTTTTTTAAAAATTTTATTTGTTTTATTTTACAATACCATTCAGTTCTACATATCAGCCACAGGTTCCCCTATTCTCCCCCCTCCCACCCCCTCCCCTTACCCCCAATTCACCCCCCATTCCCACCTCCTTCAGGGCAAATCCTCCCCCGAAGACTGTGAGCAACCTGGTAGACTCAGTCCAGGCAGGTCCAGCCCCCTCCTCCCAGACTGAGCCAAGTGTCCCTGCATAAGCTCCAGGTTTCAAACAGCCAACTCATGCAATGAGCACAGGACTTGGTCCCACTGCCTAGTTGCCTCCCAAACAGATCAAGCCAATCAACTGTCTCACCTATTCAGAGGGTCTGATCCAGTTGGGGGCCCCTCAGCCTTTGTTTCATAGTTCATGTGTTTCCATTCATTTGGCTATTTTTTTTCAATAATTGAGTAAAACCGAAATTTATTATAAGCCACAGTTGTCCTAGGGACCTCCATGCTATATATATAGCCTCCATGGTTCTATGGGTTGTGGTCTGATTGTTCTTTATTTTATATCTAGAATCCACTTATGAGTGAGTACATACCATGACTGTCTTTCTGGGTTTGGGTTATCTCACTCAGGATGACTTTTTCTAGTTCCATCCATTTGCCTGCAAATTTCATGCTTTCATTGTTTTTCTCTGCTGAGTAGTACTCCATTGTGTATATGTACCACATTTTTTTTCCATCCATTCTTCCGTTGACGGGCATCTAGGTTGTTTCCAGCTTCTGGCTGTTACAAATAGTGCTGCTATGAACATAGCTGAGCATCTTTATGGTATGAATCAGCATTCCTTGGGTATACACCCAAGAGTGGGATGGCTGGGTCTTGAGGCAGTTCGATTCCTAATTTTCTGAGAAACTGCCATACTGATTTCCACAGTGGTTGTACAAGTTTACATTCCCACCAACAGTGGAGGAGTGTTCCCTTTGCTCCACATCCTCTCCAACATTGACTGTCATTGGTGTTTTTGATCGTAGCCATTCTGACAGGTGTAAGGTGGTAATAAAAAAATAAATTTAATTAAAAAAGAGTTAGATGAAGCTTGGGCAAAAACCAAACACATTTAAATAAACTTTGATTAGTCATATGTTTTTATTCTTTAAGCTGGTCCTTGTAATTATGAAGGGCAGATCAATAGTTCCCTTGACTTAAGTAGATATTTGATTGAATTTTGACCATAGACATTTTAAGGCTATGTATGTCATTTCTGAGTCATATACATACATACATATAAATATACATATATACATACATACATATACATATATATCATATCAGACCTTTATAACTTGCATAAGCTTTTCATCTTTCTCATCTGGAAATATTTAGTCACCTTATTCTTCATACTCAAATCCTTCTTTACTGAAAGATTTCAAATTTTACATTGTCACATTTTCTTCTACTTACTTTTTTATTATTAAAACCATGAGACATAGTTACATTAACAAATAATCTTCCCATCTGTTGTGAGAATTTTCTCTTGGTGTGGGGAGAGAGACAAAGCAATCTGTAGCCTCTGTACTTCCTTTTCCTAATCTATATGAAGGGACAAACACTTTTCTAGTGAGACACAGAGTTTCTATGATAATCAAAACCATGCAATATGAGTATCCTCCTGTAACATGCCAAGATATAGAATGGTCTCCTTACACATGCCTAATTTGAAAGAGAGGCACCAGAAAAGGTAGCTGAGTGTGCCGTTTAGTGTTTGATTTTACATTAGCAGCAGCATTGTAAGGGAAAAGAGCCATCTTCACTGAAATAGAATTTTCTCTGAAATTGATTTGAAGCCAAGGAAACTTGGAGCGGATTTAATTATGCTGCAGTGTTTTTGAGTTGCCCACCAAGAGCTCTGCCTTGCGCCCATCAATGACACTCCCTGTTGGATGGGAAAGTGGCTTTTCCAGTTTCAATTGCTGGTTGACACCATCATTCAAATGAGGGGCAATTTCTGTGTCTCCCACCTTTATGCAGCGTATTTCATAGCAATATATATGCTTTCCATCATACTGCAATTCTTTGCCCCATGTTGATGATAAACTATTGACTCTAGGTTGAAAATATATTTTTATATATCTCTCTCTCTCTCCTACAGATAGAAAGTTTTACCTCACAATGTGAAGATGTTAACAGTGAACAGATGACAAATACATAATTTCATATACTCTGGGAAATGAATTCTTTCATAAAGAATACTTTTAAAATGTATCTAGCAGTGAGCTTTATGTGTTTGAGGGAAATAGCTATCACTCTGTGTACCTACATCCAAAGCGCTAGTCTATGACATAGTAAAGAAGTGTAAGACTGGGGAGTAGGTGGGTGTGTGCAGATGGTTAGCATCCTATGAAAGGATCATAGGGTTTTTCTGTCAAATATTAACCACCTACAACACCATTTAGGATGATAAAAGCCAACCCTGTGAATATTTAACTTTCACTCTATTTACTTTCCTGATAGTGGGTCACTTTCATATATGAAATACAGCCTATTGCTTATTATTAGTTAGACCACAATTGATCTTTAGCATTTAATAGTTTTCAACAATGACACATGTAAGTTACATGGTAATGCACATTCAAAATGTAAGAATGCTAGGATTAAAGTACAGGCTTAGAAAGAATCTTGTTAGGTCATCTGGCTTAGCTGTTCAAAAATCTATTGCAGATCTCTTTCATGCTGGGTGCTAGTGGGCTTTCAGTGAAATGTATGAAGCCTTTTTTCCTCTTCTGTACCCAGGCTCCACTTTTGGGGGAAGATGAAATGACACCATAAGAGAAGAAGGCAGAGCCAGTTGACAGACACTGGACCTCTTTCAAGTTCACAGCAGAGGGAGAGCAGCGTGTCCAGTTACCAAGCAGAGGAAACACAGTTGGAATGGCCATGGAAGAAGTGCAGGAGTAGGTGGAGAGGCTGCATAACCAAGGGACAGCAGGAAACCAGACAACACCTGCTGGTAAGAACAAGGACTCAATCAGTAGGTTTGTAGGCCAGCCTGCTTCCATCTGCTTCTGGCCATTCTTGACTGGTGCAAAGCTAGATTACCTTTTCAGAAATGCTGATGGCTGAGGCAGGTGGCTATCTCTTGGAGAGATATATGGCAGCTTTGAACTAGTGCCTTGTAAAAGGCCTGTGTGATAAGAACACGGACTTATCTTCTGTGACTCTCCTCAAAGCTCCCAGTGCTTTAATCAAACACACTGCTCTCTGTTCGTACTTGCTCATGAGCAAGGTGGAGAAAGGTAAACTAGAAAGGGGATCTGGGACTAATATATGACATGCTATCTTAACACGCTTCAAAGTTAAGACCTGATTCATGAAATTGTTAGGCAAACACAGACAGATATGGCCTTTGAATCAAGGAAATGACATTATTAGAGCTATATGAACACGAGTGCACTAGAGATACAGCAAGATATGCTTTTTAATCATGAAGATTCTGGGGTCAGACTGTCTCTGCATGGATTCCTTCCCTAATCTTCCTAGCTCTGACCTTCTTAACGTTGAACTTCAGTAGTCTCATCTATACAGTGGGAACAAAAACTATTACCTAGTTGGTCCATTTGTTGGGAGCATTACACAAGATGATGCCTGTCATGTGCTTGACCAAGTGCACGAGACAGAAAGATGCCGTTTAGTACACATGTGCTGTTGTTTTATCGTGAGTTGACTGACAGCTTAAAAGACCAGAAAGGAGTCTGTGTATGCAATATTTTTAAGAGGAATATTGATGATAAATAAGGCCTACGGTCAAAAGAATTATGAAGTGCAAGCAAAGTTAATACCCTGGTGGGCATTAAACCAACAGGATTTGCTCTGAATGTAGGGGGTGAAGATGGAGACATGGTTTCACACACGCCCGTGGGAATTGCTTGCTCTGCTGGCAAGCAGATGTTACTGGTGTCTCATTCATAGAGTGTGTGACACCTCACGCGTGAACCACACTTCATACATGAAGTCTTCCTTCCATGATGGGGCACAAGGGCAATAGCCCTTAGCCATCATCTGATAAGAGGATGTGCATACATACCTCTGCACCTTTGTGCCACAGATTGGGTCACTGAGGCTTCTACGCTGCTTCCAGAGTTCCCAGTGGTCCAGCTGGAGTTTTTCACGGCTGTAAGTTGTTGGGTAATTAAGCCTTCATACTGATTTTCCTTTCTGACCTCACTGTTCCAATATTTTATACTCTCTTCTGGACCAAAAGCTAAAAGTGACTATTTCCATTGGAATGCTCATCTTATATCTTGGCCTTGAAAGAAATGAAAGTAAGGGTAGAGAAGGAGAAAGGTACAGGAGGATGCAGAAGATAATTTGCTTTAGATATTTTAAGGGGACTGTTGCCTTTGAAACATTCCTGCTTAGATGACCTGGAACAGAAATAAAATGGCATTAAACATGAATTTAATAAATAACTGTGCTCTAGTGGTCCAGATTGGCCAGTAAATTATACAAATGAGATACCTGAAATCTCAGAAAGAGATGTTCCCTCAAAGATAGCTCATAATGTAAGATGTTTGGAAACACTAATGAAATGCATTTAAAAGGCACATGTAGAAAATTGTGACCAGATAAAGAGGGTGATGTCAATGGAAGCTGGAAGACAAGATTTTTGTTTTGAAAAAAGCCTGTTTTTTTTCTTACTAACATGTAAATCCTTTTAAGAAGAATGAGTTTCACATAATAATAAGAAATATGTGTTTAATGAATTACTATCACTTCTTACCTTCTACCGTGAGGATATAGAACCGGAGGTTTTGAAATTAAGAGATGAAGAGTAACATAACAACTACTCCACCACATAAAGTCTTTTATGTTCTCTGATTAATTCCATGTCTATGTTTGCTATAAAGCAGACTCATATTGCAAAGATATAGGCCATGCCATGTTCCTTTCTTGAAACGTGCATACAACTAACACTGGTTAATTTGTGCGTGTGGCAAAAAGAAAAGTGAATAGTTTTGAGTGAGATGGAGGGGTAGAGACAGAAAACCCCCACATACATAGCACATGTTTTGTCTGTTTCTCGTTGCCAACATTGATTCACTAAAATTCTCCTTTTCTACCTCATCAATTCCTCGGATGGAAGAAGCGGTCACATCAGCCATCATGAATTATCATAAATAATAACTTTTAGTGTCGCTTCACTTTTCCTTCTCTGAAGTTTGAGATACCACAGAGAAGCTAGACTTCTAGTTCATCCACATGGTGACATAGTCTCAGCCTACAGGCAGTCAATTCTTAATACCGTCCTTTGGAATTATAATGGGATGCAACATGCAGGTCCAAATCATGTTCATGTTAAGTTTCTGCAGAGAGATACGCCCAACAATTGCTTTCAGTTAGGGCTCTTTTTTCTTTAATACACTGCATCTAGTCCTGTAAGGCAGTTCAGACAAACTTGCTCTACACTCTTCTAGAATTAAGAAAAAGTGGCTTTGTTGTTGGAAATAGGAGAGATGGATTTCCTTATTTCTAGTAACGTCAGCCCATTAAAAAAGTCAGGAAGATTGTTCTTTGGGATATATTTATCACTTAAAGAATAATTCCCAATCAAGACCATACATTTTCTTCCAATATTCGGCACCCATTGGACGGTACTCAATGCCCTGCCCTGCCCCATCACATCTTTTTTTTTTTTTTTTACATTCTCTGCTGTTGTACTAAGTCAATTACCAAGTTGTCTTTTCTCATTTATACAAAGCCATTAAACCAGTGTCCTGCCCTGTGCAGAGACAATAAGCAATCTCTGACAGTTTTCTACTTAATTACATGCTTCGTTGGATGCTTCTTGATTGAAAATATTTTCTCATAATCTCTTTTGTTTTATGCTCATGATTTTACCCACGTAACACAGGGATGATAAAGAAAGATGTGACTGAACACGATGGCTTTAGAGGGAGTATCTCTACCTGCCACTTCATTGAAACACACTTGCCCTTTACTGTCAGCCCAGGATGCTGGATCCAGGTAGCCCCTCATAGGTCACTGAATGTTTAATGTTCCAGGAGACATTGCTTAGTGCTTGGGTTAGGTTTTCTCCGGAAACGGTTCTAAAGAGGCCAAACACCTGTTTTCACTGGCCTTTTCTGATGCTTGGGGAATGCAAAGTGACTGTGACATTTCTATTTAGGATTTTTTTTTCAATTTCCTGACCTCTTGGTCTTTGCATCACTAATTAGCGAGTTCTTACTCTGTGCTGGCATGCCAGGACGCTCTTAAACAGCCTTTGAAGAGGAATAACAGAGAATCTCTGCCTAACCACTAGGTCTGTTTACTGGATCCAGAAAAATATCAAGCTATAGTTGAACAAAGAGACGCTTAAGACGGAAGGTCTTTCTGAACTTTCGTTCTTATATGCCTGAACTCTTGACTTTTTTTTTTTTTTTTTTTTTTTTTATTTTTAACCTGGTAGCCATTTTGCAACCGTGGGGTAATAAACTCGAGCAAGTAGGAGGCTGATCTCAAGAAGAAGATTCTATCTGTTGGGTTCCACCTTTACTCCTTTTCCTATAAATACACTTCCAAGTGTATTTTAAACCATTATTTTGCTTAACATGTTAAATCTGCTAAAAGAAAATCCCTCAAAGAAGCAATAACAATTGAGCACTTATTTATGGCCTGCCAATTTATCAGTCTCTACACACACAGTGCTGCCTTTGCTAAAGCCTCAGGACTGGGAAGAACCGCCGAGAACTATTCATTCAAACATCTTCTTTTACAGATGTGAAAAATGAGGTACAGCAATGAAATAACTTCTCTCAGTGACTCTTCTTGTTAGAACTGGCACTAGAACACAGCCTTAGTTCAGAGTTCCTAGTACCCTGCTCGTGGGTCCTTTCGGGTAATTTTTGAAAGAAAGAAAAGGTTGGTCCAAGGGGACAAAGGCTGGAGACAATGCCGAGATTAATACTACAATAAGTATTCTGGGAATTGCATTGACAGAACAGAGTGTGCTTGATTCCATTTGTACCTTCTAGGCACCTCATATTGTTTCAAGTACTTTGAGCTCAAAATTATGTGGTTTTCTTTTTAATACTGAACTATTTACTTTTCTTTACCTTTTAATTTTTCCACTCACTGGGATATACGAAGTTTACTAAAAGTACTTATGCAACAAAAAAGATAAGCACAGGTGCTCCACTTCAGCACCTGTACACGTAAGTGGCTGTACTATGCTTAACTGAGTCCCTGGGCCCCTAGTGATCTGGGCAATATGAAGAAGTGATGGATGAAACCAGGGGAGGAAGAATTAGGCTTAGCAACAGTAGTTAGTGGATGAAGAAGAACCTGAGATTATCCTTAAAACCCAAGCAGGATTTCAGTTTGCTAATAAGAGCTAGCAGGACAAGGGTAGTCATTGAAGGTGAATGTTTGGGAGCGTGTAAAGATTTGGAGGAGAGGGGAAGCTAGAATTATTGAGACAGAGTGGACCTTGATGGGGAAGGGGGTGTCTGAAGGTGTGCCACCGTGAATAGGACTGATTCTACAGAAGGTTCCCAAGTATAGAAATGATTGAGGGGAGAGGGACGAAAAGAAAGAGTACTGGGAGAGATGACTGGAATTTGAGGGGCATTTAGGGGATGATGTGGAAACCTAGAACAATGGAAATTCCCTGGAATCTACAAGGGTGACCCTAGCTAGGAATCCTAGCAATAGGGGATATGGAGTATGAACCAGTCATCTTCTGTAACCAGATAAGGCTTCCAGTGGAGGGATTGGACACAACCCAGGCACAAAACCTTCTACCTATAATTTGTCCTGCCTGCAAGATATGTTGGGGTAATGGTGGCACAGAATTTGTGGGAGTGGCCAATCAATGACTGGTCTAACTTGAGGCCTAGGCTACCATAGGGAGCTCATACCCAACACTGCCTAGATGGCCAGGATCAAGAAGTTCGGTGGCTCAGAGACCTAGGGTAGAACCAAACAATACTGGCAAAGAGAGAAAGAAAGAAAGGGAGAAAGAAAGAAAGAAAGAAAGAAAGAAAGAAAGAAAGAAAGAGAGAGAGAGAGAGAGGGAGGGAGGGAGGGAGGGAGGGAGGGAGGGAGGGAGGGAGGGAGGGAGGGAGGGAGGAAGGAAGAAATTCAATGAAATGATTCCTAATGATACTCTGTTATATTCATAGTTAGGTGCCTAGCTCAGTTGTCACCAGGGAAGCTTTATCCAGCAACTAATGAGAATGGATAAAGAGGCCCATAGCTAAACATTAGGTCAGAGCCCAGGTAACCCTGAGGAAGATGAGAAGAAAGGATTGTAGGAGTCAGAGGTGTCAAGGACACCAGGAGAACACAGCCCACAGAATCAACTAAGCAGGAATCACAGTGGCTCACAAGGACTGAATTGAAAATCACAGAGCTTTCATGGTTTCATTCTAGGTCCTCTGCATGTTCATTATGGTTATGTTGCTTGGGAATCTTGTGGGACTCAACAGTGGGAGTGGGGGTGTCTCCGACTCTTTCCTGACTCTTTCACCTGCTCTTGGGAGCCTTTTCGTCCCAGTGGGTTGTCTCATTCAGCCTTGATATGAGGGTTTGTGCCTAGTCTTATTGCAACTTGATACGCCATGTTTGGTTGATATTCCCAGCAGGCCTGCTCTTTTCTGAAGGGAAAAGGAGGAGGAGTGGATCTGGGGGAGAGGGAAGGTGTGTGTGTATGGTGGGGGCTGGGAGGAATTGAGGGAGGGGAAACTAAGGTCAGGATGTATTGCATGAAGGAAGAATATTTTTTTTCATTAGAAAGAAAAAATGACTATGAGAGTTGAAAACTCTAGGAAATTCATTCTGAAGTCTTAGATGAACAGGAACAAGTGGAAACTATAAGAAGAGATTCCAGAATACCTGAGATAGGAAATAATATCCTGGTATCCCTGTGAAGAGGAGAAAAAATCTGTGAAAGACAACACAAGGATTATAATCTGAGACTGACTTCTTGAAGGACAGGGGAAACACAGCTTTAAGAACTTCAGAACTCAAGCTGAGGAGAAGACTAACATTAGTGATGAGTCTTATAAACATGAGATTAGAATACAGTGACATTTGGTGAAATGTTGACTCTCAAGGATGAAAGGCAGAGGAAAGTAATTTGTAGTCACAGATTACCCTCAGCTTCTTTGTCATTTTTCCTGGCTGAGTTGGAAATGGATTTGGAGTGAAGATGGTTTTACTCCCACTTATCTGCAGATAGAACTTATGAAAACATCAGGTGTTTCGTAAGATAACCCGAAGAATGTTACTATAGTGAAAGTTCATGGGGAGGTTAGCTGGGAGAAAAAAACAAGACTTAGACACTCTGTGTTTAAAGAAATGGCAGGAATCTCACATGGAGTATCTTAATTTTTGATGAAAATAGTCGATGTTGAATCATGTCAGGCCCAGTGACCAGATGGAAGTGGGAATTGAGGTTGAGTGAAGTCTATGAGAATGGAGAATTATGGAAGGAAGGGTGGAAGGTTTGACTCTAAACTGTCAGCACTCACAACAGTGTTGTTTAAAATAAGATCAAATATATGTAAGTGCATGGCTCACTATGGATTTAGGAACTTACATTAGCCCAGAAACTTCAAGTGACTTCCAAATTTATATGACATGTTTTCTTTCTCTTGTCATAAAACAGTAATAGTATCTCCATGAAGCCAAGAGGAGAAAGAAAAATGACAAGATGTAGAAGTCCCTTACTGTCCCCCAGTAGACACATTGACCTTGAAGCATTAGTACTCGGGGGGATTTTGAGTAATGGAAAGGGAAAAAATGTAAATCCCAAGAAAGACAAAGTTACAACAAAACAAAACAAAACAAAACAAAAAACCCTGAGCTGAAGCAAATGCGGATTTCAGCATAAGAGACAGAATTTTTATTACTGCTTTTTATTAATAATATATGAGAGCAAGGCCAACAGAGAATGTAAGAGAGTAGATTATGAGAAAATGTGATTGGAATGTCTGGGAGATCAAATTATCTTTTCATTACTGCATTTTAAAAAGATGGACATTTCGGAGGCTAAAATATGTTCTGTTTTTCTGGGGACTCATATTGTTAAAAGCCCATTATAGCTTCTTTCTTGATATTAATGTACTTGCTAGGGCTGGTGAATCATGGCTGAGGACTTTGCAGAACAGATCAGAGAGCATTTAATGAAGATTAGAGCTGAATTGTGCATGAGGGTAGAAGAGCGATGGCCTTGTGCTCTAACAGCATCTTTCAAAACCATGAGCACTTGACTGACCTGGAGCCCAGCCCCAGACCCCGTGGCTGCAGGATGAGTTGGCCACAAGTAAGGGTTGACAGGGTGGGGAGAAATGTGGCTGGATTATGTAGCTCTTGTTTGTACAACCTATTTCAGAAGTTTGGACTTTCCTATGGAAATAATGAGATCCATTCTCTGTTTATCTGGATGTAGTGTGGTGATTGAATTAGCATAGATGTTGATGGAAAGCAGACAGGCAATGTAGGGAAGAAAGCCAAGATTTAGGCCATGGAGAGGAAGAAAACTGCAGATTTGGACTTACACAGAAACTAAGACTGCGTGTGAATTAGGACAGCCAACAATCTCTCACAGACTGGGGCATGGTAGCCTATACTTTTAATCCCAGTACTAGGGAAGTGGAGACAGGAACACTAGGAATTCAAGGTCATCCTCAGCTATATAGGTAGTTCGAGGCCAGCCTCAATTACATGGATCTGTATCTCAAAAACAAAACCAAAAAACCCCCAATGGTTTGAATTACTCGATGTGTGATGGTGCCGTTCACCGAGGGAGCACAGTAGTTGGAACACCAGCTCTGGTGCATGTTTTATAACTTAAAAAGATTAAATTGATGCTAAGCGCATAAGCATCTTAACCATTCCCGTGTACAAACTGAGCAGTGTTTAAATCCACTCATACTGCTCTGCAACCAAATACCAGGACTCTTTGTCTTGCAAATCTGAAACTCTCTCCAGTTAATTAAGCCTCAAATCCTCACTCTCTATCAACCATCATTCTGCTTTCTGTCTCTCTAACTTCTTTCAGCACTTCTCATAGGTGGAATCAAACATTTGATTGGTGTGTTTCAGTTAACATAGCATCCACAGGGCTCATCCAGGTAGAGCATGTCGTGGAACTAAGAATGTCCTTCCTGCCGGGCAATGGTGGTGCACGCCTTTAATACCAGCACTCGGGAGGCAGAGGCAGACGGATCTCTGTGAGTTTGAGGCCAGCCTGGGCTACCAAGTGAGTTCCAGGAAAGGCGCAAAGCTACACAGAGAAACCCTGTCTTGAAAAACCAAAAAAAAAAAAAAAAAAAAAAAAAATGTCCTTCCTTTCAAAGGCTCGACAGTCTGTGTACATGTCACATTTCTTCATACATCGATGAACAGTTGGCTTATGTTCACCTTTTGGCTATTATGAATAATAGTGCTATAATCATGGGTCTACAAATGCATCTTTAGAATTTTGCTTTTAATTCTCGGAAGTGGAATTGCTGTATCACATGGTAACTGTGTCTGTTGCTCTCAGAGAAATCAGCACACTCTTTTCTATCCTGGCTACACCACTTTACTTCACCACCAACAGTGAACAATGGTTCCAGTTGTTCAGACCTTCATTACTGCCGCTTGTTTATTTTCTGGCTTTCATTTTCTTTTCTTTTGTTTTAAATAGTACCTATCTGAAGTGGATGTGAGACGGCATATCTCATTGTAGCTTTGGGATGTATTTTGATGGAGTTTCAGGTACTGGAAGTGAAACAAATAAGAACTGAGGAGCCTTTCATTTTTAAACTTTTAATTAGCACACAAAGTATTAGGTTTCATTATGGTATCTTTAAACATAGTATCCAGGAGAGGATGAATAATTCCTTTTTTGAGGGTGTGGCTGCTGAGAGACTTCCCATACTCCCGTGAATGGCCCCACACCCTCACATATATTGGAGGCACTATTGGACTTAATGGATTATTAAAACAGGAAAACAGTACAAAACTGTGAGGGAGGTATGATGTAGGATAAGGAAGGAATTGGATGAGAAAGCTGAGGGCAGATATAATCACATTTCATTGTATATGCATATAAAATTCTCAAAAGTAATGAGAAAAAATTAGAATAAATGTAAGTTTCTTTTATTGCATTTATTTATTTAGAAAAAAAGTACCACCACCAACAGAAACTGAATGTTTCTACAAATAAGAGACGAATTACCTAATGAAACACAAAATCCAAACAGCAAATGAATAAAGCCATAGAAACCATGCTGCTTAGCAAGCTTGAGAGAGAGTGGGTCAGACAAAGAGAAAGACACCACAGAAACCAGCAAGCTCTGTTCAGGGAAGCTCCAGACTTTTCTGAGAATCCTGGAAGTGGATTTTGCAGGGAGCCAGCCCCATGAAGGCTATGAGGCTGTGAGGAGCAGGAATTCACAGACCAAAGTGTCATTGGTGGTAAAGACCTTTGGTGAGGACCAATTTCTTAGAGTAGAATATAGAACAAATAGGACAGGAATTCTAGGAGCATGGGAAAGAGAAAGTCTAGCTGGAAATGGGAAATGAGGATTCTAGACCCAAGGAATGGGCAGCCTTTAAGTGGTGGTAGTGCATGCCCTTTTTGGGGGGCGGGGCAGGGTTTCTCTGTGTAGCTTTGAGCCTTTCCTGGAACTTGCTTTGGAGACCAGGCTGGCCTCGAACTCAGAGATCTGCCTGCCTCTGCCTCCCAAGTACTGGGACTAAAAGCGTGTGCCACCACCGCCCGGCTTTGGCGTGCACGCCTTTAATCTCAGCACTCAGGAGGCAGAGGCAGGTGAGGCCAGCCTGGCCTACAGAGTGAGTTCCAGTACAGCCAGAGCTATACAGAGAAACCCTGTTTTGAAAAACCAAACAAAATAAAATAAAATAAAAACAAAAACTGAAGAGGCAGAGAAGCCTCTAGACAGGATTACAGATGTGACAGCATTTTGATTGTAGTTCAAGGAGATTCATGTTTAGATTTCTTGACTAGAGGACCATAGCTTAAATTTATGTTGCTTTAATGCACTAACTTGAGGATTCACCATGGCAACCATAGAAAACACAGTGTTAATTTAGATATAATTTTATCTTCATAGGGTTCACTTTGAATATTGATGTTCAAAATTTATTCTACCTCCATCTAGTGAAGTGAATATCAAAATATTGACCCAACACATGTGGTCTACAGACTTACTTTGCATAATAAAAGACTTTACCAAATCATCTTCATTATCTGCACTAAATCTAGGGATACACAGTTCATTTTATTCTGTTGTATTTTATTAAAAATCAATTGAATTCATGGCCCATTACATAAATTGACTTTATAACCCATAAGTAATTTGCTATATGGAATTTGAAAAACTATTTTAATATGTTTCTTGACTGGCAAACTATATCATAATGCTAAAATTTTCATTTCATATACTCACTTGAGTTCATAGTACAGATGTGATTAAATCGAACCACCAAATGTCCTTGTATTAAAAATTGTGTTTCAGTATTTTTTCTATAGTTATTTATGGAACTAAGACCCCCACCCCAAGTGGGATTCTTCTATCTAATTGCTAATTTTGTAGCAATTGAGAGGCAGAGTTTAGAGCATAGCTAAGATTGAGCTCTTGAAAACAAATACAAGAAACATCAAAATTGCCCCACTTCTTACGGGAAGCAGGTGCCCAGGCAGAGAAGCTCGGAAAAGGCTCTATTCTGGTCGTTTCCCAAAAGCCCAACATACAGCCAGCTTGTTTGGAGCAACCTGGGTCTCCTTTGCAGTTCTCCTTTCCTCTGAAAGTAGTGTCCGTCTTCTGCAAGCCAACCCTAAATCAACAATACTATAATCCTGTAAAATAAACCAAAGAAAGCCAAGGGAAGAATTGGAATCATGCGGCTTGTATGATGAGCTCTTAGGGCACAGGAGGAAAGGCAAATGCCCCGCCCCCTTTCAAACTCTGCCAGCAGGCACTGACCTTGAGAGAGTTGTTCTCTCTGGAGCATCTTAGGTCACTTGCATTCGCTGTTATCCAATTTGATCATCTCCATGTTTACCATATGTTGGCTGAATAAATATCTCCCATCTTTAAGAAAATTCAGAACATTTTTCTGTTCCTCACACAATGTTTTCCCCCTTTCCCTTTCCTTTTTCAGAGGTCAGAGGGGAAAATAAATGAAAAATGGCTCCTATGAGTGTTGCTGGAGGGCTTCTCTCCAGGTTCCCCAAGCCCCGCAGTCCCACAATCCATGTATAAAATAATCACTCAGACGCTTATATCACTTATAAACTGTATGGCCGTGGCAGGCTTCTTGCTAACTATTCTTTTATCTTAAATTAACCCATTTCTATAAATCTATACCTTGCCACGTGGCTGGTGGCTTCCCGGCGTCTTCACATGCTGCTGGTCATGGCGGTGGCTGCAGTGTCTCTCCCCTCAGCCTCCCGCTTCCCAGAATTCTCCTCTCTCCTTGTCTCACCTACTTCCTGCCTGGCCACCTACTTCCTGCCTGGTCACTGGCCATCAGTGTTTTATTTATATAGAATGATATCCACAGCATTTCCCCTTTTTTCTTTTTTTAAAAAGTAAGGTTTTAACTTTAACATGGTAAAATTACATATAACAAAACAATTATCGAGCAAGAATTACAGTTACAATATTAAAGAAGATGTCCTATCTATCTTATATTTGTGAGTTTAAGGTTTTATATCTAACTTATCTTTTGTCATAACTGAGGAAATTACAACTATCTAGTTTTCAACCACATCAAAGACCTGAGAAGGAACATAATGGTACCTGAGAAATGGTAGACGGATACAAGCAACTTTCGGGAATCTTGCAAGAGTAGACCAAGACAGCTGGCAGCCTGGACAGTCACCTAATGTTTCTCAGCATTGTTGGTGAATTCAAATTGGCTACAGGCCTAGAGTATCTGACAGACCATTTTTAGAAGCAGGAATTCTGAGAGACCACCTTACCCTGTCTTGGCAGAGTACAGTGGTCGCTTTCCTTGTGTCCTGCTTGTCCAGAAAGGACAGCATTATATTTGTACTGTCAGCCATCAAGGCAAGAGCAGTTCTTTGCCCAGTAGGCCATTTTGTGCCAAGAAGACAAACTTCCCAATGGAAATGTCTTAGAAGCCCAACATTCTCTCGGGATCAAATTAGTGCAACCAGGAGCAATTGTGTCTCATGTCAACAGAATTCTAAGTTATTTAAATGCCATATTCTCTAGGTCTATGAAGTGTTTGAAGATTACCTATCTATCTGAAATATATCTATGTATACCTAGAAGACTTAACTAACATGGCTACAAATATGATTATCATAGATGACTAATTATTAATCTATTTTTAATTATCCATTACAATTTTAAATGAGTTACATAAACATAATACCTCAAACAAGAATAGAAATATATATATATATATATATATATATATATATATATATATATATACAGTATAACAAAATTAACTTCAAGTTTGTATCAATAAACTAAAATTTATACCAATGTAAAACATTTTAAACATAAACTAAAATCTATACCAATGTAAAACATTTTAAACAAGTTTTTCTTTAAAAGTAGGTTGATTAATCTATCCTTTTATCTTATATCTCTATATCCTCCTATATATCTATATCAAATCCCCTTTTCTTTTTTAGAAAGAGATCACATTTATAATCAACCTATTTTAAATAAAAATATTGGTTTTTCTCTGTCCCATACCAGAGGGCTCTTGTGATTTGGGACACAAGAATCTCTTAACCATTTTTTTTTTAAAGCAATATGTCTGGGTTTAGAGGGGGAGTGAGCCAATTCCACCTCTAAAGCCAGCTTGGTATATTTGGGAATTTGGGCGTAGCATCTCTTACTACTTCCTGCTGGAGGGGGGCGCTGTATCTTATGGGGATGCAAAGAAAATTTTAGGCCTATGGGGTAGTCCGTGAGGCTGTATTGTGTGAATCAGTTGCCTTGAAACCGCTCTGGATGTTGGATCATCTGGGCCATGGTGTCATCGGAGACCTTTCAGGGGGTCTTGGCTGGTGAAACCTGATGTATCTTAATCTGGAACAAATCCACAGCCTCTGGCTTTCTGTGGAAACAAAAGCAGAATCTCTTTTCCAAAGCAACATATCCTTAAATCCAAATTTTGAAGTCAAGGTACCTTTAAAATATACATTTTGGCATAACTCAACAGCTTTTGCAATCAAATGTTTTTCTTCAGTTACGAATATCAAAGACAACATAATCCAGATTCTCTGTGTGGTAGACATCTTTACGTGGCTTATTTTTTATATTACCTCAAGCCTATTGCTTTAAACTGCACCATTTTAAGACTGAAACGGCACTGTGGCTGCTGGCTCCGCCCACTTTAGCTTCCCAACATGGCAGTGGTATGTTTTCCGCCAGCTCTGGGAGTCATCAAGTCTCAGAAATAGTGGGTCTAAGCTTTTATCAAAGCAGCGTGTAGCCCAGGAACCTCTTTTTTTTTTTTTTTTTTTAATACTAGTAAAGAATAAATCTACCACACAGCGTAATGTGCCGCTGGCAGACGCCTCATTTCCGCCATACTGTGGGTCAAACACACACGCCAGGAACCCGCCAGTGTTCAAACCCGCGTTTTGTGGCGTCTAGCTGCCTGTATGAGACAAGAAGCAGGAACCTGGTTTTGGCTCTGTTTAGAATTGGTTATTAAATATTCTCAGGTTTAAGGTGGAAACTCGAGCCGTTGGGTGCCATTTGTTGCTGGAGGGCTTCTCTCCAGGTTCCCCAAGCCCCGCAGTCCCACAATCCATGTATAAAATAATCACTCAGACGCTTATATCACTTATAAACTGTATGGCCGTGGCAGGCTTCTTGCTAACTATTCTTTTATCTTAAATTAACCCATTTCTATAAATCTATACCTTGCCACGTGGCTGGTGGCTTCCCGGCGTCTTCACATGCTGCTGGTCATGGCGGTGGCTGCAGTGTCTCTCCCCTCAGCCTCCCGCTTCCCAGAATTCTCCTCTCTCCTTGTCTCACCTACTTCCTGCCTGGCCACCTACTTCCTGCCTGGTCACTGGCCATCAGTGTTTTATTTATATAGAATGATATCCACAGCATATGAGTCCAGCCTTTTTTATGGCAGGTTGGATCCAATTCACAGTGACTACTTCAGGAATCATGCAATGGAGTGATAAAATGGAGATCTGCTTCTCAACTGTAGTCCCCTCTTTAGCTATAAATGATCTCTAATAATCTCAAAGCTGACTGCTTCATGTGTTTGTTGTATGAGCCTTCTATACAGATTTTCTGGGCGGAGTTGTATTTATCCTTTATATTCTTTAAAATCTTACCCAAGGGGGACAAATTCTACCAATAGATGAATTAGTCTTGGTGGCCTAACATTAATGCCTTTAAGTAGATAGCTTTGAAGGATGTTTGAAGTGCTAATATTTTAATAGTATCTAGCACTCAGTAAATAAAATAAAAAATAATTGCTACTGGACTGACAGAAGTAATGAAATTTTCCTGTCCCTCTCACATTCAATAGCCAAATGGAAAAGAGAAGGGAACATCTACAAACCCAGAAAAATCCTCAAATCTGTTTTTGCTCTTAAAAGAAATGTCAAAAGAAACCCAGCAAGATTCATCTGTTCACTGCTAATCTCCCACGTAGTTAAAACAAGAGAATCTGCGGAGCCTTAGGGTTTAAGCCTAAGGCCACAGACTCCTGCCAACTGCTTTGGTTAATCCATCTATTTTCCTTCAGGCCAAATCATCAGCCTTGAGGCTACTAGAAAGCTATAGCAACTGAAATGTAGAAACCGATATTTATGAGTTTCTCCAATAGAATACTACAGGGTAAATTCTGACCAATACTTCCCTGACATTCCTTGAGAACTTCTGAGTGAAATGGCATCCACTAACCTTTTTCTACCCCACTAAGAACAATTGTAACAGTAATAACAGAAGTCAGTGTTTATCTGGTTTTGGAGACTATGCTGAGTGCTTTAAATGTGGTATATTATGAAACTTACAAGATAGGAACAGTCTTTATAGTTGGTGAAACAAAATACAGAGAGAAAAAGCGATTGACTATAAGTCTCATCTATGCATAGTGGATTTGCCACCTGGTTCCAGAGTTCCTAATAATTTCAGTAAGTCCTGTTTTCTTATGTTTATGCTGCCCAACACACATAAATCAAGGGACCTTTCATTTTGCATCTTGGCTGACTAAATGACCCCAGAATAGATAGTGTATAAAAATTACTTATTGAGGTGGGTGGTGGTGGTGCACGCCTTTAATCCCAGCACTTGGAAGGCAGAAGCAGGTGAATCTCTGTGAATTTGAGACCAGCCTGGTCTGCAAAGTGAGTTCCAGGACAGCCAGAACTGTTACACAAAGAAACCATGTCTTGAAAAACCAAAAAAAAAAAAAAAAAAAAAAAAAAAAAAAAACTGTAATTGCAACTGGTAGATGGTAGATTAAAACAAGAACTCCTTGTGTGCAGATGAGTCCTGAAAAATGGCAAATACATTTAGACTCTTTTGGTGTCCTTCAAGATAACTTTTATGTATTATGTGGGCTATCAAATTTTAAAATTAATTGATATAATAAAGTAATAAGTAATATAAATCTTCCTAATGCTTCAACTGAAATTAAAGTGATAGAATAATAATTATTATTTGGAAAGGAGACAGTGTTCTCCCTTTCCTCCACAAACTCTAGAGCTAATTTCTATTTAAAAGTGAAGAAATAAAAGTATACAGATTTGGCAATAGTAAGTACATGAGGGTTCTAAGATGTTGAAGAATTGTTCTAAGGTATAATCTTATATGTACAAAAGTGTAACAAAACCCAGAGAAAACACAAACTTAGTAGGTTTAGAAAAGTTGCAGAATAAAAGATCAACACACAGCATTGTATAAAAATAAATCTGAAATAATATTGGGAAAACAGTTTCATTCAAAAAAGGCAAACACAAAGGGAACGAGGTGCAAGTGTCATATCCTAGAAAGTGTAAGTCTTCACCGAGAGAAACTAAGGATCTAATCAGGAGTATCTGCTGTTCCTGTGTTAGGAGTCATAGTTGTTACAATTGAAATACTTTTCAAATTGATCTATGTATTTAGTATGGTCCTCACCAGACTTCCAAAAATCTTTTTAAAGAATAAGAAACTGGCTTTTTAATATTCTGAAATGCAAAGGACTGAGAATAGCTGAAGCAGCTCCATAAAAGAACAAAGGTAGAGGGCTTACATAGTGCAATAATGAAATAATGCAACTTTTTATATATAAACCTGCACCTGTCAAGATCATTTTACAATGGTATAAAGATAGAGATCAATGATATAAAACTGGAAGTCTGGAAATAAACATTTATAGTTCATTTTTTAAAATATTTCAAAGCACAGAGAAAGAGTAATCTTTTAACATTTGGTCCTGGATCAAATTTACATGAAAATTAGAAATCCAGAACTCGATCAGAATCTCATACACATGGCAGTCAGCAGCCAAGAAAGAGACTCCCAGGTTACATGGCAACATCCAATTTGGAGATAGAACCCTGAGCCTGTGTGAGGCACACAGTGCCAACCTAATGGAAATGATTCTTCTGGGGTTACTAATTGTACTTGTGGATAAGACATGCTTTTTATATTCTGGCCAAATCTCTCTGAGTCCAATTTTCCTCTGAAAATTAAGGTAAGTAATATTTGACATTTATTAATGCTCCATCTTCATTGCTAGAATATCCTGAACACAAGGACAAGAAGTTTGGCCCTCCTCTTTTTCCAAAGTATGGAAGGGAGGCATTAGGTAAGTGTTGGTTGAACGTACTAAGTGAATCATTATACTTCTGTATTTTCATCCTTGTGAATTCCATACTGTTGGTGTTTTATGTTTTATGGGGTTAGACTGATGCTTAAGGACAAGTAACCAACATTACAGACCATAGAGTACTTTAATCGCCCCCCTCACCAATTTCAACTGTTCTGCATTTGGTCTCTCGTCTTCTCCAATTCCAGTAAACCTCTGCTCTTTGGATTATCTTCTGTGTTCTAAACTTTCCAGAATATCCAATAGTTGGAAATTATTTATGCAATCTTTCTAGGTCAGCTTCTTTCACTTGGAAATATGCATTTGTATTTTCTTCATGGTTTTCATCATTTGATAGCTCATTCCTTTTTAATACTGACTAATATTCCACTGCCAGGATATACCACAGTTTAATTATTCATTTATTTATTGAAGACATTTGTTTCCAAGATTTGGAAATTTTGAATAAAAGTGGAATAAAACATCCATGTGCAGGTTTTGTGTTGACGCAGTTTTAAACTCCTTTGGGTACATATCAAGGAACTAGACTGCTGGATCTCATGATAGCTAGATGTTCATCTTTGCAATGAAACAGCAAGCTTCCTTCCAAAGCATGCGCTTCATTTGCATTCCCAGCAGTGATGAATGAAAGCTACTCTTGCTCCTATCTTTGCCAGGGTATGGTGCTACCTGTGTTCTGAAGTTTGGCTGTTCTAATAGATATGTAGTGGTGTTTTTATTGCCTTTTCACTTATGTGATGACATATGATTTACCATACCCTTTCTTATGCTTAGTTGCTATCCACCTATGTTTTTGGGTGAGGTGTCTGTCAAGGATCATGGCCCATTTAAAAACCAGGTTTCTGTTTGCATTGTCGAACTTCAAGCGTTCTTTGTGTATTTTTCATAAAAGTATTGTTAACAGACTAATACTTTGAAAATATTCTCTCTGAACCTGCAGATTTTCTTTAAGTAACTTTATAAAGAATTTCCTTAGCTTTAGAAAACTGTTGTGGCCTTAAAATGTGAACCTATATTGTATAGCACCTGTCTTTGTCTATCCAAAATACTACAACAGAATACCATATGCAGAGTAACTTATGAACAATAGACATTTATTGTTCATAGATCTGGAGCATGTAAAGTCCAAGTTCAAGACACCAGTAAAGGGCTGTTCTCTGCTTCCAGGATGGACACTTCTTGCTATGTATTCAAATGACAGAAAACTCAAATTCCCTAGACTTCTTTCATGATGTCATGAGTCAATTTATGAGTAAGGAGACTTCATGACTTAATTACTGCCCGAAAAACCTCATCTAAAAACTGTTGGCATTATCGGTGGGTCCTTGATCAGGTTTGTTTTCTCTGCCAGTTGTAGAATTAAAAGGCAGGAAAAATCTCAAGCTTGACAGATAGCAGTGGAGAAATTGGAACACAGTAGACTGGAGCAGACAGAATCAGCCCCTGAAGAAAGGCTTTTATTGGGAGTGAGGGAACACACACGGGCAGTAGGGACAGAGAGCAAGACCCTCCACATAGCAGAGTAGGGGACTTGGAAAGCCAAAATCCAGTCTCTTCTCCGGGGCCAGGGTTTTCTAAGTTTTTGATGGCCCTTTCTCCATAATTTGGGGTTGGTCAGTTTGAAGAAAGACAGGATGGCTGACTGGCCCACAGCTGTTGTGTGAACATGCCCTGATTTGGCTTTGAACTTGGTGAGCCATCTAGCAGCAGCAGGCTCTGGAGGCTGGAGAAAAAGCCCACAAGTCCTTTGTTTTTAGTGGCCAAGCTGTTGTTTCAGGTCAGGAGGGTGAGGAAGAAGCCAGCCATCTTGGAAGTTCACCATCTTTATTACCTAGTCACGGCTCCTCTCTGAAACCGTCATATCAGAGAGTCTGTATAACTGCTGGTCCCTTCATGATCACATTGGGCAACTGCCTCTAACATGCTGATTTCTAGAGGACACTGTCATTAAGATCAGAGCAACACTGTTTTCAGATCAGTTGTTTGTTTTTTGACAGAATCCACTTGGAAAATGCTGGCAGACTAAAACGTCCTGGCAGAGAATTAGGAAGCTCATTTTAGAGGAATATTTGTTATCAGCCCCTCATTTTCTATATTTATAGTATAAACTAATAGTTCAAATAAACTTCTATTGAATGCTATTACAAACACCAAACAAATGAGATCGAGTTTGTTAAAGTGTTAAAAATTGGTAAAAGATTTTAAATGTTACCCTTAAACCAATGAGCAATGTACCAACCACTTGAATCAGATAGATCCTTAAATGTATGTATAGGTTTAGTGTAAGGTCCTTGAGGTGTGAGCGGCTGGGCCCCACCACCAGACTTCTCCAATGGCCTCAATGGCCATTTCCAGTCCCCCAAGGTAGAAGAGTGACCTGGTCCTGCCCTACAGAAAAAAAAAATAGTCCAAGATCAGGCTACAAAGTCACACCAATCCCAGATGTTGCCCCAGGATCATGCCACATAATTCCTTTAATCCCAGGCCATCTGAAAAGCTCTGCCACTCAAGAAACTTTATAAAGCCTACCTCCTGTTCAATTCTTTGCTGCTTCTCTCTCAAGCAATTGATCACTCTCTTGTGTTTCTCCCAATAAATCTCTCCTGTGAGGTTTGTTGTGTGGGGTGACTTTGTGGTGTTCCTTGGCTCCTGGCTGGCAGAATTCCTTTCCCCCTCAGAGCTATGTCACATTCAATAACTGGCCTAGCAAGCAATTTTTTTAAAAAAGGCTTTTATTAACTCAGTTTGAGTAAAAATACAATTCCTAAGCTCTTTATGTATCTGCTATTGTTGTGTGACAATTTTTTTTGGATGCACATGTCTACTCACTCTAAATAGGGAGCCCATGACAGACGAAAGTACAAATACCACCAGAGTCCAATTTCATGAACTAAGGAGTTTTATTGGGACTACTTATTGAAATATGGATGAAAGGTTACTTAGAGGGGCAGAAATTACTCAAAGATAGCTGCATCATTAAAGTCCACCCTAGCATGGATGACAGCTCACAAAACCTGGGGACCTCAATTACACTACACAGTCCACAGGCAGCTCAACAGGTTGAAAAATGTCCCTCCTAAGTGACTGTTTGTCTAACCCTGTTCCAGATATCTCAGCTGGTTTCTTCTGGAAAGCTCATCTGGTCTCAGAGCCTTCTTGGCAGCTTGTCCTGTCTGAGAGTCCTCTTTGCCCCTCAACTCTACTCATCTGAGAGGGACTCTGAGCTTTTATTGCTTGCTCTAGTAAGGAGGGACCTAGTGAATTTGGTCAGTTTCAGGGACTTCCTGTAGTTATTGTAAGTTGTTTACCTCCCTGCTTAAAGGCTTGCCTGCAGCATGAAATGTTTCAGTATCAGAGGAAACTTCTACCAAGAGCTATATTTTTGCTTCTTCATGTTGTTGCAGCACATATTGATGTTTGTATCAATTTTACAACTGTGTAGCAGCTCTGAAGTTATTCTAACAACCAGATTGTGAGGCCCCCTGACTTTAGCAGTAAGGGGGACAAGAAGGTAAAAACATTTGCTGCCTTGATGTGGAAATCTATCTAACTCAGCAAAGAATTCTAATCTCCCACAATTTCTAGTTGCCTCACTAGAAGTAGTGGTGCACTGGTGATGAGTAGCCAGATGCTTAGACACCAGGGGAAAGCTATACCAAGTCTTACTGACCATGAGTGCTATGGACATGTATGTGCATTCAAGTTGCTAATTCTTTCTCAGTTGAAACGATTCATTTGTTTTAGACTTAAAAGGAGACAAGCAAGTGGTAGGCTGCAAGATGAGAAGTACATACATGCTATTTGAGAACAGGTTTTGTCAGGTTAAAAATGAAATGTGCACAAGGAATGAATGCTTTCCTACCCTTTTCTTTAACAAAGGAGAAATAACAGCCAATCTGAGTTGATGTCATTTTAAAAATAAACCTGGTTACTAAAATGGCTGTACTTTGTGCTCATCAAGAGAGAGTTTTATGGCAACACTTGTTCTTTTCTCAACAGCTGACCTCTTCATGGACACTCAAAACGGGGAGAGTAAGACTGTGTTTGTAAAGCAAGAAATTTCAGCCTAGGACTATCTGTTTTAGTGAAGCTACATGAGGATATGGAGGTCTGGTAGATGCATAAACATTTACTTTAATGAGAAAATATGAGGACTGCATGGAACAAATGATCCAGAAAAGTGAACCAATTTCTTGTTAGTTCTTTCCTAAAATATAAATTGGATCTATATAATAGAGCATAAGCACAAATTCCAGTTGAAAAGACAGAGAAAGAAACCCAAGATTCTGTTCACTAAAGCTGAGTCTATAATTTCCACCATGCTTTAACTTTGGGAATATCCACAATACATAAATATGTTTGATGAGTGAGAAGTGATGTTTAGACTTACTACACATTTGGGGAATGTAGAAGACAGAATACATTACTGCTCTGCTTTGAGAAGAAGAAGCATTTTCTTCTAAATATCCATCATGACATAAACTACTTGGGTTTGAGATATGATATCTCAAGTGATATGTCTAGTTATCAGAAACAGAATTCCTAGGTTTTAGGTGCTCATCAGCTGGGGAACATATTTAAAAAATTCATAAAATATCTGTCCATTTTCCAATATACATTGCAGTTTACTTACAAAATCAGAATTGTAATAAATAATGCATAATAGTAATTGTAGCTAAAATGCAAGTGATTTATGTATGGGTCATAATTCCTTTCAGTGAGATGAAAATACAAAATACTGCTTGACTTTTTGTTTTTCAGTCAATAACTTTTATGTAATATTTATTGATTGCTCATTATTGACCTGGCACTTTGGGAGTCATTTACTTACTTAATTTTAGGCTGCTCACCCAACAAGTTCTAAGCAACACAATGCACATATCAAAGATTAAGTGTATTTAGTCACTTTGTACTTCTGAAGATACACTTATATAACTTTTGACATATAACTTGACTTAGACAACTAAAGCTGAACAGGATTTTGCACTGGTGGCCATGGCCTTAGTCTGTATCATTGTCATTGTTCAAATCTATTTTTTTCATGTATATATAGAATATGGCTTAGTACAAGAGAATGTGCAAGAGAATCTCTGTGGATTGTTACAGTAACACATCTATATAATCTCGGTCTGTTTGTCTGTTTCATGTATCTCCTCATCTCCTTTGATGTGAAGAATTCCAAAGGCATGTCCTTATGCTGTTAGAGATACAAAAGGGCCTAGGGGTGGAACTGACAGTGTTTCTCCTGCTACTCTATTCTATTGGCAGGAACAATCAGACAGGAATGAAGAATGGAGGTAAAGGGTTGGAGCCAATAATGCAATCTACATAGTGTCTTAGTACTTTATAAAAGTTTGGTTTTTGGGTTGCCGGAAAAGCATTCTTCTGGGGACAAGAAATCACCATAATGCCCATTTACCCCAGTAATAAACACACACCACGCCTTTTATGTTCCTCACACACTTGTGTAAGGTTTATGTTAAGGTACACAGATATTGGTGGAAATGCTAAGTGTTTTTCAGGAACCCAAGACTCTGAACGAGTGTCAAGTTGAACACTGTAGCCAGGACTCGTGGGTTGGGGCATCAGGCTTCCTGTCTGTGCTCTGGAATACGTCTTAAGTCAGAAGAGGGAAACCTACCTGTAAGTATATGGCTACAAAGGAACCTCTGCTGGTTACTCCTCAGCTCAGCAGCTTGATCTGTCAAGCACTGTTCCTCAACGTGTATCTCCCTCAAATTGGAATGAGAATTGTGGTTCTCTCTTTGTCTTCTCCTTCTTGTGCTTAGAGCACATCTTTTCTTTTAGCACACTGGTAGATTTGACCTCAGCATCTTGGCAGAAGAATGTATGTGCTCTTCACATCTATTAAGTCAATAAGCTAACCAGTCTAAACCACAGCACTCCACAGCTTGCTCCCTGGAATAGCCTCAATTTCCCTTTTGGAGGTAGAAGTGACTTAGCCTAAAAGAGCAGGAGCCTGAGCCAGGGAAAAATTAAAATGAAAGAAAATCCCTAAACCATTTGTTTTTACTTAGAGGCTGGGAAAGACAACAAAAGCTAATCTTGTCCAAAATGGGACATTATTCTAAGTGTCTATTAAGTAAAAACGCAAGGTTTCCAAGGAATATGTTACAGCACACTCATTTGCACAGTTTTGATGACACTGCAATTTGAATGCTTCCAGGAGTTAAAAAGTTCTTAATTTTAAGTTTTAGAGATGCTACCTCAACTCTTTTACCAAATTACTTTCCTCCTACTATTCCCACAAAAGCATCTTTGTATATTCTAAGTGTAGCTTTCTACCACATTGTTTTTATTTTTAGGCATTTAAGGATTAAGCTATGTTCAGGAGTTGGAAAAAACCCATTCTGATTTGTTCATTAGCAGGCAAAGCTGCCCAGCATGCCGTGCTCTTGCCAGGTGCTGAGCTGACTGCTAGAACTCCTGGGTAAACAACGCTGAGAGATCTTTGTTTCCTGACAGCACTTTTTGGCTTCCCTTGGAAATCTGACCTTGACGTTCCAGAGTGTGGGTGACAGGCTGTGCCAAGAAAGGGATGCTGTGAGGCTGGAGTACAGTGTCCAGGAGCTGTTCTTTTCAGCCTCTTCCCGAACAACGCGGCTGTGGTATTCACAAGAAATATTTAGGAAAGTCACATCCTTGTGTTGTACCTGGATGGGGTACTTCCTGCCAGATATTTTTCATATCTCGACTTTAAACGCAATCATATTAATCGAATTACATTCTAGTGTTTCACTAGAGAGGAGAGATGGCGTCCACTCCTTTGTCCGGGGCCCCCAGCCGAAGCTGAGGCTCTGGAACAGAAAAGGAGCAGGGCAGAAGCTGAAAGGCTGGGCACAGCCTTGCTTTCCCTTCTTCTCTGATTTGCTTTGGAAGAGCCTTCATTAATTTTAATTAAAGTTATCTATTGACCTCCTGTTATAAGCTGTGTACTGTGCTGGGCATTCATGATAAAATGGAACACATTTCGATTTCTGACCGCCTGGTGCTTTGTGCGGGCAAGTCGGGAGGCAGTGAGAGATGTTACACAATGAACAAACAGACATGCAGGTAAAATGACTTCAAACTGTGGTCTGCGTTAAAGAGAAAGTGAGGGGCAGACCCAGGCGCTGGCAAGAGAGAAGTGAGGGGAGGGAGAGTTAGGGGTCTTCCTGCTTCAGGTGCTTTCTTGTCAGGGTGAGAGAGGGATTCATCACAGAGGGTTGCCTTAAAAACTGGACCATGAAGCAATGGTATGCACCTGGGAGGTTCCTCTGGGACCTCCACGTTCTGCTCTCTAGCTCCTGACAGAACCTTGGCTTTCCTGCAAGGGTATGATGCATTCGGAGTAACTGTTGAGCTGACATAAAGCTTTTCTTCCATTTCAATGAGTTATGGTGCAGAGACAATGGCTGCTGTGGAAATTTTCCTGAAGGTTCAATTATTGAATGAAAAATTATTCTCAGAACATGTTCTGATTGTAGTTTTAAACACTATTTGTACGTGTTCCATCATGAACAAGCATTGCAGATACTCCTGTACAGATCGCATAATGACAGGATTAACATGGTTAATTGATTTTCTCTCTCCAGGATTTTTAGTATGACAGGTTTAGGTTAATTAACATGATGCTGGACACAGAGAAATATCTAAAAATATTTTAAGGTTGTGTGCTATGACATCTGAAGACCTCAAAGAAGGACAGCATTGGGCTGTAGTAGCCCAGACATCATGACTAAGTCATGATGGCTGCATTTCAAATAAATAATAATTCTTCCTCATCTCCTTCGTCCTTCTCTTTCTTGAGGTAGGGTCTTATGATATAGCCTTGGCTGGCTTGTAACTCACTGTATAGACCTGGCTGGCCTAGAATTCAATGAGACCCCTCTGCCTCGGCCTTCTGAATGCTGGGATTAAAGGCATGAGCCACTACATCTGGCCAAATAAATTACTTAAGAGATTCCTTCAAACAAGCAGTGTGTGTGTGTGTGTGTGTGTGTGTGTGTGTGTGTGTGTGTGTGTGTGTTTTGCCCATGTGCTATTTTCAGAAACATATTACTTGGTAAAGAGAAAATGTAGAGCCACATTTGAGGTTTTTTTGAGGAAATAGAGACATTCATCTTGTCAACTTATTTCTTCTAGTTGGACCTTAATACACTCCTAATAGGAAGAGCCCTCTGCTGGCCTAGTTGCTGGGCATGGCCCCTGGCATACAGCCAACAGCACAGGGGAGGCTGGGCCAGGGAAGTAGGAATCATACAATGGACCACCTTCTACCTTCTTCTTGCCTGACAACAGGTTAGAAGAGGACATTCTCAGCAAGTGTATAGAATTTGCCTGTGTAGGCTCAAAAGAAGCAGGAGGAATATTTGCAACAGAATTGGCACACTTGGGCACGGGCTCCCCCTTGTCAAGGGCTAGGCTTCTTCTCACCTCCCTCCAGGAGACTCACTGTCAGGTTACCTTGCTCCTGCTGTGCATGATAAATCCAGGTTGGTTCAGCACCGAGACTCTTTTCAGTAACTGGGAAAAAATAATAGAAGTGGGAGACATGATCATGATTTCTCTTCCTTCCTCCATCTCCCTCCCTCCTTCCCTCTCTCCCTCTGTCCTTCACCCTTTCTCTCCGATCTTCTTGCCCTCTGTTATTGCCTTCTCTTATTTCTTTTTCTCAAAAGTATGGCTTACCTGTCTGCTTCGACTGTCCCTGGGGATGAGCAAGGCTGCCAGTGATAAGATATTTTCTGGCCAATTGGACTTAGCAACTTGCTCAGACTTTGTTGCTATACCAACATAGTGATGTTCTCGCTGGCTTTGCACTGAGGAGTCAGCAGTGAGTCCCAGGAGCTGTTTGACATCAATGCATCAGCCAGAAGCCAGAGTCTCAGCTTAAAGCAGTTCCCAGCAAGCTGGGCCTGGATTCAGGAAAACTTCAATTTTTTCATTGACATTTTTGGAATCTTTAAATATGCCTAAGGCTGGCTTCTGACATTTTAAAAATCCTTTTTATTTTTAGTCCTTGAATGAGTTATCAAATAAGCAAGAGCCTTTTCTCTGATATATCTAGTGAAGTCTTCTTGGTCCTTTCCTGACCACACATCCAGTCCAGGAAATTACAAGGATACATTTGCTAATAGAGTCTCAAACTTCAGTGAACACATAGCCTGGTAGCAGCCATTCCAAATCAGTGTGTGTGGGGTGAGGTCCAGGGTTCTGCATTTCTGACAAGCTAATGTCAATGCTAACATTCTGAGGGAACACTTTGACAAACAAGGGGTTGTTACATTTACATACCATGCTTCAGAAGGACTCTGAGGTATAGACTCCTATTTTTCCATCATGTTTACTTTGCCAGATCCAATCTGAAAATGTGTCCTTAGAAGAGGCTTTGGAGAATGCCCAGTGAAGCTCTGTGAATTAGCTTCAAAGATACACACTGAATACAAAAGGACAGGATGACAGTATGTCTACAAATCAAACCTTCCTCTAAGCTGAAGTTGATCACCTCGTCTTTTGGATACAGTGAAAGCATGGAGAATCTTGAGCTGAACACAGTGAGGCAGTGGTAGAGGCCATTCTAATTAATGAGATCCCTGGAACTAAGGCAAGGAGACACTTCCTACATCTGCCAATGGCACTGTGCAAACTCTAACAGCCCATTGATCCCCAACCTTTTTTTTTTTTAAAGTTGGAGGTTGTTTTTTTTTTTTTTTTTTTTTTTTTTTTTTTTTTTAGATTTATTTATTTATTATGTATACAGCATATGTGACTGCAGGCCAGAAGAGGGCACCAGATCTCATTACAGATGGTTGTAAGCCACCATGTGGTTGCTGGGAATTGAACTCAGGACCTCTGGAAGAGCAGTCAGTGCTCTTAACCACTGAGCCATCTCTCCAGCCCTTTTTTTGGTTTTTAGAGACATGGCTTCTCTGTGTAGTTTTGGTGCCTGTCCTGGATCTCGCTCTGGAGACCAGGCTGACCTTGAACTCACAGAGATCTACCTGGCTCTGCCTCTTAAGTGCTGGGATTAAGGCATGCGCCACCGCTGCCTGGCCCACTGACTCCCTTTATCCTCACTTCCTATTGTCATGAATTGCAGTAGGCAGTGATGGCTCCTTTTCAGTACCACTTGAGGGATGTGCAAGGCTTTTCATTGAAACTGGATATCAAACATGGAAAGGCTTACACACAGGATATTTCATTAGAATCATTTTGCTTTCAGATGGATCTGCACAAATGTATAAAAATATGGCTTTGAATAACAGTACTTACAAATGACAAATATACAAAATTTCTTACCATGTAGCAATACAAATTCTCTCTTAAGTTGTCTTGAGAATACTGTGTCATGATTTCATTTTATGTATAGAAACATAGAGATGACAGGCAATGCCATTTTATACCTAACCAAGTTCTTGGATCTTGGATGGTCAGATCATGTTTGCAGATATGTTTTGTTTTAAACCCTTGTGGTTTTTTTCAAAAGTTGCTTGTTGCCAGTAGGAAGGGAAAAAGGAGTGCCTAGTGATTTAGTCTTGCGTTTCTGAACACTGAGCACCATCCTGCATTGAGGAATATCTATGTCCTTGGAAGGGCTGTAAGCTCTCAGTGTTTTGCAGTTCTGATCCCTTTCATTTATATTTATTACTTCTGGCTCCAGCAACATTTGAGTTTGAAACTTCTATGTACAGTGTCATCATCAAGAGTCTTTCTATCACTAGAGGTCATCACCTTTGCTGGAGTTTTATTGAGCTTTCACAAGATTAGAAGTTGATGAGCTGGGTACTTCAGGGCCTGGGTACTAAAGACAAATGGTCCAACACTCAAGATTTATTTCCTCTACCATTACAAACAGAACTGTTTCTGGAGTTTTTGAAGTAAAGTATTTACTATACGTACCATGAAGGAACATGGGTAAGTGCTTCATGGTCAATGGGCAGACTCCAACATTGCTGGAGTACCCAGTCAGCTGTGCTCTAACAATATTGTGATTCTTAGTGCATATTGGTTTTTGCAAAAATTTGTGTAATAAAATGTTGAATGAATTTTGAGGATTTATACTTTAGTATCCTCTGTGATATATATATGTATGTGTGTGTGTGAGAGAGAGAGAGATGGAGTTTCATTGCGTTTCAGATGTTTTAATCTTCAAATAGGTCATTTTCTTAAGGAGATATTTTGAATGATTATTTTTAATGATCTGTATCATCAAGGACATGGAAATTCTAGGAAGAACACCGGGACCTCTGTGTGAGTGTGTGTGTGTGTGTGTGTGTGTGTGTGTGTGTGTGTGTGTAAGATTCATTCTAAGGAGACAGGGTTTATCTGGTCTGGGTAAGCAGGAAGGGATGAAATGTAGATAAGGCTGGTAGACATGGTTTTAATTAGCCTGAAACACTAGTTGGCATAGATGCTGTCAGCATCTGAGCAATCGTGCGCGGATGGGAGCTCAGGAGAGAGCTCATTACTATTCCAGAAGCATTTCAGGGTCCTTGGCCACTAAGGAAGTAGCATCTGCTGCAAATCTCCGTGTCCTCTCACTTTTGCATTCCCTCTGCAAAGTGTCCCCTGCTCTCCACTCGGCATCAGTTTCAGAGAATGATTTCTTGAGCTATCTATTCCCATGAAGTGTCAGGACTCTGACCTGCCCACCAAACTGCAGGGGCAGCAACGCAGGCAGGAGTATCTGGATACCAGCCACTGAGGCAATGGAAGCAACTTCAGTTAGCAGACAGGGTGAAAGGAACTGAAAATGAGAAATAAGAGAATTGACTGATTCCAAGGGCAAGATGGATAGGGAGATGGGACAGAGTGGTTAAGGAAGAAGAAACAAGCAAGAAAGGCAGAGTGGGAGAGCCAGTCAATACGGATTTTGAAGCGTGACTGTGAAAGGGATAGAATCAAAACAGCAGATCTCACTGCATTTCTTTATGGGGCAGGCTCTGTGTTAAGTACTATAATATTTTCTCACTTTCACAGAGAAAAAGAAGACGCCCATCAAGATTAAGTATAGAGTCAGGATTAAGCATAAGCAGACTGATTCTACTGCCCACACTCAAAACACCCAGAGATGCTTTGAACATGAGTGGATTCTTCTGATGTAGGGGACACTAGTTGATGAGGCTTGCTTTCTGCTTATAGATCAAGTAGGAGTCTGAATTGTACCATTGCCCACACATGCACAACGAGCTATTTTCCGTCTGTGATGTATTTTTCTCTATGTCCTTATGTCCTCGGTATTGGGTAGAGCTGTCATCTTTATCTGGCCCTTGCTGCTCTGTTGATTTTTCTGAGTATTTAAAAATATCAGTGCATTTTCTCTCTGTCACAGAATCAGTGATCTTGGCCTCCTGTGCTTCTATAGTTGGCCATCCTGTTAGTTACTGCCATTGCTAACAGTGACAAAGTCCTTGCCATGAACTCAACAGCTACTTGCACTCTCAATGACCACATTTTTCATTTTTCACATCTTGTCATAGTAGGGTCCTTTGGTCAGAGCCAAAAGGAATTCATTTGTCTCTTTTCTGTCCAGTGACTGACAGCATCAGAGTTTACCAATCCTGGTTTTCATATCGGTTGGTGCTGCTTAGAGGATGCTTTCTAATTAGATGAAGTGGTAGAGGCTGTACCCAGTACTGAAAGGGGAGGTAGTGAGTACCTCCTCCTTCCCCATCTTGCTTTACTGGAGGCTAACTGTGCCACTCTAGGACCAGTTGGGAAGTAACATGATGGTTGAGTACCTTGTGTTCTTCATTACCCAGGACCTGCTCTGAAATATCTTTCCTCCTACCCATATTTCTTTTTCTGAAGATTCTTAATTGATCCTTACTTGGAACATCACTGCTCCTAACAATGTTTAGTTGTATTTTTTATATGTAGCAAAGGACTGCCTCTGGATAGAGGGGAGACAGACATGGCCCATAGGCAAATGTCAGTTTATAAAGGGAAAAAGGGAGACCCCATGTTAGGATGAGGTGTTTAAATTTAATTGGTCATGTTAATTAGGGTAGCCAAAAGGGGGCTTTGGATTGGTAGACTTCAATACTTGATATCTGGACCTTGGTGGTCAGCCTCAGGGGATAAAAAATGGACAAATAAGAGAGTAGACCTTGGTGACTGGCTTTAGGAATGTCATGTAACAGATTTTAGCAAGGAAGAGGGGATGGAAGGGCAAGGCCCGCCAGAGCCAGGTTTGCCATACTTGAGCCTGATACAGCCCCTTCAGCCTTTGCAGTGTTTTTTTTTTTTTTTTTTTTTTTTTTTTTTTTTTTTTTTTTTTTTTTTTTTTTTTTTTCCGAGACAGGGTTTCTCTGTGTAGCTTTGCGCCTTTTCCTGGTACTCACTTGGTAGCCCAGGCTGGCCTCGAACTCACAGAGATTCGCCTGGCTCTGCCTCCCGAGTGCTGGGATTAAAGGCGTGCGCCACCACCACCCAGCTTTTTTTTTTTTTTTTGGTTTTTTTTTCGAGGTTTTTTTAATAACAAAAGAAAAAAGAAAAAAAAGGAAGACTTGGGGTTTTAGAAACTCAAAGTTTATCTTTTTGAGAGCTGAGTTTTACATGCTTCTGACAAAAATTCCAACTATCTAAATTTCCCATTCTAGGACTTCCCTCTTGTCTATTGATTTATTTTTCTCTCATACAATACATTCCAACCACAGCTTCTCCTCCCCCCACCACCTCCCAGTCTCCCCCCACCTCTCCTCTACCCCCCCCATTCACCCCTCTTCTGTTTCGCTTCAGAAAAGAGCAGGTCTCCAGGGATATGAACAGAATAAGGCATACCAAGTTACAATAAGACTAAGCACAAATCCTTGTATCAAGGCTGGACAAGGCAACCAGGTAGGAGGAAAAGGGTCCCAGGAGAAGGTGAAAGAGTCAGAGACACCCCAAGCTAACAACTATAGTATATATGCAGAGGACCTAGCACAGACTCATGCAGGCTCCGTGATTGCCACTTGGGTCTCCTGAGCCCCTGTGATTCCTGCCTAGTTGATTCTGTGTGCTGTGTTCTCTTGGTGTCCTCAACTGGCTCTTACAATTCCTCTTCTCCCTCTTCCTGTCGGACGACTATTGGGCTAGGCACTGATCTGTGAGTATAGCAGAATATTATTAGAAATCATTTCATTGACTTTTTTTTCAAATAGTGTTTGGTTCTATACTAGGTTACTGGGCTATCTAGCCTCTGGTTCCTGGTCATCCAGGTAGTGTCAGGCTTGGGCTCACTCTCACGGTGTGGGCCTTAAATTAGACCATTCATTGGTTGGCTGTTCCCACCAGCTCTGCACCTCCACTGCCCCAGCACTTCTTGTAGGCAAGATATATTTTAGGTTGAAAGTTTTCAGATTCGGTTGGTACCCTAGTCCCACCCACCACCGGAAGTTGCAGACTTCCCTCTTTTGATTGTCTTTGCTCTAATTGTTCTTCCTCCTAGCCATCCACTAGCTTGCTGTCTCTTCATTCCAATCTTTACTCAAATGCTGTCTCCTTTGAAGGCCTTTCATTTGCTTCCTGTCATCACATTCTTTTTTGTTGTTGTTTTTTTGAGACAGGGTTTCTCTGTGTAGCTTTGCACCTTTTCCTGGTACTCACTTGGTAGCCCAGGCTGGCCTTGAACTCACAGAGATCCACTTGCCTCTGCCTCCTGAGTGCTGGGATTAAAGACGTGCGCCACCACTGCCTAGCCTATCATCACATTCTATATTTGTTTGCCTACTCAAAGTACTTACCCCTCTGGTTGAAATAAATGAGACTTTCAATCATATTCTAAATAAGCAAACACTATGACTATTCTCCAGGGACCTATCATCCAGGTTCAGTAAGGACTGGTGTCCTGTCAATCTCATTTTGTCTCTACCTCTTCCCACATCACTGTTTCCCTGCTTCAGGCAACACTGCTACATTTCCACAGCCCTTTGGAAGATCTGATTTATGTGCATTGGAAGGCACCAACGTTGGATGCATTGACTCATGATTGTGGCCCCGATTGAGAGTTAAATGGTAGTCATCTGAGTGCAATAAAGGACTGGGTAGCCATCTAGAAGAGGAAACTGGGCAGTGAGGGGAAATAGTAAGAGCAAATAGGGGAGGATGGAGGCTCTGGTAGGCAAACCACATGTGTTCAGATGTTTTCTGTTCAAATTCTGAAAATTTTTAGACCTCAGGGCTCTTTTATGTCAACTTCAAGTTACATAGTAAGGATGAAGCTGATTCATATCTAAAGGGTGCTGTATGTTCCTAAGGTAGATACTCTTTTTTTTTTTTTTTTTTTTTTTTTTTTTTTTTTGGTTTTTCGAGACAGGGTTTCTCTGTGTAGCTTTGCGCCTTTCCTGGAACTCACTTGGTAGCCCAGGCTGGCCTCGAACTCACAGAGATCCGCCTGGCTCTGCCTCCCGAGTGCTGGGATTAAAGGCGTGCGCCACCACCGCCCGGCTAGATACTCTTTTTTTAAAAAGTCAGTTTGGGGATATAATTTAGATAGACCCTCTTGAAGTGAACAGTCCTGTCAGTTCTAGGACCCCCATCTGGTGCAGACCTGTGTAGGCTGTGTGCATGGTATTGTAGTTTTTCTTAGCAAATACATAGATTTATTAATCATCTTTCAAGATTCTGAGAATACAAGTTAGATTAACTGTCAACTTGATGCAGCCTAGCAGTACCTGAAAAGTGAGTCTCAATTGAGGTATTTCCCAGATCAGATTGGCCAGTGGGCATGTCTTTGGGGGATTTATTATTATTTTTTTTAATTTTTCTTTATTAAGAAATTTTCTACTCACTCATATGCTATCCACAGACCCCCCTCCTCCCACCCCTCAGCCCTCTTTCCCAAGCCACCTCACATCCCCACATCCCCCAAATCGAGGTCTCCCATGGGGATTTAGCAAAGCCCAGCACACTGAGCCCAGGCAGGTCCAAGCCCCTTCCCACTGCACCAAGGCTGTGCAAGGTGTCACACCACAGGCACCGGATTCCAGAAGCCTGCCCATAGACCAGGGACAGATCCCGATCTCCCTGCCTGGGTGCCCCAGTTTGAGCCAAACAACTGTCTTCCGTATCCAGAGGGCCTAGTCCATTCCCATGGGGGCTCCACAGCTACCAGTCCACAGTTTATGGGCTTCCACTAGTGTGGCCAGTCATCTCTGCATGTCCACCCATCATGATCTCAGTGTCCCTCACCTGCAGTATCTCTCCTCTCTCTCATCAATTAGATTCCCAAAGCTCAGCCTCGTGCCTGGCTGTGGATCTCTGTATCTGCCTCCATCTGTCACTGGACAAAGGCTCTATGATGCCAGTTAGGTTATTTGCTAGGCTGGTCACCAGAGTAGACTGGTCCAGGCACCCTCTGGACCACTGCCAGCAGACCAAGGTGGGGTCATCCTTGTGGATTCCTGAGAGCCTCCCAAGTACCCTGCCTCTTCCTATTCCCATGATGTCCTCATCTATCATGGTATCTTCCTCCCTACCCTCCCACTCTGTCCCTGTTCCAGCTTGACCCTCCCATTTTTTATTATTAATTAATAATTAAATTATTATAATGAGCAGCACCATTCCCTGGGCAGGTGATCCTAGGCTATGTAAGAAAGCTAGTTAAGCATGAGCCAACAAGTGAGCTTGCTAGCACATACCATTCCTCTGTGGATTTTACTTCATGTTCCTGCCCTGTGTGCCTTCTCTGATGGACTGTAACCTGGAAGTATAAACTAAATAAATCTCTTTTTTTCCTAAATTGTTTCTGGCCAGAGTGTTTTATTTCAGCAACTTAAACCAGTATACTGAGTATACTGTTATGTTTTACTTTCTGTTTTTTTTGTTTGTTTGTTCGTTTTCTCTCAATCTTACAGTTTTAGGTTTTACACTTAGGGCTAGGTTTCATTTTGAATTAATTTTTGTGTGGTGCAAAGCAAGACACACTTTTTGAGGTCATTTGGCTTCAGGCGTCTGTGAGAACTGTGGAGAGAAGAATTAAGATCATAAATGTTAATGTAGGGACAGTTAGCATTTAAATTCTTAGCAATTGTTGATTCTATACCAACAAGATACAGAGCTGAGGCATGGGTGTGATTAGACTAAGGACTAAAGTACAGGCTTTGGAGTCACTACGTTTTAGAGGGCCAGAAAACAACAACAACAACAACAACAAAACCCAGCTAGGAATGTGGAAATAGTGTAAGAGTTTCACAAAGAAGGAACATGTTCAATAGTGTCAAATGCTTAATGCAGGTGAAGGAATAAAAGGTCATTATGAAACAGGACTACTTTTGGTACAGTGACAAATACATCTCAAACCACCCTAAGCTAAGAAGGGAAATTAGATTAAACACCAGCATACTCTTATTATCGTTAATATCAATATGGTCACTATACGGAACATGCCAGAAGCATTGTTCCTGCAACTGAGGGGTTTCACCACTGCACTATCCTGAAGTGTTCCTGGGAAGTAGGAAACAGAGTGATGAGATTCCTCAAAGCTGAATCATGATATGCCCACTGAAACAATTAAAGATAGCTCACCTGGAAAATGCGGGCTTTGTAAAGAACCTGGTCTGCTAATACTCAAATTCTGTTCCCTGAAAATGAGATCACAAGGCTAGCTGCATCTGTAACAAAGGGCCAGACAAGGCTTCAAAGCAAGAAGAGATTTTTGAACATGACAGCTTATAAGGGCTCCACTTCTCACTAGACAGTTGCTTCTCAGAGACAGTCTCTCTGAAGGTCTGCTTGAGGATGAAAGGGGATTATAAATCAGGTAACCTCTTTCAGAAATCTGTTGGATCAGCTTTCAGTGGAAACTAGATGGTTCATATTCATTATGTCTCTGTCTCTGAAGAAACGGATGAGACTTGTTGTCCACTTATGACTGAGTCCATGGAGATAATGAATCTACTCTTAGTGGCAAAAATGCTGATTTCAGCTCTGACACTTTCAATCATCTATTGTAACACAAAGACTCAGGTGTGGAAAGTTAAATATCTACCTACTTCCATGGCACATTGGAATGCCCTGGGATAGAGAGACATCACAAAATATTACATGGGTTTGAAGGAGATGTTAACATGCAGGGTCCCAGGTATCTGGGCTCAGCACACTCTTTGTTTGGGAAATCTACTAGAGCTGTGCTTTTGGTAATAGATGTAAACAAGCAGAGCTAGACCTATCAATATTCTAAGTTTTTAAATTCATGTTTAAGTTGCTGGAGTGCCTTTAAAAATGGAAGCAGGGCAAAGGAGGAAAAAAAGTGTTTGCGCTGATCATGATGCTGTCTGTCGCTCCTGATCATTTCCTGATAAATTTTTAAATTTGTAAGTTATTAAATCTGATCTGATGTGCTAGGGTTCAGTCATGCATGGTCTCCAGCCCTGAGGTGAAGTTCAATGGAAGGAAAGCCATACTCTGAATCCTTCCCCTACCCCCCCCCCAAAGGAGAAGGCAAAAATAGTGTTTTGGAGATATCTTAGTTACACAATTTGCATCTGTCAAGCCCCAGCAATGCCCTTGCCCGGGCAACCCTGAGGGTGACATCTTGTTGTTGCCTCTTTGATGACAAGCTTCTCTGGCTGGTGGAGGTGGGCAGCTGGGCAGCATGCTTTTATCCCTTGCAGTTTCAGCTTATATCAAGGTCAGTATGGCTTATATATTGTGTGCATGTGCGAGAGCAGGGAAGCCATTGACAAAGTGGATGTTTCTAGTCCATACCCAAAACCGATTTCTTGAGTCCACACAGGGACTCAGCAAAAGTCTTTTTATGATTTTTTTTTTTCTGAGCAATCATTTGCCTGTCCCCAGCTGAAGGTAGCGAGAGTGAGAGTGGGACTCCTGAGGTGCAAGAGCAGCGGGAGGTTCTGTTTCAGGCTGGGCAAATTGGCCCCGCTCTCTTTTCCTTTGTTGTCCTAATTTGACAGACAAGCTTCACTTCCTTCCCTCAATCCGTTTCAAGGCTGTAGTTCAGTCTCCCAGGGAGACTTCTAATCCACAGGGGCAGTGCTAAGGAAGACCTTTTCTTTTTAAATTCTATTTATTGATTATCTTTCTGTCTGTCTATTTGTCTGTTTACTCCCTTCTGAGGAATCACCTAGTTTCTCTTGTAGTAGCTCGTGCCTAGATCACTGCAAGATTCTGGGCTCTGCTGACTCCCCATGGGAGACCTCGATTTGGGGGATGTGGGGATGTGGGGTGGCTTGGGAAAGAGGGCCGAGGGGTGGGAGGAAGGAGGAGGAGGGATCTGTGGATAGTATGTGGAGTGAGTAGAAAATTTCTTTCATTTTTTTCCCTTTTATTTTATGTTACAATACCATTCAGTTCTACATATCAGCCACGGATTCCCTTGTTCTCCCCCCTCCTGCCCCCCTCCCCTTCCCCCCAGCCCACCCCCCATTCCCACCTCCTCCAGGGCAAAGCCTCCCCCAGGACTGAGATCAACCTGGTAGACTAACTCCAGGCAGGTCCAGTCCCCTCCTCCTAGACTGAGCCAAGCGTCCCTGCATAAGCCCCAGGTTTCAAACAGCCAACTCACGCAAAGAGCATAGGACCCGGTCCCACTGCCTAGATGCCTCCCAAACAGATCAAGCCAATCAACTGTCTCACTTATTCAGAGGGCCTGATCCAGTTGGGGGCCCCTCAGCCTTTGGTTCATAGTTCATGTGTTTCCATTTGTTTGGCTATTTGTCCTTGTGCTTTCTTTATCCAACCTTGGTTTCAACAATTCTCGCTCATATAAACCCTCCTCTTTCTGGCTAATTAGACTCCCGGAGCTCCACCCGGGGCCTAGTCATGGATCTCTGCATCCAGATTCCTCAGTCCTTGGATGGGGTTTCTGGCACGACTATTAGGGTGTTTGGCCATCCCATCACCAGAGTAGGTCAGTTCTGGCTGTCTCTCGACCATTGCCAGCTGTCTGTTGTGGGGGTATCTTTGTGGATTTCTGTGGGCCTCTCTAGCACTTTGTTTCTTCCTTTTCTCATGTGGTCTCCATTTACCATGGTCTCCTATTCCTTGTTCTCCCTCTCTGTTCTTGATCCAGCTGGGATCTCCCGCTCCCACAGGCTCTCTTTCCCTCAACTCTCAACCTTCATTACTCCCACTCATGTCCAGGTTGTTCATGTAGATCTCAGCCATTTCTCACTGGGCTATCCTCGTGTCTTTCTTGGGGTCCTGTTTTCATACCTAAGCATAATAAAGAAAATTTCTTAATAAAGAAAAATGAAAGAAAATAAAACATTCTGATTTTGGTGACAATGGCAGCACCAGGTGATTGATGGAGCTTTCTGATATTCTTCCTTCCTTCCTTCCTTCCTTCCTTCCTTCCTTCCTTCCTTCCTTCCTTCCTTCCTTCCTTCCTTCCTCTCTCTCTCTCTCTCTCTCTCTCTCTCTCTCTCTCTCTCTCTCTCTCTCTCTCTCTTCTGAGCCAAGACTGACCTTGACCATTGAAATACACACCCTTGGCCTGTAAAAGCCATTATGAAAAGGAAGACTTTCTCCCCATACATAAGAGTGCCTCAAATTGGTTTAATTAGAAGGTTAGTTTGAATATAACTTTATTTTATGGAGTGAGATATGGCTGGTGCTATTGCTTAGAATAAGTAAGCCATGAAAAAAAGCTTTAACCATGCACCATGACAGCCAGAATCCAGTGAGTCTGATTAGATTTCAGTCAAGCTGAATCTTAAACCTAGACTAATATTAACTGCCAGATCAGTAATTCTTCATGGGTTTATGGCTGCTTTGTTAGTTTGGGACCCTCATCCAGGTGATAAGTGCTCGCTTCTGAAGACAAGGCATTCAGTCATAAAACCAATAAATCTCAAGCACAAAGATATTTGCTCCAAAAACTTGGCCTGAAAACCTCCTGGGATAATGGTGAGTCAAGGACAAGGGACTTAATTTTTTTAAGTACTAGTAAAATGAGAAACCAAAGTCCTCTAGGTAGAAATCAGATCCCAATTAACACTTTAGGTAGAAAGGAAGCAAAAATAAGTTGTGTGTCTGCAGGGCCTGACCTTATGGCCATTTGTAGAGTGTGGGAACCTCTTAGATCTGAATCCTGCTAAATCTTGCTTAGAGCTACACCTTCTTGTCTTGCCAGACATTATATGAAAAACTAACACATGAGGCCAGGAAAGCTGTGCCTAATCCTCTGAAAACACACAGGGGGAGGATCTGATGTGTCAACTTTTGCTGTATTGCAAGTGGCTGAGAGCTAAAAGCTGATTCAGAAACTTCCCATTGTTTCTCTATTCTGAACACAAGCTCAGTGTACAACACAAGAGTATTGGGAAAGCAGAAGAGAACAGCTACCACGCTTGTTGGCACGGGCCTAGATTCCCAGCACTCTGAAGGTAGAGTCAGGAATGTGAGCTGGAACCAGCCTGGGCTGCATATTGAGTAAGATCCTGTCTCAAAACAAACAAAAAAACAACAACAAAACCAAGAGATAGATAGATAGATAGATGATAGATAGATAGATAGATAGAGGAAGATAGAGAGATAGAGATAGAGATAGAGATAGAGATAGAGAGATAGAGAGAGAGAGAGAGAGAGAGAGAGAGAGAGAGAGAGAGAGAGAGAGAGAGAGAGAGAGAGAGAAGGCGCAGGCAGTTCATAGAAAGGTCCAACATTTTCTGAGAGGCCATGGTGCATGTCTGTTTCCTCCCTGTCAATGAAATATTTCAAACACCCCGTGGTAGATTTGTTCTACCTTGCTCCAGCAAATGAACACAATGACAGAACTCCATAGTGTCACTGTTCTAAGAACAACAAACAGGAATAACCTGTCATGTATAGAAGATTTGATTATATAGGTCAGGGGTCAGTAGATCCATAGGTCTATGGACCAAACCCAGCTTGAAGCCTATCTCTCTCGTGTTTTATTGGAATATAGTCACACTGGTCAGTTACACATTGTCTACAGCTGAGAAAAGCAGTTGTGACAGAGACTACATAATTCACAAAGCTTGAGACATTAACCATATGAGCTTTTAGAAGAAAAACAAATTGCCAACCCCTTACATAAAGAGCCACATCTACATTCAATGGAGCACCACTGTCATTAAATGAGTGTAGAAGAGGGTGAATATGATGATATGGAAAGATGTCTAGTATCAAGAAAAGTTATTTAAAATAGTGGAAGTGTAAATATTTGGTGATTCTATCTGCCTAAAGACAAATCACACACACACACACACACACACACATACACACACACACACACACACACACACACTCACCAGACTTTTTCTGATGAGTATACATACATGGAAAATTTTCTAATAATTGTCTCTGATAAAATGAGAATGAAGAGTGGAATGCTGAAGTGAAAGGAAGAGAAATATTTATTCCTTCTCTGTCATGGAAAAATGCCCATATAGTAAATTTAGAATTGCAAAAAACAAAACAAATATTCATAGAGGAAAGAGGAATTTAAGAACAACATTATTGTCAGCTTAAACTAGTGTAATGTTTGATGTATACCAGCAATTATGACATCTTATGTTTTATAAGAATCTGCAATGTAAATCCCAGCATTTGATTTAAATGATAACAATTCTATCAGTGAAAAATTATTATGCTGTTTTATCCTAATTAAATGTTTATATATTTTGATATACTTCTACCCTGGGGAATTCCATATAATAGTGCAGTTTACAATGTGATTTATAAAATACCGGCTCAATTTCTTGGGAGTCTTGAAAAGGTATAATTTGTGACAAGTTATTTAAATATATCTTTACAGTTGTCAGGATGGCCAAATGATTTAAGGTGACAGACTTACATACATCTTTATTACAATAGTAGAGAGAAAAATCCACCTGCCTTATCAAATAAAAATTTGATGTCCTGTGAGTTTCAGCTCCTCCTCAAGGCTCAGGGGCCATTGTGCAAGAGGGAGAAAGAAATATTTTAAGATCTAGAGGTCAGGGAGTATAGAGTCTTCTAGATATGACTGGATGACTGTACTCACAAATTCACAGCAGCTATGTACAAGACCCACACAAGATCAAGCCAGTATGAAATGGGGAGTTCACAGGCTCCTATGCCCAACTGAAGACCTATGGACAGTTGACGGCTCCTAGGGAAAAGAGAGTCAGTTTTACTTAAGGGTATGGATCCTGGCATGTCAACCATATTCCAGTGGATGATCCTACACCCTGAAGTGTGTGGAGTGGATGGATTATTAATTTTTTTTAAAAGAGAGGATATGAAGTTGAGAAGTTAAGAAGCTGGGGTGAATATGATCAAAATTCATTGTATAAAATTCTCAAGAAATCAGTAAAACTACGTGTTAAAAATAAAAATGTCTAGGATTCAATAATTTTCAGTTATTGAAACTATATTCATCTGTGCACAGTTATAGAGGAATGAAAATTCAGGAATTACAGGAATAACCCTTAGTGGTGAGGTAGCATGGTCTCAACTGCAAGAAGAGATGTCATGGGAAGCCTTGGGTTTTTAGACTGCTAGAGCACAAGGACTATGGAGAATTCACATAACCTGTGGAAAAACCAGAAAATCTGAGGCTGGGGTGGCGGCGGCTGACTTAGCAGTTAGACCACTCGCCTTGCAAATGGGAGGATTAGAAAAAAAGATGGGGAACCCCTAGAGCAAGGTAGCCCGTGACTCCACATGTACACACTCGCATGCTTTTATACACATATACACACAAACCACATGCATACACACGTGAAAAGGATTAAATAAAAAAATAAAATATAAAATATGGTTCTCAAAGGAAATGATTAACACTAGGGTCTCTTTCAACACAAGGATTCTATTTCTTAATGCCAGGTAGAGGCTTTTTCCTCATTTTCAAATTGGAATTCCACTTTCTTGGAGCCAATAGGGTTTTTTTTTTCACATTTTAAAAACGAGTACAGTTATAGCAATTTTGACAATTTCATATAACTTTGTGAAATAAATGGCTACATGCTTCAGATATAGCTAAAGGATAAATGTCTATAAAAGAATTTGTCAAAATGTAGGATCTACATTTGGTTTGCAAGATGATCTTCAGAGGCTGTGAAACTTGTATTTTAGTGATTATATATTTTATTCAATTTTTTGTCTGTGATGATTGGCTTCATTGATATTACTTCCGTTGATATTAATTAATGGCAATACAATTATTAATCAACTTAGGTAAAAGTGCTCAATACCAAGTAAAATGTAGACATGGACAGAACTGTGATGGCTGTGCATGAGTGACTGAAGTTCAGGAAACACTGCATTCAGGAGAAGGAAACCTGACTAGGATTTTCATATTTCACCATATGGATCTCAACTGGCATTGTTTAACCTACGGTGGCTGCGAACATGCTGTGATAAAATAAGACATATGGGGCCCTTTAGCAACAAAGGAGGAGAAAAAAAAGGAAGAAGCAGATGCTTGATGTATTTAGCAAAGAAACCCCGCTGTAGCTGAAATGCTGGCCAATATAGTGTCCACGGCTCTGAATTATGTAGGCTGTAAGTTGGGTTGGATTCGTGGAAAGGACAAAGTGCCAGGGACTAAAATGTACACTTGGTTTTGAGTTGGTTCCAGGGCCCCTACAGTTATCAAAATGGTTGGATGCTCAAGTTCATCATACACAAGGCTGTGATATTTAAATATAACCTAGGCACATCCCCTGTATGGTGTAAGTAATTTCTATATTATTTGTAATGTCTAGTATAAGGTAAACAGTTGTATTTAGGGAATAGTGTGACACAAAAATATATTTGAACATGTTCAATACAGGCAAAATTACAAATATGTAAAAATAAGTGTCTTTGAGAAATGATTCAGTCAGTAAAGTGTTTATCACATCAACATGAGGACCTGAATCCAGTTCCCAGTCCCTTTTACGAGTCTAGAGAGACAATGCATGTCTATAATCCCAGGACTGGGAAAGCAGAGACAGGAGAGTTCCTGGCGCTCTTCCAAGCCCTTCTACCTGAATCTATGCGCTCCAAGCCCAGTAAGATACCCTGCCTCAAAATATAAGGTGGAGAGTGATCAGGAAGATACCTGATACTGACCTCTGGCCTCTGGATTCCATACATACGTACATACTTGCATGCATACATCCCACACAGGTACAGAGCCAAATATGTACACACCCAGAATATTAAAATACATTATTTTTACTTGGTTCAGTCCACAGATGTGAATATGGACACCTCTAGGAGGGACTTGTGGCATTTCTGAGAAGTTAAAGTTGCATTAAAGCAATTTGCTTTGGGGAAACGTAATTCCTGTGGCTGAGCAAACCTAACTGCCTACCTGTTCTGACCCCCACAGCCCCGACATCCCAGTGGGTCACCATTACTAAATATGCTTGAGTTAATAAAGCATCAAAGGGGGACAGGGCCCTAATAAAAACCTCCCCTTTCATCCGCACTCCAATGCTGCTGGTGTTCTGCCTGAAAATGCATTCATGACCTCAGGTGACAGGGAAGTACCACGCTTAGGCAGAGATGAAGTAAGAGATGCCCCACAGTGGGTGCCTGGATTCCTCTGTGGCCTGGGAAGCAGCAAATATTGCGGCCACAGGCGAGCTCACTTCCGCTTGCTATACAGTTGCTTCCTTGATATGCCGTGAGGACTACTCCGAGGGCGGGGCGGGGGGCGGGCTTCTTTACCACCTCCTTCCCCCTCACCCCTGTCTTCGCCTCAAACTTGGGTTCTGCCTGAGATGTGAGATGTGTACAGATTCCTCCTGTGAGTCTGGAGGAGTTTGTGAGTTCCTCTCATTAGGAAGGCACAGGCACCAGCCAGCCAGCCACGGCATTGCAAGTAGAGGTGTCCTGGTCTTAGGCTGTCTGTGTGGCAATTCGCGTCCCTACTCTCCAGTTAGCTTGGTGTCTGGCACCTGCCCGTGTTGAGTGCTGATTCTTCATGTCTGTGCTGCTCCGGCAGCCAAGGTACTGCTTGGGCAGCAGTCCAGAGGCAAGATGGAGTATCACTTTCGATTATTTATTTTAAAAAATGCCTTGAAGCCTGAAGTTTAACCTCAGCAGGGGAACTGGGGTTGTTCAGGCACACAGTGATCTTATTCCTCTAGAGCACTGTATGAATTATTACGCTTTTAAGAAAAGAGCAAATAGAATCCTGCAAGGTAATCAAAAGCAAATCTGCTAATTTGGGCGTAAAGGACAGTATTTTTTCATCAGGAAGAACATTAAGTTTAGACCAGTTATTCATCTAAATTAAGGAAACCGAGAAAGATAGCAAGACCAGACAATCACCTCTGCTGATGGGGGAAGCCAGCCTGTCTTGGCCTCTTTCTTAATCATGCTTCTCGGCATAAAACCTCGTTACTAGGATACGGCCATGTGGCAGCATCTTTACTAGAAATTGTGTGGGAGAAAAAAAGGTCAGAGGCTCATTTCCAATAACGGTTTGACAAGTGACACGGAGGAAAGGGCAGGAAAGAAAGGAGGTGTGTGGTGCTTCCCTATATCAAGTTTTTGAGATAACGGAACGCATGCGAATAGGAAACCTCTAAGAATACATTGTATTAATCTCGTGTCTCAAATAAACAGAGACTCTAAGAAAAATGAGGCAGAAAAGCAGACAGACTCGATCTCAACAGGCTGAGGTTGCTTTATTGCAACAGCAAGGGACCCCAACCTTTCCAAAGGATGAAAGTTGAACTCCTTTAGAGGGGCTGAAGATGTGTGTATACATACACAGTTAGCCACCCGGAAGTTACAGCTATTCTTGCGGTTAACTGGGAGCAGGGTGGGTTGTTTCTGATACCAGGGCATATTGTTTCTGTAGATGGAGCGGAACTGCCAGGCTGGAGGCTCAGCCATTCTTTAAGGCTCAGCTCTGGGATACAGCCTACAGCCTGATTCAATTCCTCATGACTGGAAGTTGTTACCCAAGATATTCCAGCTCTGGAAGGGTAAAAAGGGAAAGGGGGAGGGGCCGTTTCAGGGTGGCTGCTTCCTGCTACCAGGTGGACGTCAGCAGTCTCAGTGGTGGAAGGGATATATTGAGACCTCTTCGAGGTGGGATAGGGACTGGTAGCTATTGGCCATGAAGAATTCAGTGACCCTCTGGGTGCTTAAAGCTTGTAGTCTTTGTTGGCGGGACTTGTTGAGACAGCTGAGAAGGCAGGGACCAAAGAGTCAAGTTAGTACAAAGGAAGTGATTGGGACTGCCAAGGGGCAACCCTCAGTGGTCCCCAAGCAGTCAGGTATCCTTCCAGAAAGCATTGTTTGGACTTCCTGTTTTAATTCTAACCATGGTTTAGTGTTTTCCCATCCTAGATCGGAATGGTTTGCATAAAACCACAGATACACTCCCTCTCAAGCAGTCACTAAGTCTAGTCGCCAGCGGGGGCGGGGTGGGGGGGGGAATGATGGGGCTCGGGAGGACCACTGCAGCCAGAGGATCTAGTAGGATGACTACACCTCATTGTTGTCCCAAGGTGAGGTCTTCCCTAATCTGACTGAGTTGGCTGTGTGGTACTTGTTGGAACCCTGACGCTGTCCACTGGTGCAGTTGTAGGGACGGGGTCATGCAGAGGGCTTATGTGAAACCTTTTACTTGACTACAGGGGGAAGTTTAGTAATTAAAAAAATAAATTAAAAGACAGGGCAAAATGTGAGCATGAGGATAGTAAGGAGGAAAGAAGTGATCCAGGGGTGAAGCCAGAGCAGGAGGGAATTAAAAGCTCACTCAAAAGAGAAGGGTTGTAGTTGAATTTTTTTTTTGGGGGGGGGTCAGGGCCGTGTATCTTTGGGCCCCTTCCTAACCAGTTAGGATTTGTTGGTATGTAAGAAGGATCTTTCTCAGAGGAGGGTCCAAAAATATGTTGGTGTGGAAGCAGCATCCTTCATGGCACAAATGCCATCCTTAGCAGTAGTCAGATTCAGTCATAGAGTACTGTAGCACCAAGAATCGAGTTTGTCCTGAAGTATGTTAAGCTGATCTTAAAACTTCTTCAAGGTTTTTGAGAGTTGGTGAGACAGGTGAATTACTGTCTAGTTGTTTTAGTTTTGAGTCCTGGAAACAATGCCCAGAGCGACACAAAGAAGGATGTGTGGGATGGAGTTGGATGGCCCCTTTAGAGGTCACCCAGAACTGCTTTTAGGGGATTGGGGTGCTGATTATTCTTTGAGTTGACAAAGTATCAATGTAGGAAGGGCCATTGCCAGAGTGCCTCAGAGGAAGGTCCATCCAAGGGGCTACAATAAAACTCTACAGATGGCAAAGACCTAGAACAAAAGTTTGGAGGTGATGACTGTGCAATTCTGTGGGAACATTAAGAGACAAAGTTAGCATACGTTTTGTTTAGTAAAGTTGACTCTAACTGTACAACTGGCTGGACCATGTACCAGAGTTCTGTAGAAGGGAAAGGTAACAGTAATCAGCTGTTTCTTACATCAGACTCCTGAATAAGGAAAAAGCACCTGGAAACCTTGTAAAAGGAGTCAGGTAAAGTTAGCATCTAATTGATAATTTAAAAGAGAAATAGGATCCCACTGAATCATTTTTATAGGACTATCTAGTGAAGTTTCCAAGGATACTACTTGGATATCCTGAATAAATTACTCAAAGCTGTGTGTATGGTTACAGAGTATCTGCCAAACTCTTACAAAAAGGGAATGTAGGGTAGTTATGGTATTGACCCTGAAATCAGCTTCTGTTGAAAGGAAAGCCAGGGTAAAGGATATGACCTATTGAACTAGCGGCAGGTCCCATACCAGTCTCAGGCTTAGGTGCACGGTTTCTCTCTTCACGGCATCCTCATTGGTCAGTTCAGGAGACACTGAGGGCAGAGTAATTGCTACTTGTCTCTCTGTTGTTTGGGACATTTAGGGTGTGAATATGACTCTTATCTTCTACAGGCAAGAGAATCCATCCTGCTGTCATGTGAGGCAGGAGTAATAATTCTTCTTTCCTATCGATAAGGAGGAGGTATTTGATTGGCTGACACAGACAGAAACAGAAGTGGTGACTTCTGGGAGGTCTTGTTCTCCCATGTATCTTTATCGGGTAATGAGGCTAGCATGCAGTTTATTCTGGCAGGACTTCATCCCATCCAAGGAAAAGGGCAGTATTTGGGCCTGGGGATGTCCTGCCATACAAATGTATTGTAATTTTAACTTATTTGCTCGACCATTTTTTTTTTTATCAACAGGGTTTTTAAGTACATCTGATTTTGAATATTGTTTTACTTTAAATAAACTTTAAATCTACTTTAAACTTGTTTTGAGTTATCTACTTTAGGCTTAACTTTGATAACATATACAGAAGACAATGTAATTGGAGATATTAATTAGTCACTTTCAAGACTGTTTCTGAAAACCAATTACATTTATAACTAGCATGACTACAAACAGTTCTGAGCACATTAACAAATTTGATCATTTATAAAGTCACTGACCATTAACTTGTATGTCTTAATTATCTTTAGGTTTATAGTAAGTTGGTAACTCTCATAAGATTAGGATTGTATAATTTTATCCCTGTTGGGATACTGAGTCTTAGAAATTATAATTTTGAATAGAAGCTTTTTTAGTATCAAAATAAACTTTAAACCATTGATACAATGAATGAAGAAACTAGAAATCTAATTTTTCCAATCTTTTTATAGTTTATTTTTTAAAAAATCAGTTTTTTAGCCGGGCGGTGGTGGCACATGCCTTTAATCCCAGCACTCAGGAGGCAGAGCCAGGCGGATCTCTGTGAGTTCGAGGCCAGCATGGGCTACCAAGTGAGTTCCAGGAAAGGCGCAAAGCTACACAGAGAAACCCTGTCTCGAAAAACAAAAACAAAACAAACAAACAAACAAAAATCAGTTTTTTTATATGATTCAGTTTTTGAAACAGCTAAAGCTTAACAAAGTTAGTAAAGACATTAATAATTAGACATACATCTTTAAGTTAAATTTCATTAGCATGAATAGAATATTATAACCTTGGGATTTTTTTCTTTTGTTTGTTTTGCTTTTCAGGACAGGGTTTCTCTGTGTGGCCTTGGCTGTCCTGGAACTTGCTCTGTAGAGAAGGCTGGCATGGAATTCACAGAGATCTACCTGCCTCTGACTCCTGAGTGCTGGGATTAAAGGCGTGCACCACCACTACTCAGCCAACCTTGGGAATTTATACATGGCATGTTGTAGCAAATTAAGATTACATGTCTTATGTTAACTTTGATGGGGTGAGAAATGAAATTTTATAGCCTTTTAAAAATCACCTTCCCCAAACGGTCTCAAGATCCTGAGAGAAACAAAGTTTACCTTTTAATAAGTGCTTTAAAGATATCTATGACTTGGAATGAGAGAACATTTTTATAAACATGAACCAAGAAGGGGGAAGGATTCCTAGAGCTAGACATTTATAATTATATTTAGCCATTTTTAACTTTTATATATAAATCTCTCTTGAATAAAAGTTTTAAAATACCATGAGCCATAACCGTAAGAAGCTCACCATTTGTTGTAAGAAATTCTTCTAAATGGAGATGTTAGGTAATATTTAGAGCCTTTAATCTGTATGCATAAAAGATTTTTCATTGCTGTACAGCTGGACATCCTCCCCATTTTAGTTTTTAGCCTCTACACCCAGAAAACTTTGAGGTTTCTTATTTGCATACAGCCAGCTGGGAGGAGAGACTGACCGCTCAGGTGCGGGTCCAGGGACCTTGTATATCTCCTCCCTTCATGAAGGGGTATTAACATTTAACCAGCCTAGCTGCAATTACTTTAAGCAGGCACAGGTGGAGTCTTGAAGATGGTGAATGCTTAGCTTAGAAGATCTTGTGCACTATCATCTTGAATCCAAATTATACCCACAGAGTGATGCAGTAAGTTAATGTCACCTGTGTAGATATTGTTAAACTGTTAGGCCGTTTAAAGTTCCAGGTGAACTTTATAGACAGCACAAGACAGACTTTATAAACTTACATCGCATGTAGAGTTTTTTTTTTTTTATCATAATCATCATTAAATTCACGTTTACATAGTCTGAAAGAGTTTAGCTGATTGAGACTTTTTAAAACTGATGCTAGAGTTATTATCTAGAGATTTTAGACAAGGGGTCCCTTTTATCCTTTTAATATATGAGCATCCTGTCAGCTGGTTTTATTATAGACACCTTACGCTGTAAGATAAACAGCAGTCACTTCTCTTGGAAATAGTTTGCCTCTTAGCAGTTCTCAAGCATGCAATGTCTTTTTCCCTGGGCTGTTCTGTTATTCTCCTTGTTCCTGTCACAGAGTCAGGTGGCCAGCCTGACCCAGGACAGAGGTTGTGGGGGAAACTTTGAGAGAAACATGTTTGGATCTGAAATAGGCAAGCCAAATCCCATCTCCAGAACCAGCTTTTCATTTACGTATAACAGCCAGTGGACATTTTCCAATACTACCCATACCCTAAACACACTTTAATCTCTGCAAGACTGAACCCAACGATCTACATTTCCATAACCAGTGTGTGTGTGTGTGTGTGTGTGTGTGTGTGTGTGTGGTGTCCCTGTGTGTGCGCGTGTGTGCAGATGGGGGCAGAAAACCTGAAAAGCCCAACAAGTAACTGAAAAGTAGAAACAAAAGCAAGAGTATGAAGGCTTGGTGGGGAAGACACCAAGGGAGAAGACCAAAAGCATAAGGTAAAGAAGTCCGAAGCGCCGGGCGGTGGTGGCGCACGCCTTTAATCCCAGCACTCGGGAGGCAGAGGCAGGCGGATCTTTGTGAGTTCGAGGCCAGCCTGGGCTACCAAGTGAGTTCCAGGAAAGGCGCAAAGCTACACAGAGAAACCCTGTCTCGAAAAACCAAAAAAAAAAAAAAAAAAAAAAAAAAAAAAAAAAAAAAAAAGAAGTCCGAAGCACAAAAAGACTACCCTAGCTCAGTTATGGGAATCAGACTTGGAGACACAGTGGAAGCACCCAACAATAGGAGCCAGTGTGGATTCATTTTCAGTTATTTCCCACTTGTATTAAGTTTGAACTCTCGGCCTGGTCGTTAGTAGGAGCTGGATGTCAGGGATGAGAAGGGTTAAAATGAGCTGGGGGTTTGGGGGACTGCATGAAGGAGGGGCTGCAAATCCTTCGCTGTTTTGCTTGAATAAGTCTAGATCTGTAAGAGTGTCAAAATTAAAAATTCCAAATTGTGACCAGTGATGGGCGTCATTCGAATGTTGTGACCAGATTAGAGTGGATAATTGCATGAGTTAGATGAGCTGGATCTTGCTAAGACAGCACTTCTAGACCCCTTCTTTAAAATTTAGTTTAAATTTGAAATGACAGGCAGGACTGGTGTAGTCTTATACCACTACCTGAGGCATTCCCCAGGTTTACAGAAAAGATGAAAACAAACCCCAGTGTTAGGAGTGAATCCTCACACTTACAAGACCTAAAGGAGTCACAAAATCAGCTGGAAGTGGGAGATTCCAAGATCCCCCAGGACTTTGTGATCGAGAGTGAGGCTCCTGGAACTCCTGGGGTCTGGTCAGGGCACCTCAGAGTCAGAACTGGATGGACAGTTACCTCGTCCTGCAGAATTTGGGTGGGTGAATGGCAGTGATCAAACGGAGAAAGGTCTCGGTGAAAAAGAGAGTCTGTGAAGAAGAGGTCCGGGGAGGGTCATAGGAAGATAGATGAGGAGGACTCAGTGTAGAGCAGAGAGGATGGCGTCAACTGGGTTTGCACAGAACACCAATCAAGTCCCAACAGCTAGGAACTTGCGCTACTTACGAAGGCAGAGGCCACAAAGACCGGAGGTCTCAGGTTGAACTGGTAGCTGCTTAGCCTATATAGTGTAGAGGCCCAAGCAAACCCTGAAGGGAGGCCCCAGACTCAAATAGTATGCAAGAACAAAGAGCATTTATTACTATACCAGCACGCAAGGGTCGGAGACCTATACAAAATGGCGATGACCCAGAGAAAAGTGGCAGACTCCTTTTAAGCACAGCTCGGGGAATTTCAGAGACAGTTAGGTCATCTCAAACATAATTGGTCAAGCAAGCAACAGTTACACTAGTATACTTTTAACTGGCTGAGGTTTAGTTGTACCATTTTGGACATACTTGAGCAAGTTTTGGCAAGTCCGGACATGACTCAGAAGCAGGTGGGCTACAGGATTTTTCCTGAGACATCGTAGGGCTGACCCTGGTCTTGAATGTGCTCTCTCCCTCGTCCCTGAATAAGGATGTTGTTGATAAATGACTCTTTGTTGGGGAAGACACCTGTTCTGCTCCTCTCAGAGAACTGAAACCTGACTTCAGTTTTAAAAGTGGGAAAATTTAAACCCTTCAGTAATAAGCTCACAGGGTTTTCATGCTCCCAAAAGAATGACCCTGGGAGGGCATGGGAGGGCTTTCCGCCTGAAGGACCCTAAAAGGGTCCTGGGTTTTGACACAAGATGGAAGAAAAATGAGACTCAGTCTCAACAGGCTGACACTGCTTTATGGGAACAGCGAGGGGCCTGACCTTTCCACACAGGATGAAGGTTGGAGCAGTTAGACAGACGGTCTGTTTCCATACTAGGGCATATTGTTTCCTCAGGTGGAGCTGAATGGTTAGGCTGGAACTAAGCCATTCTTTATGGCTAGAGGCTAGTGCCCAGTACAGATTGACTAAGTTCCTCGGGACCTGAGGTTATTGTCCAACAGAGACAGTGTATTATCATTGGAATTAGAAGGAAGCCTCAAATACATAGATAGTCCTCTAAGTCTACAAGTAAAAGTTATACTTCCAACTTGAAAATGAGTAGCTGGAGGGCTTAAGCACTGCAGAGGACTTCAGAATGTTCATGTGGTTGATTTTGAACTAATACCCACAGATGGTCATTACCCTTCTCTACTATCAGGCCTTGTCTCTGCTTAACTGAATCCTTAACTCAGAAGATATATATTCCTACTCCTGCTGAGTAGGAACTGGGCTGTCCCCAGGATTTAAGGGGATATAGGTCAGATTGGCTTCACGTAACAGGAAGAGAGTTCTGATTTGATTAGCTATTATATATATAAAGTTTACATTTAGGAGAAATTATTTTAATCCAACCCTCTCTCACCATTCTAACTGAGCAAAATCATAATGCATTAATGCACTGATATATTTTACTAGAGATATACTAAGTCAGAGGTATGAGTTGCCTTAGTTACTGAAATTCAGAGGCATTCTGATAAGATAATGAGACTTCACAAAAGATGAAGGAAAAGTCTATGGGAAAAGTCTAAGTCGTTAGCATCACAATGTGCTGAGAGAGAAAGTAGACAATGTTATCTGACATCCCAGAGGCTCTGGGGTATCTCTCTATACACAGTCCTGCCTTCAGCACCACCACTTGGCCCCACGGCAAGAGCATCTATATGTGACGTGAGCTATATGTCAGTAGGAGTATTGAATTGCCTTGTGTGATTTCTCTCAATCTTTTCTGAACAGGGCTCTCCACAATGGGGACACCATGCTCCAGGCAAGAGACAATCCCAGTATGAGTAGATGCACTGAGCTGGCGTAAGGAACCTTGCAGAGCCTTACAAAGCCCCTATGTGGTCACTAATGTGGCCATCATACCTGTAGCTAATCTGCATTTCTCACGTACAAGAAGAGATGCTGAAAGCGAATACGCTTGCTTGTATAACAGCAGTGTTGACTAGAAAGTTCATTATTTGTTCTTACTGGAGTCTTGACCTAGTGTCTTGCTGGGCTGTTGTCTCAGACGAGAGGCAAGCTAAGCTCAGTACTGATCTGTGTAAAAGCTGTGGGCTTTTGCTGAGTCAGCTACACTTGTTCATCTGTTAACTGCTGTACAGACTTGCTATGAAGTTTTTGAGTTTGACGGGACAAAGCCAGGTTGCTGCTCAGGTGCTGAAGTGTCACAGATATTACCAGAACTGGCTAGCTAGCACGATCCATATAGAGGCATCCTAGATCAATGAATGTCTATATTCAGAAGGCACCTTTTCTTAAAGCAAATATTCTTATATTAAGTTCTAGTGAGTGCATGTGAGTCAAAGGTGAACTAAATTACTGTAGCATTCTTACATAATTCGGTTTAGTAGGTATGTATTCCAAATGTGTCATTTGAGCTCTGAAAGAGGATTGTGGCCAGTAGGTTAAATCTTGTTACAGCAAACTAATAAAAACACATTATTTTTCTTGTGGTGCTGAGGATCAAACAGGGGGCCTTGCCAAAAAATATTATCATCAGCCCTCAAAAGATTTTAGTAATAAAATATTTTATAATGCAATGTTTATAACTCAAAAGATCTTTAAGCTCTAGTAAAGACAATTTATCCTGAGAAACATTTCAGTGAACTCTGATGTGTCTCTGCTTTGTTCAATGGAATTATTTATTACTTTTCTCCTCTTTTTTTTAGGGGGGGGGTGCACAAGACACTGAAAAGTGACCATAGGTGAAGGCTTCTAATGAGCTGACAAAACTCATTTCCAAGGCTAGTTAACCTATGTGCGGTTAGGTCAGGATTGATAGAGGGCAATGTGAAAATAAAAGAAAGAGGAGACCGACCTCTACAGAATACCCTTTAATTAGAACAATAAAGGGCAGAAGTCTCTGGGAGTAGAAACATGCACAAGGTGCAGGGCAGATAAGGGAACTTTGGGGGTTAAAAGGTTCAGCTGCAGATCTGTTCTCCTACAGTGTCTAAACTGTAAGACCAACGGACATTCCTATGTGAATCTTATTAGAAGCTTTCCCGATCCTAACTTCCCACAGGAGATGTGATTAGTGTGTTAACCTTATAGCCCAGAGTTTCTCAGTTCATCAGAGGCTTTGGTGTTTCTATCCCTTTATTCCAGACCCTGAGAGCATAAAAGGGCAAAGGAGGAGCTGTCCCCAGGACTTAAGCGGGTATAGGTCAGATTGACTTCATGTAGCAGGAACAGAGTTTTGACTTGATTGTAGTAGATCTTGCAATTGCCTTCAAACTGTCCTGGGGAATCCTTTGAAAACAGTGCCTTAGACAGGGGACTCTAGTGAACAAGATGACACCTAAGATTAAGGGACACAATAGGGGGCCTAGGAAAGGTAGCTATTTTCTTCCTGTAGACTAGTCTCCTATGGTTTCCAAGTACTTGTGTAATTCCCATGTCCAATCTTGGAGTTTTTCTGCAGCAACTCATATGAGTCCTGATTGGTTGATGTAGAAGCAGCATTTCTACTGGAGAAAGTAACATAGTACTCCTTTTTTTGCCACTAGGAAATCTATGGCTCTATTCCCTATTTTGAAGGGAATCTATTTGGTTTTGGAGAGTGTTGATGGTGGCTGTTAGCTCAGCTAGGAAGTCAGAAAGCACCTTAGCTATTGATTGAAAATAGTAAGTGGATGTAGATACTACTGCTGTGCCTGTTCCTGAGGCAGATGAGATGGGCAGGAGTTGGAGAAAGCTCTTTAATTATGAAAGTGTAGCTTGAGTAGAGGGGGGCTGAAACTGTCTGGTTACTCATGAGAATCTGTACATAAGATATTGGAAGACTAGGGTGCAGATTTCTGATCATCTGACTGAGAGACACATCTGTAGCTGAGTCTCAAAGAAAAAAAAAAAAAGACTCCTGCACCAGGAACAAGCATCTGGAAGCTTTGAAAAAGAAGTCAGCATCTAAGTGACAATTAAAAGAGAAATGGAACCTGTTGGGTCATTTCTATAGGTATGTCTAGCAATATCCCAAGACTCACTTGGATATCCTTGTCAGGTCCCAAAGACACTCAGAGGAAAAATGGATAACTGTGGTAACTATTAGTATAACGAAGGACACACTGGCCAATAGGTTCACTCAGTATCTGTGGCTTCCCTTTGCCCTATGGGGCCAGGCAGGACCAGAGGAAAACATTTAGCTACAAATAGCACCAAAACATGGGACCTAAAACCTGAGAAACTTAAATATATATATATATATATATATTCTACAATGGAGCTAAAAACAGCTTCCTAGTTGTATCTCTCAGGCCAGCCGAAGCCTTCAGGCTTGAGCTACTCTATGGCGGGTTTATGGCATGTGGGCTTGACCTGTAGCATGGCTGCAGATTCCTGCTACACAGTGGTGTCTCCAAGCTGCACAGAGCACTGCTTGGCAGATTTAACTTTTGCTGGTACAAACAAAAAGTTTCTGGGCTATACACTGCTGGATGGAAGCATAGACCCACAGCTTCCCAGAGTCAGTGGTGAGCATGGTGCCCAGAGCTGGCTGTAAATGCAGTTCTGCCATGTTGGGAAGGTGAGGTGGGCTGAGCTAGCAGCCAAAGCTGCCATTTCAGTCCTAGTAATGCTGCAGTTTAAAGGAATAGGTTCACAATAAGACAGATTCAGATGGAATAAGATTTTAAATGATTTACAGTGTGTATAAAAATGTACATAGGCTTGAAAGAGAGAGAAAAAGGAATATACAGTTATATGCAGTTATATAAAGAAATAGATAGTTTTTAAAAATAAAGTCTTTAAAGAAACGGTAAAAGTAATATAAAAATAAGCCACGTAAAGATCGATATTACACAGAGAGTCTGGATTGTGTTGTCTTTGATATTTTTAACTGAAGAAAGACATTTGATTGTAAAGGCTGCTCAGTTAAACCAATACGTGTATTTTAAAGATATCTTGATTTCAAAATTTGGATATAAAAATATGTTGTTTTGGAAAGGAGGCTCTGCTTTTATTTCCACAGGAAGCAAGAGGCTATGGACTTGTTCCAGGTTAAGATGGATCAGGTTTGACCAGCTAAGACCCTCCAAAAGGTCTCTGATGACACCATGGCCCAGATGATCCAACATTCAGAATGGCTTCAAGGCAATTGGCTCAGACAATGCAGCCTCACAGACTACTCCAGTCAGGACTTGACTGTAATTCTTAATTTTCTCAGGAGCCCCATAAGAATACAGTGTCCTTTATCAGGGGGAAGTAGCCTAGAAAACTATGCCCACATTTCACTATTAGTATAATGAAGGACATACTGGCCAACAGGTTTACTCAGTATCTGTGGCTTCCCTCTGCCCTGTGGGTCCAGGCAGGACTGAAGGAAAACATTTAACTATAAATGGAACCAAATGGATGGTTGTCATTGTTTAGGTTGTTGGTTACAAATTGTTATTGGTCATAGTCAATCTCTTTATAAAAGAAGAAAGGGGGAAATGATATAGAAATATAGGATATAGATATGATAGGATAAAAGGGTGGATTGTTGAACCTACTTTTAAAGAGCAACTTGTTTAAAATGTTTTACATTGCTGTAAATTTTTGTTTATTGAAGCAAATTTAGAGTTGATTTTGTTATTATATATATATTTACTCTTGTTTAAGATATTATGTTTATATAGCTCATTTAAATTGTAATGTATAGGTGAGAAATACAGATTAATAATTAGTCTTCTATGATAATCAAACTTGTAGTCATGTTAAATTGTCTAGATATACATAGATCTAATTTAGTTAGGTAGTAATCTTCAAACACTTCAAAGACCTACAGAATATGACATTTAAAATGTTTTAAAAACTTAGAAAGTTTAAAACTTTCTGGACAGTGAGACACATCTACTCCTGTCAGCACCAATTTACTTAAAAAAGAAAGTCAAAGACACTTCATATGGAATTTATCTTCTTCTTGGAAAAAAAACAGCCATTTAGGCAAGAAACTGTTCTTGCCTGGACTGCTTGACAAAATGTTGTATTGACTGGACATGCAGGACCCATAGGAAAGTGACCACTGAACTTTTCAAGGCAAAATGGTCCTTCAGGTTCCTGCTTTGCAGAAGAAACTGCCAGACATTCTACAGGACACAGAGAGAAGTGACTGAGAGACTCTAAGCCTATAGGCTGAAGATGGATGCCCCAACATTGCAGAGGAACTTGAATGACTGTCCAGGCTGCCAGCTGTCTCTGTCATTCTCGATTTTTGGAAGTTGCTTACAATGCAATTCCTGTTTACTTAGATAATAGTGTATCTTTCTGAGATCTTTGATGTAGATGAAGACTAGATAGTTATAATCATAATTTTCCTTGGTTATAATAAAAGATAAATTAGATATGAAACCTTAGACTCACAAATATAGGATAGATAGAATTTTTTTCTTTAATTTTACAAATACAAATAGACTAGATATTGTAACTTTAATTCTTGCTTGATTGCTGTTTTGTTATATGTAATTTTACTGTGTTAAAGTTAAACCATTCCCTTTTGATTAGGCAGAAAAGGGAAGATGCTGTGGGATGTTCTGTATGCTGTGAATGTGTTGCTCTGATTGGTTGATAAATAAAATGCTGATTGGTCAGTAGCCAGGCAAGAAGTATAGGTAGGATAAACAGACAAGGAGAATTCTGGGAAGTCGAAGACTAGGTCAGTAGATGCCAGCCCACTATCCAGGGAGCAGCATGTAATGGCACACAGGTAAAGCCATGAAACACGTGGCAGCATATAGATTAACAGAAATGGGCTAAGTTTAAATGTAAGAGCTAGTCAGTGGTAGGCCTGAGCTAATGGCCAAGCAGTTTTAATTAATATAAGCTTCTGAGTGATTATTTTGTAAGCAGTTGCAGACTGTGGGGCCAGTCAGGGCTGGAGGAAAACATTTAGCTACACTGCTCTTCTCACCCCTGTCCACTACCCTAAACCTGTCCAGCCCAGGGGCATCCCTTCCTTTCCCCCAGCTTCTCCTTCCTACATAACCCCGCCATTTCTGCTACATGCTCTCTTGGTTATTCTTTCTTTTGGACCACTTGCCTCTATCTTGTTCCTCTCTCTTCTTTTCCTCTTTTTTTTCCCCCTTCTCTCTTCTCTCATGTCTACAATAAAATCCTTCTTGGAGCAGACATGTCCTCATTTTATTCAATCCTGACTTTCTGAAACCTGTGAGTCTGGTGACAGAGCCTCTGGAGCCTCCTTTCATTAGGGCACATGGGCACTTAAGGTGCAGAAAGACACATTGCAGCTTTGAGAAGTACTTTTCCACAAAGTGACAGTGTCCCACAATTGGTAAACACAGCTTTTAGATTTGGCCTCAGTATTTAAGAAAACAGGCCAATTTCTCAGCTGTGGATAGATACTATAGTGCTGAAAAAGCCAAGGTCTTGTCTTATCAATATATGATATAGAATATATATATATATATACATATATATATATATATATATATATATATATATATATATATATATATATATATATATGCAAGAGAACCATTGTTGAGAAATAGCTGTCCAAATAACATTTCATATGGTTAAGTATAATGTCTGAGGACTAAAGTCTCCTGAACTATTAAAAGAACATACTTATCATTTAAATCTTGGTTATACTTTTCTCCTAGGTACTTAAGGTCACATATGTACCCCAAATTAATTTTTGGCTTTGTACTGTTAAGACCAATTGTGAATCTAATCCTCAGGGGTCACTGGGTTTGAGGGGAACTTCAAGCTCCTCTGTTCTTTCTTTCTTTTTCTCTTCCTTCCTTCCTTCCTTCCTTCCTTCCTTCCTTCCTTCCTTCCTTCCTTCCTTCCTTCCTTCCTTCCTTCCTTCCTTTCTTTCTTTCTTTCTTTCTTTCTTTCTTTCTTTCTTTCTTTCTTTCTTTCTTTGTTTTGTACCAGTTGTCTACGTTTTTACCAGGATAAGCCAAAGGCCCTGCTTGGCCTGGCTGTGGCTCCTCCTGGAAACAATAAGGAAATCTTTTCTGGGTTGGTCTTCCTCTTTGTAGACTACATACACACTCTTTAGATTTCATGGAGTGAAGTCTCCATGGTTTCCTTGAAGAAAAGAACATGTGACTTTCCATAGTTACAGAACACTGAGAGATAACCAGCAGTTCCCTGGGACCTTACTGATCTTGGAGGTAAAGGTGGAAAATATTCTCCTCTTTAGTTCTGATGACCACATTAGAATAACCTTCAGGCATGGCTATTAACTAGAAGATCACCCCCGCCAGCCAGGTAGGCTACTGTATGATATTTCAATAACCAGATATTTCTAAATAAAATTTTATTAGGTGTACATTTTAGCCATTTCCTGTAATTGTTGATCTTTGACCTTAGAACCTTCAACACTGTGTACATCATCTAAGTCTCATTATGTTCCTTAAATAACTTACTCAGACCTTTATAACTTGCAAGAACTTTCCACTCTTCTTTTACACACACACACACACACACACACACACACACACACACACACACACACTTTCCTAAAAAAAAGTTTTATCTTTAAATCCTTTTAGCATTTTTTTCCCTTTATGTCATGAGCCATAATAGTATTAGCAAATGAACTTGCTATCCGTTGTGAGAATTTTCTCCCTGGGAAAGAGGGTAACTCAGCAATGTCTATCCCTTCTTCATTAGACCTTAGTGACAATATATGAAATTGGCTGGGATGGCCTGTTGATGTCCTATTTTTGTGAAGGAATATTACCATTTAATGGATCCTGCTGTGATCATTTTATACTGCCACAGCCAAAAGTATGAAGATGGCAAGGGCTTCACTTAGAAAATAGGACAGAGCCCTTGATCCTAGGAGATACATGTTAATTTTTTTTCCCATACAGCTCTGTCTAAAATAAGGACCGTGAAATACCCATTTTATTCATTTGTTTGCTTTTAAAGAGGCAATGGTGGCAAAATATCCTTTAAGTCTTTCAGTTGTTTTTATATTTGTATATGCAAAATACATCTGCGAGTACATCATTAGTTATTGTTACTTAAATAGAGGACAATTGTCCAACAGGAACAAACAACCTCCCCTGGGGTAAGAGCAATCATTTCTAAAAGTTAATTCAAGCAACAGGGACAATGTTGTAAAACCAGAAATGGAAGAAGGATCAAGGGGATACCATCATGACCGGAGTTGTATGACTATGTTTGTCTTGTCTTTAAAGGCAGATTTAAAGATTTTAAATATTAACTTAAAAAAAACTCACATTAATTGTCCCAAAGAAAGATTCAGAACCATTAACCATCTCTCTCTCTTTTTTAAACCTATGTGGTCACATTTATTAAATATATCTTTTGTCTTTTATTATTATTTTGTTTCTTAAATTTTTAGTTCTCTTATGAAAATAATAAGTGTGGCTAAGTTAACAACTTTAGTTTACACAAGCACTTACTTATAAGTAAATATGGTACTAAATACATGGCAAAAATCAAACCAAAATCACATGTAGACAGTCTATATAAACATAATCACACATAAGATAAATTTTAATAAGCTAAGATTTTGAATATTATTGTTTGTTGGGATTTTTTTTTTATAATCCTCATTGTGACAGGGAATCTTAGCATAGAGAATTTAGGAAACATGCTGTCTTTAAAAAGACATGTTAGTTAGGTTAGTAGGCATATATAGGCAATGATGGTATCTATGTGTAGCTGAAGTTTTCCTGGTCCTGCCTGGCCCACAGTCAGGACAAATCTCTCTCACCTGCTATTCCCGCAGCCAAGTAAACATATAGAGACTTATATTACTTATAAATTGTATGGCTGTGGCAGACTTTTTGTTATCTAGATTTTTATCTTACATTAACCTATCTCTGTTAATCTATACCTTACCATGTGGCTTGTGGCTTACCATGTCTTATATCATGCTTCTCCTCATGGTGGCTGGCTGTGTCTCCTCACTCCACTTTCCACTTCCCAGACTTCTCTCTCTTTGTCCTGCCTGTACTTCCTGCTTGGCTACTGGCCAATCAGCACTTTATTTATTAACCAATCAGAGCAACACATTCAGAGCATACAGAACATCCCACAGCACCTATGGCTTGAACAGATATGCCAAGAGTATTAAAATAAAGAAATAAAGGAAAGAATTTCCTGGTTTCAGATGTTTTAGTTAGTGTTTCTGTTGCTGTGATGAAATGCCATAACCATAAACAACTTGGAGAAGAAAGAGTTATTTCACCTTACAGCTCCCAGGTCACACTCCCTGGCTGGGGGGTATCAGGTCAGGAACTCAAACATGGCAGGAACCTGGATGCATGAGCTGACATAGACTATGGAAGAGTGTTGCTTACTGGCTTACTCCTCATGACTAGCTCAGCCTGATTTCTTATAGCACCCATGACCAACAGCATAGGGGTGGTACTGACCACAATGGGCTGGACTATCCCATGTCAAACACTAGTTAAGAAAATGTGTTTTCCAATTTTCTTCCTCCAGACTTTCCTACAGCCTGATCTTTTTTTTTTAAGCAAGAAATTTTTATTCATTTTACACACCAATCGCAGATCCCCTTCTCTTCCCTCCTCCTGACCCCCTTAGCCTTCACCCCCCTCTCAACCTACCCACTATTCCCTCCTCTGAAAAGGTAAGACCTCTCATGAGGAGTCAGCAGAGCCTGGTACATTTAGTAGAGGCAGGTTCAAGCCCCTTCCCTCAAGGCTGTGCGAGGTGTCCCACCATAGGTAGTGGGCTTCAAAAAGCCTGCTCATGCACCAGGGATGTATCCTGATCCTACTGCCAGGGACCCCTTAAGAAGATCAAGCTACATAACTGTTTCACTTATGCAGAGGGCCTAGTCCAGTCTTGTGGAGGCTCCACAGTTGTTGGTCTAAAGTTCATGAGTTCCCACTAGCTTGGTTTGGTTGTCTCCCTACAGCCTGATCTTAATGGAAGCATTTCCTTTTTTCGGATGACAATAGCTTGTGTCAAGTTGACAAAACTAGCCAGTACACAGCTGTAAGAAGCAGAGTCCACAGGCAGCTCTAGAGTAGCTTGAATCACAGCTTGAGATCTCCCTCAAAGCTGCAGAAGGAACAAGGAAAGGAGAAAGAGTAAGGTGCTTTTTAAAGTCCAAAGGTTTGTCTCTAGGTGGAAGGTAACTCCCCCCAATTTCTAAAGAACTTTGCCAACCCAGTTCCAAGATGGGAGAAGGGCGTCAACAGCTCCCTGTTACAGAATCAGGGCAGGGCAGGGGCTGGGGGTGGGGTGGGGCTAGCTTTTACTTTTGTATCCTTTTACAATAGTTGTTTTTACTATAGACATCTCTATAATATAGGACAAATAATAGTAACTTATGCTAGAAATAGTTTAACCATTAGTTATCCTTAAGGGTGCAATGTCTTTATATCTTGGGCTATTTTGTTATGCTTTTCCCCATCACAGAGGCTGGGGTCAGCCTGATCTGGGACAGGGGTTTGGAAGATCTTTCAAAGCAAACACACTTGAGTCTGAAGGAAGGGTCAAGGGTCTTCTTTAGTGCAAGCTTCTTAGTGAGCTTAAACTGTAAGGGGCAATTTGTCAACGCAATCTAACAATGGCAGATAGGCTCCAGTAATGAAGCTTTTCAACTAGATTTGCATTTGAGAATTTAGGGAACTAGGTTTAGAAGTTGGAGCTGGTAAAACCTGATACACTCAGAACTGGAGGAATAAAAGGAAGGGTGGGTGGGTGGAGATAGAAAGGAGACTTGAAATTAGGGAACTTCAGACTATTTGCTGTTGCATTCTATGAAGTTGTCTGAGTCAGTGAGACTTTGAAAGGTGAAAGGATTTTTCGACTTGTATTGGGTCCAGACCTCAGGTGTCTTTTTAGGTGTACTAACTGTTTGAGGTTTGTTTTAAGGCAAGCCAAAGGTGTATAGGGATAGAGATCTTGGACCTCATTTTGGGCAAGGTAAGGTTGAGACTTGTTTCTGGTAATAAGTCATCACCAAACGAGAAAGTGGCCAGAAACGAGTGACCAGGAGGCTGGAGTCTCTAATTCCAGCCAAAGGCCTACCAGGGTCTGTGTGGAGGTTGTCAATCTCAGGTTCACATAGATTGAACCCAGATCTTACCTTGGATCGCTTCTCGGCCTTTTGGCTAAGATCAAGTGCAGATCTTACCTTGGTGCTGTGGATATTACTCTGTATGCTGTGAATGCGTTGCTATGATTGGTTAATAAATAAAGTGCTGATTGGCCAGTAGCCAGGCAGGAAGTATAGGCAGGACAAAGAGAGAAGAGAATTCTGGGAACAGGAAGGTTGACTTAGGAGTCGCCAGCCAGACACAGAGGAAGCAAGATGTGAAGGCCGAACTGGAAAAAGGTACCACGCTATGTGGCTAAACATAAATAAGAATTATGGGTTATTTAAGTGTAAGATCTAGCTAGCAAGAAGCCTGAGCCATTAGGTCAAACAGTTTTAATTAATATAAGCGTCTGTGTGTTTATTTGGGTCTGAGTGGCTGTGGGCCTAAGCGGGACTGGGGAAAACTCCAGCTACACCTTTGTGTGTGAATGTTGGATGTACTGGTATGCCAAATGACAAAAGGTTCTTCTTTGGATGTCTGTAGAGAGAGAAGAGGCAGGTAAGAAAAAGGATCCAAATTGAGTTTATGTGACATACCAATAAAAACCCAGAAAACTTGAACTGCTCAAGGAGACAAAGGTCAGAAAACCAGAGGTTTTGGCCTGGGATTGATGGCTGTTTAGACCTTTAGTATGTTCAGAATGTGTTCTCACTCTCAGTGGGACGAGTGTCAGAAAAAGTGAGAGAGATGAGTAAGGGAAGAGAGGAAAGTTTGCTTAAAACTGGAGGCCAGGCTGTAGTGGCACATGCCTTTAGTCCCAGCACTTGGGAGGCAGAAGCAGGTGGATCTCAAGGCGAGCCTAGTCTACAGAATGAGTACCAGGACAGCCATGGCTGTTACACAAAGAAACCCTGTCTGGGGAGAAGGGAGGGCTGGGACCCCACACTCCTTCTGGGTTTCAGCACCAAATCTTAGGTTGGGGTTCATCAAAATGATATGAAAATAAAAGAAGAGACTGACTTCTACAGAAGCAGGTTTTCCTTAGAACAACGAAGGGCAGCAGTGTCTCCGAGTTAGTGGAGATAGCGTGCACAGGAGTCTCAGAGCCTTATAGGATAGAAAAAGGAACTGGGGTTGAAGGTTCTGTCTATTGATCTGTTCTCTTGTAGTCTTGAAGTTGTAAATACCAACGGAGGTTGGTATGTTGACTTTCTTTCTTATTAGGAATTTCCCAGGTCCTGATTTCCCACAGATAGTATCAGCTTGTCAACTTTTCCATCCAGAGTCTCTCTCTCATCTCATCTGAGACTTTCAGGTTGTTGGCCCTTTAGATACTTGTTTTTCAGGGATAGGCATTAAACCGAGGAGCTGACATGTATGAGAAATATACCTACCATTGAGTCAACTCTCAGCCCTCCTGTGATTCACCTGAAGTGAGCTGTGTTTCACTTCTCATTTATCACACCAGCATTGTAATAAGGATTATAACAGTACAGGGTTTTTCAAGACAGGGTTTCTCTGTGCAGCTTTGGAGCCTGTCCTGGAACTCGCTCTGTAGACCAGGCTGGCCTCGAATTCATCCACCTGCCTCTGCCTCCTGAGTGCTGGGATTAAAGGCGTGTGCCACCACTACCCAGCCTACTATATTATTCTTAGTATGAATAATTAAGAATAAATTATATAAACATAAATATAAGAATAAATAATATGAATATAAGCAACATTCAATGTCTTAATATTTTCTAGCTTTGATAGTTAAAAGTGAAATTCCTCAGTAGCTGCAATCATGACATGGAAAAAAAGGGAAAAAAAAGGGAAATTCTGTTTTGAGAGAAAGAAAGGCATGTTTCCATATATACCCAGCAAGTGATATCATGCAACTAACATTTCAAAATGCCACTGCACTTTGGTCATTACTCTACCATTTTATTTTGTAGGATGACTATTCTTTTCAGGGAACTTTCCCAGATATTTTCTTTAATATGCACAATTTCTCTCCACTGAAGCTAATGGCATTTCTGTAAACACTGGATGCTAGCAATTTATACCTTAAATATGCTAAAAGTTTTACCTCTGTGTTTTTTTGCCAACTTCAGCTCATTCCTTTCATAGTAAGTCAGGTTCCCACACTGTATTATCTCTTCGAAACATTGTGTTGTGAAATTTCAAACATGTAACAATAAATATGCACCATTGGTAAGGACATTTGTTTATTCTATTTACATAGACCTTCATTTGGATTGTCCTCTCTTCCTCCTCCTTCCCTCCTTCCCTCCTTCCCTCCTTCCCTCCCTCCCTCCCTCCCTCCCTCTCTCCCTCCCTCCCTCCCTCCCTCCCTTCTTCCCTTCTGTTTTCAGACATCTCACTCTGTACCTCAGGATTGCATGTAGCCCAATCTGGCCTTGAACTCTGGCAATCCTTCTGCTTCACTCTTTTGAGTGTTGGGGTTACAAGTGTGAACAGTTCAAATATGTTATTTTTTCAAACCCCAAACAATAGTCATTAAGCCATACTGTTGTGTGTGATTCTGCTTTGTTTTCTTCTCTTTTCTTTGCATGCACCCGCCATTCTTGAAGTTGCTAGTTCTGCATATTTTAAATTACATGCAAGGGTTCCTGTCTTCTTGCCTCCCCTACTTGCACACTTCTATACCCATTATTGCCCTTTCTACTTTCAGATCACATGCATTCTGTTATCCTACACAGGCAAATAATAGTCCTTCCAGAATCCATAGGTTATCAAAGAAAAAATCCAGTTCCAGGAGTGGGATACTTCTTGAGTTGCTGGTCATGGGTATCTCAGAAATCACCACAACAGTACAAGCTATTGCTGTTACATTTGGCTGCCCACTAGAACTTGATATTAAGTCCCTGTTGCTGAAGATATCATATACTCTGGTCACAGGATATAGTAAAATCAAGCTGCTCCTATAAAATTCCCCCTTGCTGGTTAGTTTTCAAAGTCACAAGTTCTGTGTTTCTGGGGTTAAAAAAAAAGCATCAGTGGCCTTACCTATCTGTGAGCTCTATGAACAGATTAATAACTGGCTTGGCAAAATATGTCCATGGGTAATACAGTAATATAAATGTTATGGGGCTAACCATTTGCTTTTTGGTTGAATTTAAGGACTACTCCACAGGATGAAACTTATGCCTGGTACTATGAACTTGGCCAAGAACCCATGGCTGGGGAGATCATAAACAACTAGGGAAGAATCTATTACCATTATTTTGTTAAATGGACATAGTATCAAATTCTATTCTGATTACCTATAAGTTAATATAGCTGTCAATGCTCATTTCAAAATCTTCTAGATCAAACTAGCCAAAATCCCAGGATGGGTTAGGAGGCACTCAGGAGGCCTCTCTCTATACTAAAATGATATTGGCTGTTGATGGCTGCAGGGATGAATATAGTCAATTTTCTTTAAGGGTGTGCCCCTAGTAGGTTTTCTATGGCTATACATCTGTGCGCACATGGACATCAGTAGCTGGACTTAGTGGGCCATTAAAAATAACAAAGAAGAAAGCATGAAGTTGTGGGTATCAAGGTTTGGAGTTCTGGGAAGAGTAAGAGGGGGAAATAGAGAAGATATGATCAAAATACATTGTATGTATGGATGTATAAAATTCTCAAAGAGTAAACTAAAAATATTATTTTTAAAATACCCAGGTGAAAGCCTCTTTTTAACTCTTTTCATGGGGTCCATTTCTACTTGCCTGACTACTATTCCCACTCACTCCCATATAAGTACACATAGAAAAGTTAGAAAGTAAGTTTCCCACCTGAGCGTGAACATGCTGTTATTTGTTTTCTTGAAACTGGTTTACCTATCCCAATTATAGCATTTTCCAGTTCCATTCATGCTCCTGCCGACTTCATAATTTCATTTTTCTTTGTGGCTGAAAAAATTCCATTGTGTACCTTGATCATGGCTTCATTGCCCACCTCATTGATTGATGAACATCTTGGATATTTCCATTTCCTAGCTGCTGTGGACAGTCCAATAAACAGAGCTATGCAAGTCTTTCTGTTAGACAGTCCCTCTTGTAATCTTACCTATCATCTTCCAGTAAATCTCTGTATTGATTAAAAATGCTGTCTGTATAGTTTACTGTCCATCAGTGCTAGCCTAACTATGAATCATAGACATAGAAGTGCTCATCATCTAAGATGATAGCTCTCCTAGAGCTATCATTGCGACTGTTTTCTAAGCATTTGTTAACCCCCTTGAAAGCATGGTTGACTTTATTTTTCTCCACAATACTAAAGATATGTGCCCTTAACACAAGGTACAAGGCTGTGTAAAGTGCACCCCCACAGACCTCTTCAGGTCTGTCTCCTCTCTGCTTTAGCCAAACTGATCCCACACCCTGTGACATGCACTGCATCTAGGTCTTTGCACATTCATTATATTTAGGTGTTCTCCTTCATCCTCTCATCCTTTAGGCCTCCTTTCCATCATCTGTTTTCCAAGAAAACCCCTCCTTGTCCCCAAGTTCTGTCAGATTTCCCTCTTCTAGGCACGGACAGCAGCATTTATCACAGTGACAATACTGCAGCTATTCATATAATTTTGTCATTGATGTCATCCTTACTTATTAAGCTTTGAACTTCCTAAAAGACATGGGATTATGCGTTTGACCTTGACATTGTGTTTTGAGCATTTAGTAAAATGATGGAACATTGTAAATGCTTAGTGAGTATTTACTGCTGATTGGCTGATTGAATGAACTGTTACTCTCTCCCCTGAAAAATCAAATCAAACACATTGTCCTTTTATCCACTATCCCACAGTCGGCAAGGACATGGGAGCAAGGGCATAAACTGTGCTTTATCTCTACTCAAGGAGTCGGGGAAGACATCCCTGGTGTCAGGACACCACCTGGAATCTCCAGCAGTCGGTGGCATCCTGAGGCAATTCTTGGCAGTTCTTAGGGAGCTGCTATCACTGACCTCCTGGTCTTTAAAAGTTCTGTCTTCTTCAGGCAAATGCCAGAGAGCTCTCTGGGGTGCTGCTCCCAGCTGAAGACCATTCTAAACATTGCCAAGTTCCTTTTTGCTTTAAATTTATCTCTAAGAATAGCCAAGTTGTTGAACCACAAAGGAATGATATACACTTTATATTAAGATGTCAAGTGGCACTTTTATGTTAAAGAACAAGCAGACTTGCATTTGGTTTCTGACCCGCCGTGCTGGGAGGCATGAATTACAGGCGATCCTTTAATACCACATGTCAAATCTGACAGTGAGGGCAGTGTCTCTACATAAACACAGTAAGTAATTATTATTCTAACTCTTGCTTTTAAAAGCTTCTTTTGTGGTGAACAGCGCTACACATTGTCACTGTTTATTAGTTTGAATACTACAGTGATAGGTTATGACATAAAGGGTATTTTTAAAGTGTTTATCTTTTTAACCACTTCAGTAAATCAGGTGTCTCTAACTCCACCCCTTTCTCTTTTATTATGACTTCAAAATGATCCAGAAGATTGTTGTTTGAGTGAAGGGAGAATGTGACTCCGGGGTTTATTTTAAATGTCCAGCTTTGACAAGGGCAGCAAGGGGAACAGATGTCAGCACGTGACAGGACACACTCAACAGCACCATTTCTCATGTGACGGTGGGGCCAAGATATCTTTCGCACCACTGTCCCGTTTCTCTACAACTCAACTGTTTTATACATGTGCTACACAACACAACCATAGGTAATTGTCGTTCCTAGATTTCAGCATGACTGAGCATGACTTGATTTGATCCAAGCTCTTCTGTTCAGCTTTTACAGCCCAAGAGTGAAAGGACAAATGCTCTCTTTTAACTGGGGTTTTCTCTGAGGAAAATAAATGACCTAAATTATATGTATGACCTTGGGCACTTGTTTACTCCTTGGCTTAATTAGGGGGAGAAATAATTACAGAAAGTGCTCATCTTTAGCCCTGAATGTTCTGCATCAGTGAAGACTCATTTCTATTTCTAGAGGGCTGTTGGCCATCCTTCCTGTTTAGTGAATGTTGTGTTGGTCCGGGTTGTCATGCATTGCCACTAAGGAGGATAGAGGGGACGTGCCAGTCAATACCAGAGCATACAAGAGAGAAAGCATGGCCACAGAACATCTGGGTTGGAGATACAGCTGCTCTCATGGAGGCTGTTACATTTGCAGATTGTGTGATAAAGTTCAGCCAATCAGAACTTATACTGTCATGTATTCCATAATAACTTCCTAACAGTGTTAGAGTGGGTGAGTCAGGGTTGCCCAAAGGGGAAGCATTTGGGTTTCATCCGATTTAGTTTGATTTTTCTTTCTTCTTTTTATTGCATTGTGGTAAAACTTCTACAGAAGTTTTTTTTTTTTAATTTCTTTTAGTTTCAGCCACAGCATCACAAATTTTACTGTAGTATTTAGTCACAACATTGTATAATCATCCCTAACATGTAACTCCAGAAAACTTTCATTACATCCCAAAGAAATCTCAAACCCATTAAAATCTTATCCATCCTTCTCAACCCATAGCCTTGGATAGGATAAACCTACTTTCTGTCTTTAAGAAACTCAGAACTATTTTTATCTTTATTTTCAGCTATATTTATATATCACTGACAAATAAAATGATGTATATTTAAGCTATATGATGAGTGATAATTTAATATATGTGTAGATTGTAATTACTATAATAAAGTAAATTAACGCATCCATCACCTCACATTGACTTTTCTAATGTGTGTTGATAATATTTAAGACACATTCACTTGGTCAATTAGGCACATAATACAGTAATATTAATCATAACCCCTATAGGTTAGATCTACAACACTTATATTTCTATTTTAAAATTTATTGGTATTTTATGTGTATGAGTCTTTTCTTGCATGTATGTATGTCTCCATGTGTGTGCAGGTGTTCCAGAGGCCAGAAGACAGCATCAGAGTCCCTGGAATTTCAGTTAGGCTGTAAGCCACCATGTGGGTGATGGGAATTGAACCTGGGTTGGTCCATTGGAAGAGCAGCTAGTGCTCTTAACTCCTGAGACCTCTCTCTAGCCCTCAACTGATGCATCACAGAATATAGATTGTGCCCTCTTATCAACTCTCCACTTCCCGCAGCTTACCCCCTGGCAACCACTTCTTTGACTTCCTTCTTCATCAGCACAGTATTTGGACTTCAGTTAGGTGAGGTCACACACTGTTTGTCTTTCTGTGTCTGGCTTGCTTTATTAGTATAATGTCCTCCACATCCTCCATGTAGCAAGTGGCAAAATAAGTTTGAAAGAAAGTAAGTACAGCTGATAAATAGTTAAAAATCAATCTGGGTTAGGGGTTTGTACGGTAGGTGACATTTTAGTTAATAACGACAGCTACGCTAGTTACTACAGCGACTACGGTCACTCCATCACACGGTACTTCTGTTTCCACCTTTCTTCAGGAGCTGATTTCCATGGCGGTTAACCTCACTTACACTCCCGTGGACAGTGTCCTAGGTGTCCCTCCCTTGTCATTTTCATGAACACTTGTTCAGTTTCTTTATCTCAGCTGTTCTCACGGAGGTGACACTGAGTCTCCATGTGATTTCTTTTGCATTTCCTGGACTCCTGGACACCTAAGGATGTTGAATGCTTGCCAGGTGTTTATGGAGCAGATGTTCTCCTTTTCAACGCTGTCTTTTCAGTTCATTTACCCATTTATTGGCTGAATTTTATTTATTTATTTATGTATTTATTTATTTATTTATTTATTCATTTAGGTTTTTTTATTTTCAGTTCTTTCTGTATTCCAGATATTAATCACTTGGTGCCTGAGTTGCTGCCAATGATTTTCTCCTGCTTTGTAGACTCTTTTCACTGTGAAAATTGTTCTCTTTGCTGTGTGCAAGTGTTTCAATTTGATACAATTCCATTCGTACATTCTTGGAAGTATTTTCTAAGCTACTTAAGTCCTGATAAAAAAGTTATTGATTATACTTATACTTGGAAGTATTTTCTCTGTTTTTCTGTAGAAATTTCAAAGTTTGAAATCTTACATTAAAGTCTGGCCAATTTTGGACCGATTTTTCTTCATGCATGACATTTGAAGGAGTCTAGACAGGGATCTATTTTCCATCTTTCACATTTGCTGTTGTTTTCCTGTGCACCGTTTGTTAAAGAGACTGTCTTTTCTCCAAGGTATGTTCTTAGTACAATTTCTAGAATGGAATGGTTAGAGCGGGCAGGGTGTCCTCTTCTATTCCCCTGGTCTATGTGCTTTTGTGCCAGCTCTGCTGTGCTTGGTGAGTTTGAAGTCAGGCTTTGCTGTTTTACATCAACCATTGGTCTTTTCACTCCGGATTGTTTTGGTTCTTTAGGGTCTTTGGCACTTCCATATGAATTTCAGGATTGACTTTTCTATATCTTTTAAGAATGTCATTAGAATTTTTCTAGAGTTTGCTATAGCTTGTTTTGAAGTGAGATGGTGTAAGGAACACATGTAAGGCCTAGGGTGAACAACCCTGGTCAGGAGTGATAAGCAATAGAATGATGTAAGTAAACCACAAATGGAGTAGTGATAAGCTATAAGCTATGTGTGGAAGTAGGGATAAGACTAGAAACCCAGCCAGGAAAGAATATAAAAGATGAAGCCTCAGATCCGACCAACAGAGCTCGTCAGGCCCTCACTCGAGATGACTCTCCTCTGCCAGAGACGTGAGATCCTGTCCCCAGTGCAGATGTGGCTGACCTGAGGATCCAGAGGAACAAACGTGGCGAGTCTGAACCTGTACACCTGGAGAGGTACTCCTGCTTCCATTTGGAAGACAGGATGAATATTGCTTGTAATCTGTGAATAAATCTGTGTGAATAAATGAGTGTTATACCAAGTCTGAATCAAGAGTGATTATTCCTCCCCCATAACTGGGGTATGTGCTCACTACAGATGGATTATTAATGTGCTTTTGTTTTATATTTACTGCATGGCTAAGGATATTGACCATATTTTATGTGTTTCAAACCATTGCAGTGGTTTGGATGAGAACGGCCCCCATAGGCTCATATATTTGAATGCTTAGTCTCCAGTTGGTGGAACTGTTCTGGAAGGATTATGAGGTGTGGCTTTATTGGAGAGGGTGTTTCATATAAGGTCACACCATTCCCAGTTATCTCTTCCTCCCTCCCCCCTCCGTTCCTCCACCTCTCCCCTTCCTCTTTCCTTTCCTCTCTCTTCCCTGTGCTTGTGGATCAGGATGTAAGTGTTGTTCCAGTGCCATGCTTGCCTGCTGTCATGCTTTCTGTCATGATAGTCATGGATTTACTCTTTGAAACTGTAAATCCCCTTTGAACGTTTTATTTTTTCTATAAGTTGCCTTGGTCATGGTGTTTGTCATGGTAATCAAAAATAACTAAGCCAGCCACTTTCACAATATTAACTCTGTGTTTCATGTACATAGGAGACACTTCTACTTTCTAATTCCCTTTCAGTTTCTTTCTTGACTATTTTATAAAGCTTTTTTGTTATTAAAAAAAAGATTTCCATTACTGTAGTTGAATTTATTCCTTATCCCTTAGGGTTTTGTTTTTTTTGTTTTTTGTTTTTTGTTTTTTTCAAGACAGCCTTGGCTGTCTTGGATATCACTCTGTAGACTAGTCTGGCCTCAAACTCTGAGATCCACCTGCCTCTGTCTCCCAGGTGCTTTACAGGTGATTGTGAGCTGCCTGGTGTGAGTTCTCGGAACTAAATCTGAGTCTTCTTCAAGAACAATAAGTATTGACTGCTGAGCCATCTCTCCAGTCCCATAAAAAAGAGTTTTAGATGACAAAAATGATGTAATTTTCTGTCAGCAGCGATTGTCTCTGGATGGAAAATTATGAATTCTTTAAAATTCTTCCTTTTGTCTTAATTTTTTAATTTCTTTATTTGTAATATAAAAAGAAATGCACATATGTATATGTGAAAGTATACTTATATAATACACATATTTTTTAACTGAGTATATCAGTAGGCAGACCTGTTATTTCAAGGGAACATTATATTTTTATGATCTAAATTTCAGTATGAGAAGTGTGAGCTCATTAGATACGATGGATACAGAAGCAGATGAGAACAAATAAAATAGAAAACAGAGGGAAATTTCATCTCTTAACAGTAGCTAGTACCTAAAAATAGATTTTTATGTCCTAGTCCCTCAGTCTACCGTGTGGTTGCATATGACTTGTTTGTATTTCTTTCACAAACCTTTGCACTTACAAATTCACGACAGGATACACGAGCTCCCTGGCATTCTGACGACTCTCTGGAGCCTTGTGCTGGAGCCTGGCGTGGAGGCCTGCCACTCTGTGCATCATGGAGGTTCCCTGCAGTGTGGTCATTGGTGACTGCATGGAGAAGCCACCTCACCATTTCTCCTGTTCCTTTCCAATGAGATTAAAATGTTTTTTGGGTTTAAGATGAGCATGTTTCACAGCCTCTTCTCTAGCTCTGTAAGGTAAAACGGACACGTTTTCTAGTCTACATCAGGTAGCCATGCTTTTCTTCTTACATTGCAAACTAACTAGGTATAAGTGAGAGCTCATTGAGTGAGGTTTTTTGTTTTTGTTTTGTTTAATATATATTAAATTATATATTGAATTAATCATCACCCCCTGATCACCAACCCATCCTATCAAAAAAAGTATGTCAGCCAGAAATAGCCAGGCTGTTTCGTTCCCCCCCCCGCCATCTCAAGAAGAGTCCCTTGCTTAACTATATGTATATGTATATGTACATGTATCTGTATCTGTATCTATATCTATATCTATATCTATATCTATATCTATATCTATATCTATATCTATATCTATATCTATCTATCTCTCTATCTGTCTATCTATCTATCTATCTATCTATCTATCTATCTATCTATCTATCTATCTATCTGCTGTGTGAGGAAGAAAAGCTTGAAACTATTGGAACCATCTGGCTACCAGAAAGAATAGCAGACAAAATCATCATCCTGGGGAAAATGAGAGAATGATTGGAAAACCCGCGTTGCTGTTGATATTATTCTGTTCCTAAAATTTCTACCACTTAATTTTGTGTGAGGTTGCTGTGGAATGGTCTTTCTGTTCGTTCTGAATGTGTGTTGCTCCCATTGGTTAAAAAATAGGCTGCTATGGCCTATGGCAAGGCAGAATAGAACCAGGTAGGGAATTTAAGCAGAGAGACAAGGAAAAGGAGGCCGAATCAGAAGACATGCTGAGTGCTGCTAGGGGAATAAGATGTAATGGAACACAGGTAATGCCATGAAGCCATGAGGCAAAACAGATTAATAGAAATGGGTTAATTTTAGATGAATGAGCTAGCTAGCAAAAGGTCTGCCATAGGCCATACAGTTTGTAATTAATATTAAGTCTCTGAATGATTATTTTATAGGCTACTGCAGGCCTGGTGGGATATAGGAAAATTTTGGCTATATGAGGTGTTGATTTCTATTGTATATAGTCATTGTTTTGTTGGATTCTTACACAGCTGAACTAGCTTATTACTGCTTATTATCTTATTATCTTAACTAGCTTATTACTGCTGTGAGGACCAGCCTTCAACAGCTCAGGGATTGAGGGGGATCCATGGAGTCGAATGTGGTATTGTATTCCCCCAAATATTGTGCATGCTAATAAACTTACCTGAGGTTAGAGACAGAACAGCCACAATATTAAACATAGAGGATAGGCAGTGGTAGCACATGCCTTTAATCCCAGCACTTGTGAGGCAGAGTTAGGCAGAAATCCATCTGTTCAAGGATACAGACAAGCATGGTGACTCACACCTTTAATCCCAGAAAGCATGCCTTTAATCCCAGGGAGTGATGGTCGAAGGCAGAAAGATATATAAGGCTTGAGGACCAAGAACAAGAAGCATTTGGCTGTTTAAGCTTTTAGGCTTCTAGCAGCAATTCAGCTGAGACCCATTCTGGATGAGGACTCAGAGGCCTACAGTCTGAGGAAACAAGACCAGCTGAGGATCCAGTGAGGTGAGGTAGCTGTGGCTTGTTCTGGTTCTCTGATCTTCCAGTTCACCCCAATACCTGGCGCAGGTTTGATTTTATTTTTTTTTTTTTTTATTTTATTTTATTTTTTTTTTTTTGGTTTTTCGAGACAGGGTTTCTCTGTGTAGCTTTGCGCCTTTCCTGGAGCTCACTTGGTAGCCCAGGCTGGCCTCGAACTCACAGAGATCCGCCTGGCTCTGCCTCCCGAGTGCTGGGATTAAAGGCGTGCGCCACCAACGCCCGGCTAAAGGTTTGATTTTATTAATAAGAACTGTTAAGATTCCTGCTACAGAGTCGATGCACTAATCACTCACCTTGACTTTTATTACTGAGGGAGTAAAACTTAATTCTCTGGGGCCTGCAAAAAAAGGGAAAACACACACACACACACACACACACACACACACACACACACACACACACACACATGCAAGCTGCATTTTGTGGTTACAAAGAAATGATCAAACACTTTATGATTTATCTGAAAAGGTAATCTTATAAGAAATCTTAAAAGAATCACAAATCTAAACTTTTATATATGAAAAACAGTCAGTCAGCTCTACTTCAATCATCAGGGTGCACACCCATTCATCAACAGTTTTTTATATCAGGAAGCTGAGGGCAGAAATGGGTACAAAGAATTAATCATCACCCCTTGATCACCAACCCATCCTATCAAAAAAAATATGTCAGCCAGAAATAGCCAGGCTGTCTTGTTTATTCCCCTCTGTGTCTTTCTAAACGTCAATCATTTCCCAAGATTTTCTACCTCAAGGCCATTAACAAAAACACTTTAACCTAACCTTACTAACAACCTACATGATTAAATTCTAAGGGTGGTGGTTGAACCATGAATCTGCTCCAGCAGAAATGTTTGCAAAAAGTCAATCACTATTATTTTAAGTACCAGTAACACTGCCCAGGGAGGGGCTAGAAACCCCCTGAGAGTTTTCATGCAACCCATAGATTATGAGGAATGTGGTGACCATGAAGGCAATAATCAGCGCTCTGCTCAATAACAGTATGAGGTCCTCAGGACCGGTAGTCCTCAGGGCTTTGCCTCTCCAAGGCTCAGTCAGGTGTGGCTCTGTCAACTGTCCAGCCGTGTTCCATGGGTTCCAATGCTGCCTGTTGGTCCCCTCACATGGCCTTCTACACTAGCTCATGTGACACAGACTTCAACGTGATATTTGCCCCCTGTTTGTAGGACACAACTCAGAAGAGTGATGACCACACCACTGAGGTAGCTACGCTGCTGATGCTACCCCACAATGTACACGACTGCATTTTGAGGTGGACACACTCTCCATACAGTCACCGAAAGTGCCTTAAAATAACAACTTAGTGTTTTTCTCAGAGTTTAATAGGAGTTTGGAACCAATGTAAATATCAATCTTTATAGAAATAGTCAAAAATGATTTTCTAAGTCACATTTATTAGTGTGTACATATGTATGCCTGGTGTGTGTATGGGTGTGTATGGTTGTGTGTGTGTGTGTGTGTGTGTGTGTGTGTGACAGATAATGAATTTCAATACAACAACTAAAGACAATGCAATGGAACTATATGATGTTACCTTGAAAATAACTTTTAATGTATTTTCCCAAGAAAAAAACAAGTAGCATAATTATTATATAAACAATACATAACTTCACAGTTCTGTGTATAAATGTATGAACACACACACATTCTTTCATTTATATAGCTTTATGAATGGAACAAATTGATGTTGCTTTTGAGAGCAGGATCAAGACTGGGGATGCAAAAGAGTATTTTAAGATTTTATTATGATTTTTAAATAATACATGAAGTTTTACTGAATGAATTTACTTATGTACTACCTACATAATTTAAAAAAGCAGAATTCAAGGTCATGTTGAAATATTTATCATTGCTTTGAGCCCTGTGACGATCACTTCCCACCTAATGCATTAAACAAAAATATTGACATACAGTTTGCTTTCTTATATTAATATTTTGGACAGAAAATTATCTCCTCCTTCTCTTCCCTCCTCCCTTCTGGTTCTTTTCTCCTTCTTCACATCATTTTCTCCCCCCCCCCGCCCCCGCCAGGCCTGCATCTCTGCTGTGTGGAACCTTTCCAGTGGGTACCATCTAGAAATCATACATTCTCTTTGACTTGGGACTCCTACTTCTCCTGTAGTCTAAGTTCTGGACTCAACCAGGAATGAGTAGCACTTTTTTTCCCCCTGAGACTCTTTTGTAAGTATTCTGTTTGGAAAGGACATTTTGACATCGTACTGGACACAGAACAGTTCAGTGATCAGGTTTGTCCTAAGGTAGGACAGAAGTCCTGTTTCTGATGGGCAGCCTCCAAACTTCTTGGCATTTTTATCTGCTCTTCACAGCCAATTCCGTAAGGCCTCCTGTCCTTCTAAAATGGTCTCTTTTTGCTTTGGATAGTTGAATTCACTAGTGCTGCTTGCAGCCAAGAACTGATTAATGCAATTCTGAGATGAGGAAAAATGACTAGGGACATCCCAGGAGAATAACTATGGATTGACTATCCACAACCATGTCCAGTTTGTGGCTTTTCCAGCAGTGGTCAGTTGTGGCTCTCTTCTGTGTAACCACGGTAGTGATGATAACTCATACTTTTGCATGTCCCCGGCTGCTTTCACTCCTGACTGCATGGAGATGGAACAGAACTCCTATAGACATAATGAATTGAGCTTTTTTCAACTGGACTTTGAGTCTTTTAAAAAAAGAACTATGTATTTGTAGCTTGATTCACAGTGGTGAGTTGTGTCTCTGTAAAATGATTATTCCTGAATTTCATCCCTGAAGGAACTCAGTTATTGTGAATATGCTTTCATTTCATACTGTAGAAATTGAAGCTACATGTAATTAATTTTTTAACCTCAGATTACATAACTATTTAAAGGAAGAATTGGTTTTAAAATTAAGACCTATGGCTCTTTGTCCAAAGATTTTATAGTTGCAGAAAAAAATGAAGACATTGAAAGGCCACTTTGCCATGAAAATGATGGTAATAATGACTTTTAGAATGTGGCTCAATAATATCTAACCAATATCTACCTACATTGCTGGATTTTATAAAGTTTTGTTTTTTCTTAGTTAACAAAAATAAGTGTATATATATATATATATGGCATATACTGTAATGTTTTAATCTATATTTCCACTTTATAATGATTAATCAACCTAATTAACATATGTCTAATATTTATTGTGGACAACTTGAGAAACTCCTCCTGTGACTCTTCAGAAATAAGTAACTTATTACTATTAAAAATAGTAACCTTGTACATGATTGAACGCTAGAACTTATACTGCCTATCAGACTGTGAATTTGTACCCATTCACCAGTTTTACACAAGTATTCCCTTATGTTAGTCTGCAGTAACTACCATTCTATTATCTGTCTTCAAGAGTTCAACTTTCATAAATTCAACAACTATGTGTGGTCATGCGGTATCTGACTCTCTATGCTCAGCTTATGTCATTTGACATAATGCTCTCTAGGTTCACCCATGTTGTTGCAAATAACAAGATTCCATCTTGTGTAGCTGGCATATTTTAAAATATCCATTTAGCTATTCATGGAAACTTCAGTTGTTTTCATATCTTGGCTGATTTGCATAATGTTTCAATAAATGTGAAGATCAGCACAGAGATGTCAGTATACCTTTGTAGTGGAAATCTTGGACCATATGTTAATTAAATCTTTAGTTTTGGGGTGGAACTTCATACAGTTTTCCAAATTGGACATAGCAAGATACAGAAATCTCAGCTAATAGTGTGTGAGAGTCAACTAATAGTGTGTGAGAGTCATGTTTATCCCACACCCTCCCACAACTCATCTTTTTAACATTTTTGATGATGGTCATTCGAACAGTTGTTATACTTCATTGTGGTTTTAAAATGTATTTCTTTGATTAGTGATATGAAGTGCTTTATCCATGTTTCTGCTGACTGTTTACATGTTTTCTTTTGCCTGCTTTAAAATAATAGTTTTCTTATTATTGAATAGTATGAGCTCCTTGTATATTTTGGATATTAGCCCCTTATCTAATATGTAGTTTGTAACCAGTATGCCTCAGTTTATGTGTTGCCCATATTAATTATTTCCTTTGCTTTTCCAAAGGCTTTCAGTTAGATGAAAATAATACCAATTTTAATAATTAATTGCTTTCATGGTCTGTGTTTTTGAATTAGTATTCAAGAAATCTCTTCTAAGACCAATGTCAGGGAATTTTCCACCAATGTTTGCTTTTAGTAATTTTGTAGTTTGGGGTCTATGTTTAAGGCTTTTATCAATTCTGAATTTGTGGTGATACATTGTGTACCCTAAAAAAATTTGCCTGAAGATCAGAGAACAAAATAAGCCACTAGATTAAACATAGAGGCCAGGCAGTGGTAGCACACACCTTCAATCCCAATATTTGGGAAGCGCAAATGACATTAATCCCAGCACTAGGAAGGAAGTGATGACTGGGCAGAGAAAGGTATATAAGGTGTGAGGAGACAGGAACTAGAGGTTTTTCAGTTGGAGAGCTTTTTCAGACTTTTGAGTCCTAGAGGTAAGACATGGAAGTGGCTTGTTCCTTTGTCTCTCTGATCTTCCAGCATTTACCCCAATATCTGGCTTCTGGGTTTTTTTTTTAATTAAAAAAACATTTTAATGATTCATGTTTCATGAATCAATTCTTTTATAAAATTGAGGTAAAGGCCCATTTCTCCCCTTCTGTCTTATAGGTTTTCAGTTTTCTTAGCATCCTTATTGAAGAGACTCTCTCCATTGTGCTTTCTTAGTATGGTTGTCAAAAATCAACTGATTATATATGTGTGATTTTATTCCTTGTCTCTGTTTTGGATTGGCTAGGGCATCTGTCTTTATGCCAGTCCTAGGATGCTTTGGTAACCATAGATTTGTAGTATGTTTTGAATATAGTCCTGCAGGACTTATAGTGTTGTCCTTTTGCTCTGGTCATTTGAGATCGTCTGTGATTCCACACAAATTCTTTTTTTTCTATTTTTGCACAAATGCAGCTGGAATTCTGGTAGAAATTGCATTAAATGTATATAGATTGTGTCCCAAAGTATATTTCCTTTTTCCAATCCGTGAACTCAGGCTTACTTTTCAATTTATTTCTGTCATCTTCAATTTCTTCCCTCAATATTTTCTGGGTTTTAGAATATAGATCTTTGACTTTCCTGGTTATATTTATACCTAACAATTTATTTTGTTTTATTGCTATTATAAATAGAATTTTTAAAAAAATTTCCTTTTTAGAGAGTGTGTTATTAGTATATAGAAAGGTACTTACCAAAGAGCAAATTTATCAAATGTATTTACTATTATAATTTTAGTGGTCTATTTTCTCTGTATAAGATCATTTAACAAGGAAACAATTTTATTTTATTTTTTTTATAATTAGAATTCTTTTTGTTTCTTCATCTTATATCATTTCTCTGACTGAGCCTTCCCATGCTCTGTCAAGTAGATATGGTAAGAGGCGACATTTATGTCTTACTCCTGATCTAATAGGAAAAGCCTTCACCTTCTTACCACTGACTGGTACAACACAGCTGTAGGCTTGTGGGATGTGCCCCATATTTGGTTGGTTATATTTAACCTATCCTTTTTTTAGAGCTTTCAATCATGTATGTGCTTTATGCACGTGTATGCATAAGCCAGAGGTCCAGTTTGGATGCCTTCTTCTATCACTTTACACCTAAATTTAAAAACAAGGGTATCACTGGACCTGAAGCTCCCCAATTTGGCTATACTAGATGATCATGGTGTCAACACCAGGTCATCCTTGTTGACCTCCACAGCACTGGGATTACCCCAGCACTGGGAGTTTAAGCATGGGCAATGTGCCCAGCACTTTTATTTGGGCCCTGGGGATCTGATCTTAGGTCCTCATATTTTCATGGCTGATACATTACCACTGAACAACCTTGCTAGCTCCAATGATGTTCGTTAATTGAGGAACTTTGTGTTTTATCAAGTACTTTTTATTTATTGTTATGACCATATATTTTGTCTTTCATTCTTTCATGTGGCAAATAACATTTATTGATTTGCATATCATTGAACCAAACTTGCATCCAGTGGTAAATACTATGTGATCATGTTGAATGGTCCTTTTTATAAACTGTTCAACAGAGTTTGTCAGTTTTTTTGTTAAGGATTTTTATATCTATGATCAGTAGTGATATTGGCCTATATTTCTCTTATATAGCCTTATATTGGCTTTAGTGTAGGTAAATGCTGGCTTTACAATGTGAGTTTTGAAGTATTTATTCCTCTTATATTTTTTAAAGACATCTAAGAAATGTTAATATTACCTCTTTTTTTTTAATGTTTAGTTGAATCCAACTATAAAGCTATCTGATGTAGACTTTTCTTTGCTGGTACACTTTTACTTACTAATTACATCTCCCTATGTATTACTGGTCTGTTATTTCAAGTATCTTCACTTTCAGTTTAGCTATATAGCTTTTGATAAATTTATCAGTTTTCCTGCATTCTACTTTTGTTAGCTTATGGTTGTTCATAGTAGTCATTTGTCCTTTATATTTAAAATATTTTATTTGTTAGTTATTGGTGTGTGTGTGTTTGTGTGTGTGTGTGTGTGTGTGTGTGTGTGTGTGTGTGTGTGTGCATGTGCTCACATGCCATTGCTGTTTTTTTTTTTTTCCTGGATCTTTGGAGCATGTAGCTCTTTGGGAGCATTGGCCTTCTCTAGGAAGAGTTCCTACATCTCCTGTCTTCCTACTTCATAATATTTTTCCATCATGTGTGTGTGTATGTTGCCCCCTAAAAGGGATTATATTCTCCGAGAGTCTTTAGCAAATGAGTTTTGATAACTTGATTTTCAGTCAACAAACAGATTAAGTATATACAGCCAGTACTGGCTATCATGAGAGGAATTAGTGACATGGATATGAGAAAAAATATTCCCCTGCTTTCAGGAAAACCAGATTATTTATAAAGTAATATTACATTTTAAAGTGGAAGATGATAATAAAAATATACATAATAAGGTACTTAAAATATATTATATTATGATACATTTAAAATTTATTGTATCCTTAGGACCCCAAATTAAGAATCTCTGGTAAGAACTGCTAAGACTCTACAGTAACCCAAGAAATGATTATAGTGATAAATAAGGCAAAACACAACAGTAATAAAACTATACCAATATTATAAATTGGTCATTTATTTTGTGTTTTTCCGAAGGCAGATATCTGTTGTGGGGAATCACATCCTGGAGCCTTTGGACACCCAAATGAACATATGCACAAGTCTTTTATATAAAATGACATATTATTGGAATTTGACCTATATATAATTTCTTGCATACTTTAGATCATTATGAGACTTTATGTATAGTAACAAGCCTAATGTGACTAGTATGGAAATACTTATTATACTTTGTTATTTAGTCAATAACAATAAAAGTATAATACAGAACTTTTTGACAATTTCATGTTTTCAATTTTTGGTTGGTTGAATTCACAGGTATGGAACTCCTAGCTATAGTCAGTTGAGTATATGTTTTCAATACATGTGGTTAAGAAAAATGCCTGGAAATGACTAGGAGGAGATAGATGTTAGTAAATGAGTCAAAATCCTTGGAAAGATTAGATGGCAATGGACAACATGAAATTTGGAAATCAATAATAAGGCTGCTATGCTATAACTTCATCTTAACAGGGATTTTGGAAGGTTATATGCATAGTTTTGTCATATGTTCATTTAACAGATTTTTTTGAGCCTGTCTATTTATTTATTTACTTGTGAGCTACTGCTCTACTTAAGATAGGTCAGAACAAAGATTTTATATATATATATATATATATATATATATATATATATGTGTGTGTGTGTGTGTGTGTGATATATATATAAGCCTTACAGCCCTCTTGCTGGTGGCAATATTTATGTATGTCATTAAAAACCAAGAAATTGAGCTGGCATGTAACTAGAAGCTTCACCCCACTGACTAGTGTTCATAGTATTGGAAGGTACTCTGCATGCTGATAGAGGAGAAAGGTAGTCATTAATATCTCCCAGCCACAATCCCTGTGACCTATAATAGTGATCTACCTGTAAGATATATGGGTGCAATACTGGTACAAATGTTATGGGAGCAACCAACCACTTTTTGATTGGAATTTTGGCCTCCTCCATGAGATGGAGCCCACATCTGACACTGCTAAAGTGTTGAAGAACCTGAAACTAGATGGACCGTAGGCTTAGGGAAAAATCTAATACTATCAGTTTTTCTAAGGAAAACAGCAATGAAGTTATTCTTAATGACATACTACTATACCCATATATCAGTGTCTTTCTCAACCCTCAGAGAAACTTCTTCTTGAAGTAGATGAGAACTAATACAGATACCCACAACTGAAAAATGTCCAGAGAGACTTTGGAATACTCAGTTCTAAATGAGATGTCTTCATCAAAGCCCCCCACCACTATGTTTTAAAGAGAGAAGGAGAAAGAAAATAAACTTGGGTGGGTAGGGTAGTGGAGAGAATCTGGGAGGAATGGAGAGGGAAACATGATCAAAATATATCACATGAAAAAATTTTCAGCATTTTTTAAAGAAATCAACATTTGAGTAAGAGCAGTCTCTCCATACAAAAGGGAGTTGGAGAGAATTACCTACAAATAAGTAAAAATATTTTGCTTTATTTATTTGGCAAGGGGTTGTACTTGTGAATGTGTACCTGCCATGTGACACATGTGGATATCAGCCATCGACATTCAGGAGTTGGTTTTATCTTTCCACCATGGGTTCCAGAAACTGAATTTATGTCATCAAGCTTGCATGGAAAAGTGATTTTTTTTCTGCTGAGCCATTTTGATGGGCCTAAATAAGCTTTAAAATTTCATTCACTTTCTTTTATATTTACTTTTCTGAGAAAAAATAAAAAGAAAAGGAATATATCATCTAGGATTTAAAAGAAGAAGTAAGATATCTATAAAGTTTTGAGTGTATCTCCCTGCACAGGATCAATACCCTATTTGCAACAGTGCAGAATATTGACACAATAGTTAATGAGTCATTCAACTAGCTGACAGAGTTTAGCAGTCTCAGAGTTTGTCTGCTATTACCAGGGCTGCAGAAAACACCAGAGGGTCCATAGTCAGAAATAATACTGGTTCAGAACCTTGGGAGAGACTCATGTGTATGAATCTGGGGGTCAGAGGTGGGAATTATTAGCAGAGGTGTATATACCACCAAACTATGCTTACACACTAACTGGAGTTCAGATGGAGCTGAGGTCTATCCTAACATTGTGTCCTTTATGTTTTACACGCAGCATTTAATAACTCAACTGAAGGGCAGAATTAAGTCATAGCAGTGATCTGCCAAGTCAGCCCAGTGCTTTCTACTCTAGCTTATTATGATTTGTGAGTCAAGTAGAAATAACTAGTAAAGCAATTTCTGGAGACTTTTCCTGGAGAATTCCATTTATTAGACAACTAAGGAGTGCTTGAGGTTGTATTTTAAAACTGTTCTCAATGGCAGAAGGAACTGGATGGAGTAAAGGGGGTTAAAGATGATGCTATTGAGTTTTGTGCTCATAGCCTATGCCCCGAGTCAGGGTTACCCACCTATCCTCAACAAACCAATAAAAGGAGACAAATTAATGGTGGGAAACAGGAAAAGGAGATTGATTCAATGTTGACACATTGGAAGAGGTATGAAAAGATCCAGGAAACTCCCCAAGTCTTTCTACAGGAGTCAAAGTGAGATTAAAGTTTAAACACAGGGCCAAAGATATGCACATCTATGCAGTTGTGGTCAAGATGTGGTACTGTACATCACTGATCAACTATTGTATTGGTTTCAGTAAAATGGTGTGACGAGTTGGCAGAACCTTGAGAAATCTCTGAGAGAAGTTCTTCCTCTGGATAGTGCCTTTTTTTTTCTTCCAGCACAAATTCATGGAGAAGAATCTCCCACCTCACCTGTATCTTTGGAATATATTGCTTCAATAGTTTGGCTGACCGGCAGATGGAAGTGTCTCTCTTCAGAATATCTCCATTCCTGTCAGGGCAGTTAAAATACAGCAGTTTTCCTAAGATAGAGCATTATAAAATAAATATATTCAGTTTTTAAATAATCTTCAAACTACATAATAATAAGTACACAATGTATTAGGTGGCTTTGAAAGGGTAAATTGAACTTAGTAACATATGGCTTTTTATAATCTCAGTGTGGAGTCTTGCTACTTACAAAAATTTTAATTACCATAAGCAGAAATGCAATGCTTCTCTATCCATCTGATTACTTATCTCCTAAATAACTAGAAAACTGAAACAAATGCATGAAAATATTTTCAAACACTGAACAGCAGACAGATAGGACTGTGACTCACAAGATTAAGGAAATAAATGAAATGAACCCTGAGCTTTCTTTCCAGAGGCATTTCTCGATCATATGCAGAAAAGTTCTTAGTGGGTTGATAAGAAATGTTGAGGAAGGTTGGGGTGCTAAAATTTGAAAGGTTAAATTTCAAAAAAATGTTACAAGTTTGCATTATGATTCTCCTGGTTTTGTTGACACATATTAAATTATAAAAGAGGAAGAAAAAAGAGAATGAGAAGGACCTGAGGATGAGGAGAAGAAGGACTAGGAAGTAGAGGAAGATTTCAGCTGAAGCATTTTCCATAGCTCATCCCATCCTGAAAGATAGCCACATTCAACCCACCACAACAGAGTCCTCCCTGCACATTCAGAAATTCCAGAGAGACTCAAGAAGAATCCTATTGTAGGACTAGGTCTCACAAACTTCAGAATGACCCAAGGTGATTTGCAAGTAACTTAACTACCTGATAGAAAAATACTGAGCAAGTTTTAAAGGAAGAAAGGAAACAACCAGGTAATCATCAACATAAAATTCCAAGTGTCTAACATATAATTTTAAAAATTATAGGTATAAAGAAGCAAGAAAATGTGCCTCAGCACCAGGAGAAAAGTCAGTTGCTGCATATAGACAGGATTATTAGAGACATTAAACTAGAAGACTAAGATCTTCAAAGGTAGACTCAAGAATTTGAAAGAAAGCAATAGCATATGAGGTATAGGAGTGAGTAAAATTCCCAAGTGGAAAGAATGGAGTTGAGAAATTGTGTCAGAAATTAAAAAACCCCAGAAGGCATTCAAGTAGGCAAAAAAATGACAGGAAAACTAACTAACTAGTGATGATGTAACAACATATTGTCAAAATGTTAAGTATTTGAATCCACAAATATTTGAAATATGATGAAATTTTCTAGTGAACAAATACAATAAACTCATTGCACTCTGAGGATTAATCCAAAGGTAACTGAACTGAGACATATCAAAGTCCAATCATTGAGAACCTGGGATGAAGAGAAAGAAAACAAAACAAGTAAACAAATCATAAAAATAATTGTAAATACATTGTTATAGATTTCTCATCAGAGAAGTAATTTTACCCACAGAATACTAAAATGGCATCTTTTCATTTTCAACATGAATTTTATTTAATCTAATATTTTATGTCTATTGAACAGAGATTTTATGGGTAAAAGAAAAACAGCAACGTGTTCCGGCAAAAAGAAGTTGAGAATTTGTCACCAACAGACTTGTTTGGCATTAAAAAAGCAAAGGCAAGATGATTTCTCAGAGAGTGCATGCTAAAAGCTGATCGTAGTGATGGACCCTGAAATACAATATGCAGTCACGGGTTCAGGATAAAGGTGAAGGTTTTAGTAATACTGATCAGTACATTACCTAGATGCTATTACGGGATTCAAGTTCTACATAGAGTGAGGCAGAAAAGTGATGTTTGAAACTAAGGATTAAAGGATTCAAAGTTGCTGATAATGAGCAGGTTAATGGTCTAGAACCACAGAGGTGGGATTTCTGTTTAAAAGGTGCTTGAGGAAATGACACACAGCAGAGATTCCATTCACCATTCACAGAGATGCAATTTTAGTTTTGAAAGAAAAGCGGCAATATCCCCCCTTTTGCAGTTGTATGTCCTGTGATGTCCCCTGAAGGTTCTTCGTTCTGGCTATGTTTCTTCGTGTCAATTCTGTTCTGTTTCAGGTTCAAGGTCAATGGTTGGCCATCTGCCAACTCTGACTTCCATATGACTATTACCCAAGGAGTGGTAAGATTGACAAAGTAAAATGAGAACAGAATTCCACGTCATTAATTTAATTTACTACTATTAAAACCATTTTCAGAAAGCAGCAGTGCCAACAGCCTTTAGCAGATCTTTGGGGGTAATTGCAGTTTCAGTTTAGTCCGAAAGGCTGTCACCCTAGCAAACCTGTGACTGACCACTCAAATGTTGCACCACCAGGGACATGCCTGTCATTTTGTTTAAGTGGTGCAGAATGACTTCTCTTCAAGCACAGGTCACTGTGACTTGTCAGAGAACTTGATGAACTGCTAACATCGGCCCAAACAGGGAACGCTGGTGTCATGTCCATTTCTATTATGTTGCTGACATTTTCTGCTTTCACAGAGATTATACGTTCCCCTCACCAGGAGTTCCGTATGTACACTTTTCTTAAGCAGATGAACAACACGCTGCAGCAGGATCCAATGATAGGGTGAAATTAAAGGGCAGATTGAGCCTAATTAGAGCTTAAGAATGGATTTCAATGTATCCAGGTCAATCAATTTTTCAAAGATTATGATACAAATATCTTCAAAAGTTTTATTTTTTAATAATCCTCAAAGATGGTGGAAGTTGGAAAAATGTCAGAGGTGCCCTTTTTAGTGGCCTGTAGATCCTTCCTTCTAAATGTGACTAGTATAAAATGTACTCTTCCCTTAAGACATTGCTTACATTTAACGCCATCAACAATCCCTCTATCACTCCTGCAGTTTTCAGTGTTCTCTCACGTGAACACCAATAATGGTCACATTTTGCCAAGTAGTTTGCTATTCTTAGATCCATTCCATATTGATTTTCAGCTAATTATCTGGTTTCAGACTTGCTTCCTGGAATATTAGTTTTGCATTCCAACTTGAAGCTGGTCTCCCTAAAAAACAGCAGTATCTAATTCTATTTGGGTACATGATTGCATTTTGAAATGTGTGTAATTCACTGATGTGAAATCAATGATGATGATCTGGCATGAGGAAAAAAAATGCCATATTGCCATGGCTATGATACTGTTTGCCTTGTAAGCCTTCATTGCTTCTTGATGTGTTGTTAGTTTTAAACAAATATTTATCTGTCAGCCACGCTGGGAGGCAATGGATATGCAGGATATAAGAAATAATTCCTGATGTCAAGGACTTTTTGCCTGCAGGAGAGACAGCAGATAAAGAGGGAATTTTTACAGTGTGATGTGCTTTAAGTGCAGGGTGCTATGGCAACACAGAACACATAGATAGGCCTGGTTTGGAGGTCAGGAGATTCTTCTATAAGAAATAACAATTTGAGCTAGCTGAGACCTGAAGGATGAATAGGAGTTAGAAGAATCATTATAACAAGGAAAGAGAATGTGCAAAAACTTTAATTTAGACAGGTCATTTTTCTTTCTTTAAAAATTTAGAAATAGCTTATTCAGGACTGGAGCCAAGACTAAGATAAGGATGTGATGACCTAGAGGCAGCCACAGGTCTTTGTTGTGCTAATGTTCAATTTTATTATGAACATAAGCAGAATAAATTGAAGTATTTTAAGAAAGACAGCATCATGATTATATTGTATAAATAACATTCTAGGTGCAACGTGAAAAGACTGGAGGAGGGTGTGAGAGGGTTGAGGGATCGTAGTTAGGGGACCAAAAGCTATATTACATTTGTGCCTAACATTTTAGTATCTCTGAAGTGGGAATTCATATAGTCATTAGTGGCATTACATGAGGTACCTGAAATTTTTTATTTTATTTCAAGTTCTTTAGAATCTAGTAGCAGAGTTTATAAAGAATGACAACTTGAATTCAATTAAAAAAAAACCAAGAATTATTAGAGTTGTGACAAAAAATTGTACCTAATGAGGAGCTGAGAAGTGGATATGAAGTCAGCAATGCTTTTGGAAGTCAGATCACTAGGGTATGAAAACATTATATTTGGAAAAATGAATTGAATAAAAAGATGATGGTGATTTACATAATTTCCCATAAGAACTCAGAAGTGTGGAGGCGGGGAGAAGACACATGGTGGGAGAAGGGGAGCCCATAGAGTTTAGTTTGTTAAGTATGAAGGTTCTGATGACCATCAGCGTTGGAAAACACTGATTTTTGTTTGTTTGTTCATTTTTGAGACTAGGTCTTATAATATAGATCAGGCTGATCTTAAATTCACTACGTGGCACAGATTGCAGTTGGACCTAGAACTTGAGATCCTCCTGCTTCAGGCTGCTGAGTCTTGGGGTTCCAGGCACCCACCACCACAGCCAGCTCACCGCTACTGATTACATCACAGCTCTGTTTATGAGTAAACTTCTGAATGAAGAAATGTAGGCTCTTCTAAGATGTTCACTTCCTAGTAAATTCGTAAATCCCTGATTTGTAAGGCCACCAGCTTCTGTTTCTTTGGGTCTTATTCCTGTCAGGTTAGAGTGTGACTCTACTATTAAAGCTTTTTGCCTGTAGGCCTCCCCACAACAAGTCCAGTTTTTTTTTCCTGTGCCCCATACATGTTTCAGAGTTTCTTATGGAAACCTCAAAGGTGCACCCATCCCAGCTGTGTTCTAGAACTTAAATTTAAGGGAAATTATCCAGTCTTATTTCTCATCACATGAAAGATAAAGACTGATGTATTATTTACCGTCTCATTGCTGTGACCAAATACTTCACAAAAAGCAACTTGGGGGAAAAAAAAGAATTTATTTTGGCTCATAGTTTGAAGGCACAGTTAGCCATGTCAGGGGAAGCTTGGTGGTAAGGGGTGAGGTAGCTGTGGCCGCAGGAGCTGAGACAACCGGTTTCATCGTACCTGTCTTCAGGAAGCAGAAAAAGGGAAGAACACCAGTGCTTACATAGTTTTCTCCTTTTGTTCCTCATTGGGTAAAGCCAACCTTCAGGGTGGGTCTTGTCTCCCAGGCTACACCACTCTGGAACCACGTTCACAGCTGTACCCACTGGTGTGTCTCCTAAGTAATTCTAAATCACATCAGTGAAATTTCACTCTTATAACCAATGCACATAATTAACTGCAGGAACAGTGGAGAGATGAGAGGAGAGGAGAAAATACGACGATCCTGTCACCACTCTTTTTAAATAAATTCCCCTAGACCATAGGCAGCATCAGACACTTGCTAACTATCTACCTAAGTACTTAGTTATTGGTTCAACACTGCTATACCAATTACACCTCCACGGACCTTCAGCTTTACAAGAGGGAAAGTTCAGAGCCGGACAAGCATCTGGCAGCAGTAGAACGCAAGTCTCTTGACTACTCACTAGACCCCCTTCTCACGACACTGGGGAGGCTATTGAGATGGAAAAAATATTGTTAAGATGTTTTAGATGATGTATAATGGCGGTTTCCCCAAGATATATCTAAAATTCAGGAGTCTCCTAGCAGACAAAGGCCATTTTCTTTGAAGGGCCCAACACCTCTTCAATCAGTAATGACCGAGAGCTCCTTTGCTGTTGCCGCTGTTTAATCCAGACCAATAAGACAGACTGCAGGAGTTTCCTGGGTGAGCTGTCACTGAGTCCTGTGGTTTGCACCTTTGGTTTCCAGCTTAGCATGTGACTTACCCCCTCACTTTTTAGGCTCAGTAAAACATCCATCTAAAATAAGTTAAGTGTTAGTCATTACCTTCAGCACTGTGTGTAGAATGGTTTGGCCCTTAGGAACTGTGGCTCTAAGGTATCAAGTGTTCAGAGTTTGCAGCTGAGAGTGCATTGAGCCTCTCATGACAGGCAGCCCTGTGAAGGGAGATCACAGAGTTCAACAACAGAATATGTTAGAAAGGGAAACATTTTCTGGTGTGTTGAAACATGCCCTTCAGCAAATCCGTTCAGTTCATTTTAACCTAGCCCTTTTCTTCTTGAATGTAATAAAGCCTCTAGAATGACTGCGCTCAGAGAGAGGGTCTCTCCTGTCATTTACAGTGGTGCAAAATTCACAGAGTAAGTGAATTACTTTAGTTTTCAATAAAAATGTTAATTTTTCCCTGAGATGTGAACAAAGGACAGTGCCTTTCAATAATGAGATGATCAAATCCACGGGGACTAAGAGAGAGGGGAAAGAGTATGTGAGAGTCAGAAAGCTAGAGTAAGAGAGAGAGAGAAAGAGAGAGAGAGAGAGAGAGAGAGAGAGAGAGAGAGAGAGAGAGAGGGAGGGAGGGAGGGAGGGAGGGAGGGAGGGAGGGAGGGAGGGAGGGAGGGAGGGAGGGAGGGTGAGCTAGAGTAGTAGAGAGAGAGGGGGAGGGAGAGGCGGGGGGAGAGAGAGAAAGAGATATTCACTGCACTTTGACAACTCAAACAATGCAAACTGGGATTAAGAAGACAGTACATCATACAGTTCTCATTTGACACTAACAGTGTTATGCTAGAAATTTCTTCCAGGAATGAGAAATGGCTACATGCGTTTTTTCTAATCTGATTCAGAGAATGGCGTTTCATTTCATTTTACTTTTAAACTTTCTTTGGTTCCTCTTTCAGTGATGATGAGTTAATCCTTAGGACATCATTTTCCCCGCCCCCAGGTGGCGTGAAGTGCAGGCTGCTTTAGCGAAAAGCACCAAGCTTGAACACATAAGGAGCCGCTCACACCTATCTATCAGCAGTATGCGATTTTATACTTCAAGATCCGAAGTGCCCACCACCGAACACCACAAAGAAGCTTACACATACCCTGCCAATGAGATAGCATAGACGCGTGTCTGTACATGGTTCTGAATAAGCAGATTTTTCACTGCAGTGTTATTAGTAGTGTCGTTTAGGTAATAGGGGGAGCAGTGCTAAAACCAGAGGCAGGCAGCATCTCTCTAACTTTGGATGACTGGCAGGTTATGTAATCGCCTCATTTTACAGATGCATAAACTGAGGCTCAGAGGAGTTGAATAACTTTCTCTAGTAAGAAACAGCCGAGGTTTTATACATTGGTACTATGGGGAGGAATTCATGGAGTAAGTTTACAGTAAATGACGTGTTTAGGTCCCTCAGGGTTAGGCAGGAGTAGGTAATCCAGAGCATAAATTCTATGCGAGGATGGTTATTTCCGCAGAGTTCCACCTCACCACTAATTACATTTCTAAGGAGTGCAGTCATCCTTCTGTGGGATAGATCTGAATAACCAGGTGTTCTGGGGTCTTTTAATATCCCACTCCTTTTAGGTTTTGTTCAGTTTCCTGAAAACAACTGTGTGTCTCTGTGTGAGTGTGCGCGTGTGCATGTATCTATGTGTTCATGTGTGTGGGTACATGTGTGTGGATATTAAAGTACACACCTTGGATGTTAGTCTTCAGGAGTCATTTACACTTTGATTGACAAAGGGTTTCTCTCTGACCTAGAACTTCACCAGAGGCAACCTGGTTAATGAGTTTCCAGGAATCTTAATGTATCCACCTCTGCTCTCTCTCTCTCTCTCGGTCACTGGAATTATCATGTGCTCACTGTGCCAGGCTTTTTATGTGGGCTCCAGAGATCTCAAATCAGGCCTCACACTTGCAAGGCAAACACTCTATCCAAAGAACGGTCTCCCTAGCCAAGCAGACTTCCTTCTAAAGCAGATTATGAAAATGGTTTGTTCTCTGATACCTCTATTCCCTTCTTATCTCTATTTAAAATGCCTTGTCTACTTCAGTTTCTGTAGTTTTCAAGGGAATCTATGTAGACTTTAATCATATTCATAAATTAATACAAGTTATTTACCATTCTCTAACAATTTCTTGCAAAAGGTCTGGCAATAAGTGAATTTAACTATCCCCCTCCTCCATATTCTAAGCAAAAATCTGAATTAGCGGTGTTCTAGGGTAGTAGTAGATGATCAGGCACTCCAGAGTTCAGTTGAACTTAAGAATTCTAACTGGAACCAAATAAACCCAGGGACTAAAGAGAGGGTGTCTCTGAAGTAACTGCAAAGGAAATGAGGGAGCGATAAGGAGTCCCCTGTAAACATGTATACCCCTGACATCACCTCCCTGACTTGCTATGAACAGGTGGCTGCCTTATTTTTGACAGTCAGGCTTCAGGGAATATCATTAAAAACAATCTCAACCCCATGAACTTCCCTGAGGGATTACATCCAAACGTTATTTTCCATCCAAAAGGTTTGGTTTTTTAATTTCAATTTTTTTTGTAGATACCAGAAAATTTCTGGAAACCTGGACTTTTGGGTGCATATGCCTTAAAAAATGTCCCTTTAGACAGATGCCTGATTGAATTTAAGGCCCTTCAACAGCAGGAGCATTATTATGCTGGTACTGAAGGACAAGCTGGCTTCCCAGGGCTAGTGACAACCAGGGTTAGGAAAAAAAAAACTATTTTGCTCAATCAGCAAAGTTCCTTCAGACATTCTAAATCTTACCTTTATACCCACAAAAAATGTAGCCTCTCTTTATATCACACGCGCTAGCACACACACACACACACACACACACACACACACACACACACACACACACACACCTAGATATATACATGTAACAATAATAATAAAAGAATAAGAGGCTCACAACTTGAGCATGGGGGGGCATGATAATGGTTGATTAAATGGGAAGAGTTCATTGAAATGTTTAACTGGCTACATCAATAATCTCTCCATCCTCAACCTTTTGTATCTGTTTGTATATATTCTAGACCCTGACAGCCTGTAGTCTAGACATCAACACTTACCTTGCTCTGCAATCTTTGTCATTTCTGTTCTGCTACAGAGATTCCACAAGAATGGAGTCTTGTGCATTTTTAAAAATTAAACATAAAAAGCCATTATCTTCCTCCAAAATGTAATATATTTTGGATTAATACATTGGATACCAATATATTACTACTGGATTGGAGTAACTAAGAAAATGGCATATATTTTTAGTACTTCACATTTTTTTATGTGATTAAGAATAATATCTGAACTTGTGTTCCAAGAATTTCTTATGATTGGTGTGTGTGTGCTCACAGACCTTGGTGCTGGGAAACAAGATCTTTTCTTGTGGTATTTTAAAATTCATTATGGTTTCAATATAGGAAACAATTAAAATTTAGAATATTATTTTTCACATTACTAGCTGTTGGGTTATTTTATGAATTGCCACCCCATCTTACCCCATTCTCCTTTTTACCTTGCATTTTATTGCTTGGCTTCATGGCCTTGCCTTGTATCCAGTTGCACAGACACACAATCATATCAGCTGTAGATAATTTTGTCAACTTCTTTTCTCTAAACGCACACTTTTTCTAGTAGATAATGGAACTAATGGTATTTTTATAACATTGATGAGAAAAAAATCTAGATTTTTTTTAGTATATAAACTTGCTTTAGCCTTTAATAAATGTAAAATTATGTTCACTAAAGAATTATTTTAATTTTTTGTGATTTAGTACTCTCAAAATAAAAGAATACGGTATGCATTGTATTATTTTCCTCATTAAAATAATGTGGTTTATGTAAATAAAAAATTAAACCTTGTTTTGCAAATTGATGGATCAGCTATTGACTTTTAACTGAAAAGAGATTGTTTGTAGACTTGCAACAAGTACCATTCATAAAATGTACATCACCAGAGTGTGTTTTCCAGAAAGCCAAAGCTTTGAATCTTATTAAATGATATTCTTTCCTCATCAACAGATTTGATAAGGACCACTGTTGTTATGTCCCATTGTATTGATTGCTTTCCTATTGTGGGTTCCCATAGATACTGCTTCCATTCCTAAGGGAGCAACACTGTCCTGTCTCCCAGATAATTTCCTATGTCTTTTTTCAGAAAGTGTACTTTAATTTTTTTATAATGATGTTGTAATTGCATTCTGTATCTGTAATTAATATTTTATTAGTTCTTGTATTGATACACTGCCTACTACTACTCACTTTAAACTGGCTTTTTCAGATACTTTTGTTTCGTTGAATTAAAAACAATGCTACCTTTTGTTAAGATGTATGGACGCCTATTGCAATTGAAAGTCCCCTTTCTCGTAACACTTTTATGTATGCTGGATACTTTCTCTTGGAGTGTGATCTACTGTCCTTTTATCTTTTTTATGCCTTTGATGTTGATTGTTACTTTAATAATGTTTTATCACAACAAAGCAATGCATATACTGCAGACTATTAGAAAATAGGAAGTAGGCAAAACAAAATTAAAAGATCACAATCTGACCTTCAAAAAAAAAACAAATATAAAAAAATAACAAAGAGGATGAGTGCCTACAATTTAGATGTTTTCTATGAACTAAAAATATACATTAAACAAATGTAAAATGTTTCTTGTCATCTAAAACATGAAGGTCTCTATTAATATCTCAGGTCAGCCTGTGTGTCCCTCATTTAGCAGCTTATTGTTTTGTGTGGGTGGCAATATGTTCTCAAATTTGAAGGCCAGAACTTCACTAAATTTATTATAATTCATTTAGCAAACTTTTTTTTTCCACCGGGACATGTACACACTTACAGATTTGATGATTTCTTCTTCACTGTAGTCTTTCAATGTTAAAGCAGAAAGACATTGATTTCTATGACTCAGATGTGTCTGAAATCAATCCTGTCCTCAGTGCATGAACTGGCAGTTTGGAACCTGGGGCTTATACAGGGACACTTGGCTCAGCCTGGGAGGAGGGGACTGGACCTGCCTGGACTGAATCTACCAAGTTGAACTCAATCCTTGGGGAAGTCTTTGCCCTGGAGGAGATGGGATTGGGGGGTGGGCCAGGGGGAAGGTGGGGGTGGGGGTGGGGAGTGGGGGCTGGGAGGAGGGAAAACAAGGGAATCCGTGGCTGATATGTAAAATTAAATTTAATAAATAAATTTAAAATAAAAAGAAAAAAAGAATAGATTCACACACACACACACACACACACACACACACACACACACACACACACACACACACAAAGAAAGAAATCAATCATGAAGCGACTTGGCCTGGGGAAAGAACAGCCTATGAACCTTCATAGTACTGGTGACATTGTTACATCAGAACATATGCTAAGACCATCTCTTAGACCTCTTAGACCTCTGCCTTCCTAGAAGTATCCTTTATGGGTGGAGTTACAGCGATTCCCCCATTAAAAAGCGCTGTTGAGTCTCACTTGGTTTGGCTCATTTATTTTAACGGAGATTATTCCGTTTTCACCTCACAAATTCTACCATAAAGTTTGATGGCTGTATACTAATTTGTACAGGACTTGTTGTTGTCTCTCCCCCTTGGTCTCTGCTATTTTCCTATCCCCCCGCCCTTCCTCCCCCTTTCACTTCCCATCTCCCTCTCCAGACATGCATACACACAAAAAACGTGTGCACACATGCATACATCTTCCTACCCACATAAGTGATCAACTTATCCTTGTTTATGTCATGAGCACAGAGACATTGTGAGCATTAAAATTATCATTTAAGCGTTGTGTGTAACTGCCCAAATTGATTGAAAACAGTTTTTTTTTTTCTTGAAAGGTTTGAGCTTCTCAGGCTTTTACTTTTATTCCCTCACACTCAAGAAGCCCATTCGAGGAAATTTTAACTCTACAGCCAAAAATTGTGCTTGTGAGGTCAGTGGAAATCTGGGTCTGGTGAAATTTCCCAGGGGCAGATAATGAAAGGTCAGATATAATCCATCATACATAACAATATTCCCCAATGTATTTCAGTTTCATTTTTCTCTGTCCTCATAAAGATTCCAAGTTGATCATGGCACACTCATGACAACCTGAGGATTCATGGCGCAGAGGGATTGAAGGAAGGAAACTGGTTTTATAACCTAACTGCCCCTAGAAAATGAGGCTAATGAAACGCATTCCCCTCTAACGGCTTCCATTGCAGGATACTAGGCAGTTTTCCCCGAAAATGTGATCCATTCCTGCTTTACAAATCATCTTGATTTCCTCCTGTTGTCACTCTGTCTAATTCGGCTGAGTTACCGTCGGTACATTGCATCCTGTGACGGAGAGTTATTGCCACCGGTTTTTACCAGATAACAGATTTTTCTGATTATATGACCTTAAATCATATCTTCCACTAAGAACCGGTGACTTAATTTTCCTGCGGTGTAATTGATAAAGAAAAAAACCAAGGACTGATGTGCTGCTCTATGATCTCAGAGCCTTGGCTGTGAAGTGATTAGTGGAGAATCTGCAGAGATGGCGCTCAGTAATTACTGGTTTGTTAGTTGCATGGGGCATAGAATGAGACAGCAGAAGAAAGTGATTTGTAGGATAACCAAGAGGGTTTGGACAATGTATGACTACTTTAACTCAGGAATTTCTTTTCTGGTTATTTTATAAAAACAAACAAACAAACAAAAAACTACTATGGCAATGCATCGGTGTGTCTCTAGAGAGCGCTTATTTGGACAAAAGGTCATATTATTCCCATGCGCACACACACTGATTTGTACATACACAGTCACACCCAGTGTTGGGGAGTCCGAGCTAAAATTCATGATTTTCTTTGCGTTATACTGTTGGGGAATGGGTCAAATTCCCATTTTAGTCTTTATAATTGTCTGATTCTAGGCTTACAGCTGAAGGATTAGCTCTCAGGGAATCCCTTAGAAGTTTAGAGAGTTATTCAGGATTTATTCTGGATAAGCCTCTTGAAGATGGGATACTTATCTCCACCACTCAGTCCCGTCCAGCTCTAAATATGGCCAGAAATAGAACGAGATTATGACTTCCCTAGAGGAGGAGAAAGTTAAGCCTCCCTTATGTGAACAAAATAGATTTATTGGACTTAAAAAATTAGGACAATTCACAGCATAGCTTTTGGTAATCTGGCTGTGTCCAGAAAGTGACAGATATGAGCCAGTATAGCACATGTGGTTATTTGTTTTTTTCATTTGTCTCAAGATTTCTATGGAACACCAGGACTGATGGAGTTTTGCATGTATTTTTTTTTAACTCACAACAAATTTAAGTGTGACTTGATTGGTTTTGTAGGGAAGAAGGGATGAATACTATAAACAAGATCATCCTAAAACAGTTTTTTTTTTTTCCTAAAACAGTTTTTGCTCTATTGGTTAATATGACATCACAGATCCATTCAGTAGAGGACAAGTCATTTTGTTTTGTTTTTTGAGGCGATTCAGATAAGTAATTTGAGTGGTTTTCCCTAGAACAAGCGGAGATAATGGAACTAGCTTGCTATAAAGAGAAAAGACCCAGAGTGGCCTGAGACTTTCCCTGGCCACGTACACCAGCTAGTCTTGCTGGAAGGATTGTAGCTTTGTGTCATCTACAAAATTCACTCAAAAGGAATGGCTAAATGTGAGCTAACTTTAAAGGCCCAGGCTTTTATCAACCACTAGCCATGGTTGCCCCACTAAGTTTTAAAATAATACAAACTTTAAGATAATACTGTACAGTGAAGTGGTTGCACAAGCCAGGTGGTGGTGGTGGTGCGCTCCTTTAATCTCAGCTCTCAGGAGGCAGAGACAGGTGGATCTATGAGTTCGAGGCCAGCACAGTCCACAGAGTGAGTTTCAGGACAGCCTGACCTACACAGAGAAACCCTGATTTAAAAGAAAAGTGTTTGAAATTAAAATGTAATTATATCCTTTTTACGCTTCCTCCAACTCTTCCCTTGTATTGCACTTGCTTTTTTTTTTCCCCCAAATTCATGGCCTCTGTTTCTTTCAAATTTGTTCTCTCTGTCTCTCTCTGTCTCTCTCTGTCTCTCTCTGTCTCTCTCTGTCTCTCTCTCTCTCTCTCTCTCTCTCTCTCTCTCTCTCTCTCTGTGTGTGTGTGTGTGTGTGTATGAGTGTGTATGTATGTTCCTAAATATAAAAATACAGCCTGTTCAGTCTACATAATGTTACTCGTATGTGTATGATTTCAAGGCTGACCACTTGGTACTGGATAACCAAGGGGGTACTCTTCCCTAGGGAAGACTATTTGTCCCTCTCTCAGCATTCTTTAGTTGACGTTCCTCTTTTCCTAGCACCATCATTGATTATTTACTTGTTTTGTATCTTTTTCAAATGTTAGGTGGCTGTAGTTACACATACTCATGTTTGGGTCTTCAGTTTGGTTGTGTTGGTCTACATGTCTGTTTCTGCACCGGTACTTTATTGTTTTTATTACTACAGCTCTATAATTCTTTTCTGATCAGATAGAATCCAGGATGTTATTTTAATTTTCCTGTATTTGTTAAGATTATATCCTAGTATGTGATGAATTTTTGAGAAAGTTCCACAGTCACAGAGAAGAAAATGCATACTTTAGTATTTGGATGTAATGTTCTGTAAATGTTTGTCATATCCATTTGCCTAATGTAATTTAACTCTAAAGTTTCTCTGTTTAGTTTTTGTCTTGGTGACCTGTCTATTGGTGAGAGGGAGTAATTAAAGAAACCTGCTATCATTGTATTAGAGGCAACCTCAATTGTGATTTGTGATTTTAGATCTAATAGTGGGTTTTATTTTGTTGTATATTTTGTATAATGGAATTGGGTACCCTTGTGTTTGGTGTGCGAATGTTTAGTACTACTACTGGGAGTCATGTGACTTCTTTGGGGGACAAGGCCTAAGAATAATACAGACAGGTTCTCCTGGAGACAAGGCCCGGGAGAATTTAATCCATTTTTGGCAAAGCTGATGAATGGATAGTTTGCTGCATAATTCTGGGCATGACCCCAGGAGCCTATGTGCTATCTGTTCTCCTTGCTTTCCCTATACAAATCATATTGCTGGATGCCTATAGTTCACTTTCTTAGAGCTATGGATGAAATGGCTATGGCAAAGCTTCCCCTGATGACTTTCTTCTGGGTGAGCCAGAGGCGATGTTGTTAAAAATATGAAGTGGACCTAATTCAGTTTCTAAAGCCTTTGATGTTTCAAGTGTGACCATGAATTCAGCATTCTTAAGAACAGGATGTTGCCTTTCCAGTGTACATTGTGACTAGTCTGAAAGAGTCACAGTAGTTTATGACATTACACATTAGCATAACTGTTCGGGAGAGAATGATTTTAATCACAGGAATCTAGGAGAAATGCAAATAAATGGATGATATCAAGAGTTAATGGGAGCAGTCCTAGGAACAGGGAATGAAGCAGAATCATAGGAATCCACAGTGCCCTCCTTTCTAATAGCTGTGCCAATACTGTAGGAAGTTGAGAGGAAGGGGATATGAGCACAAGAAACAGGCAGTTTCTATTAAGAGTAAGCTTTTAAGTTTTGTAGTTTACAGGATGATAGGAGAAAACCTGGTTTCTCTCCCATAGGAGATAGAGTAGTACGGAATGAAGGATGAATTGATTCAGCCTTGGCTGATGAGTGAATTGTGAGAACTTAGATTTGACTAGAGGTAAACATAACGACTAGAGGCAAAAACTCTCACTTTGCACGACTCTGTAACCACAAATGCTGCCAACGGGGCACACTGTTCTTTCTACCTGTAGGTGTGCCTGGTTAGAAAACTATTTTTGTTGCTTGATATACTGCTCCTGCTTCTAATATTAAATCTACAAATCAAGTACCCAATGATTCCAGGTGGGGAAGTTGGGGCATGAAAGGGGAATGAGGCAAGAAAACAAACTGTAACTCTTATTAGAAACTTAAAGAAACAAATGTGATCGTAAAACTGTTCATGCAAACTATTGAAACTGTATAAATGAACAAGCTGAGGCTATTCAGGGCTACTTGTTTGAAACAGGTGGTCGTCTCTCTTCGTTGAGCCAACTTCACACATCCGTCCCAGCTCATCGCACAGTTAGGAATAAGGCTCCCAGGAATTGCAATAGCCTCTTCATGGATTTTTTTTTTTTTTGCTTTAATGCCTATGAGGTATGAGGTATCCTTCTCTATCTCTTTAGACTAGTTTTGGTTTGTCAGATATTAGAATAGTTATACCTGATTCTTTCTCAGAGCCATTTTCTTGGAATACCTCATTCTATCCTTTCACTTTAGTCATGTCTACTATTCTTGGTAAGACATGTTTCTTGGAGGCCAGCCAAAAGATGGGTTTTGTTTTCTAATCCAATCTATTAGCCTGTGTCTTTTTATTGGGGGATATGAAGCAGTGGGTATTAAGAGTTATTACTGAGCAATATTTATGACTTTCTATTATTGTGTCATGGTGTTGTTTGTTTAGCTCTCTTTTCACTAACTCTTCTGGGATTATATATTTCTTTTTTTCACCTTGGTTGCATTTTATCTTCTCTTTAGACCAAAGTATTCTTTCTAATATCCTCTATAGCAGTGGTTCTCAACTTTCCTAATGCTGCAGCCCTTTAATACAGTTCCTGATGTTGTGGTGATCCCCAACCATAAAATTATTTTTGTTGCTACTTCACAACTGCAATTTTGCTGTTATGAATCATAATGTAGATATCTGGTATGCAAATGGTTTTTGGTGACCCCTGTGAAAGGGTCATTTGACCCCCATAAAGGTTATGACCCACAGGTTGATAACCACTGCTCCATAAAATTGGGTTGATCTATATAAATTTGTTAAATCTATTTCTTCATGAAACTTTTTTTATTATAACTGATAGTTTTATTGTGTATAGTAGTCTGAGCTGTCACCTGTGTTCTCTTAGAGTTTATGGAAAATTAATCCAGGCCCATCTGGATTTCAAAGTTTGAAATTCAGATTAAATTTCATTGAAAATTCAGATGTTTTACTGATAGGTTTGCTTTTATAGTGACATGGTCTTTATATCTTCAGCTTTAATATCAGTTTTTAATGTAAATTTCTTGTTTTACTATGTATCATGGGAATGAATCATCTGGTTCTGTTTGGTGCTGTGTATGCCCTGTACCTTGATAGACATCTCTTTTCTTCTACTTGGGACATTTTCTCATACAGTTGTGTTGAAAATATTTCCTATGCTTTTGAACTTAGTTTCATCTTCTCCTGTAACTATTATTTATGGGTTTTATCCTTTTACAGTGTGCCATAATCCCTGAATGTTCTTTCCTTAGGTTTCTTTAGATTTAATATTTTTTTCTTTGACTTAGTAGTACATTTATGTTACTGTATTTTTGAGACCTGATACCTTCACTTGTTCTAATCTGTTGTTGAGGCTTTCCTCTGAGCTTTGCTCTTCTTTTTTGTTTTTCTTCTGTCTTAGTCACACTTCTATTGCTTTGACGAGACACTATGACCAGGGCAACCCTTATATAGAAAAGCGTTTATTGAGGGCTTGCTTACAGTTTCAGGAGCTGAGTCGATTGTCATCATGGCATGGAGCATGGTGGCAGGCAGGCATGGTGCTAGAGAAGAAGCTAAGAGCTACATCCTGATCTAGAGGCTGAGACAGACTGGGCCTGGTTCGGGCTTTTGAAAATTCAAAGCACACCCCCAGTGACACACTTCCTCGAACAAGGCCACACCTCCTATTCTTTTTAATGATATCAAAGTATTCCACTCCCTGGTGACTAAGCATTCAGTTATGACCCTATGAGGGGGCTTCTTATTCAAACCACAACAAATTCCCCAGTTTTTCCATTTTGAGTTTTATTTTAGCTTTGCTTTTTTCCCAGAAATTCTATCTCCGTGTGAAATTCTAGTATCACATCTTGAATTATTTTTATTTCATTGAACTGTGTTTTCATAGTCTTCAATCAAGTATTTATTCTTACAATCTTTGAGTTCCTTGAACATATTTATAATTACTATTTTGAAGTCATTGTCTTGCACATTAATTAGCAAAGTTAATTTTCTTAGGGAATATTATGAAGAAAGTGCTAATTTCTGAAAGAGACATATTTTCTTGTTTATTCGTGTGATTTGTGTTTTGCAAAACAATCTTAGATATCTGGAGTTAGGTGTCTTGGGTGGTGTTTCTTGGAACAGATATTTAGTCTCACCTTTGTTGAATGGATTTTTGAATCTTTGTTTGCTGTTACCCCAACTTGTCAGGTTGTGGACCAGTTGAATGATTATTAGTTTCAATCTTAGAACTACTCCATGTTGATTCACAAATGAGGTGGTATCATTTAAACTACAGATAAATTTAACTTAAAGAGTATCTATAGTAATTACTCACAATATATGTGGTGATTTTGTAATATGTTCACATATTATTTAGTACTCTCCCAAAAGTAGTTCAATCTCTCTTTTTGCATGCAATGAGACTTGGTTCATAGGAGTGTTAATGCACAGTTTTCTGTATGAAGCCATAAAGAACACTTTAGATTCCTCTTTTCTTTCTTTTCTATCAGCCACTCTGGGGAAGACAGTTTCCATGTCCTACAGATACTCTGTATCTGTAGAGCACAACACACTGGTAAGGAACTGGGGTCTCTTTGCCAGAGAATGTACTGACTTGATGGTTATGCCAATGAGCTACCTTGAAGCTGGTCCTCCATGCCAGGGTTAATGATAAATTAGATTTTGGTGCTGAAAACTGATAAAAATTCCCGAGCTTTCCAAAAATCCTGGCCCACTGAGTTCTTGTGAGATGATCAGTGTCTATTGTTTTAAACCAACATGTTCTAGAATAATTTTTTTATGTAACCGTGAAGAGATAATAAATTTAAGGTCACCAAATCTGAAGGCCATGCTTGGTTAAATATGATATAAAATATGACAAAACACAGCCCATATAGTACAAGACATTTCAAACATGATGGTACCATGAAGACATATCAAATAAACTGTTACCCACCAGAGAGATTTAATTGGCAGACAACTGGAATGGCATCTATGATTTTTAAACTACTCTGAACAGGAAAACAATAATAATTGCCAATATGAAGTTCAGCTCTAAAAATATAACCATACAAAGGCTGGAGAGATGGCTCAGTAGTTTAGAGAATGTGCTGCCCTCACACAAAGGGCAATGGTTCAGTTCCCAGCACCCACATGGTATTCACAACCACCTGCAACTTCAGTTTCAGAGGATCTGGTGCCCTCTTCTGACTCCCGTGAACAAAAGAGACATACATAATACACACAGGTAAAACATTCATATACGTAGAAGTGAAAAGTTGTAGGTGTGAATGTCACAGTCTGCAGTGGACTTCTTGATGTTTATCTTTTGTATGCGCAAATCTGTGGGATGACACGTAATATTTATGAATATGTGAAAAACTTTTCTCACTGCTATGATGAAATGAGGCAAACATTCCCTCCCATGTTCTCCCCTCCACATATTCATGGCCTTTTTTAATTTTTCATATGTGAATGAATATATATGTGCCTTTTTATTTATATATATGTAAATATATATGAATGAATATATCTATCTATATCTATATCTTATATATGTCCTGCTGAGCTTATTCAATGTTGCTGAGGAATGATGGGCTTACTTTGGCTCACAGTTTGAAGGACAGGCCCTTGTGACAGGAAAACCATGGCGGCAGGAGCGTGGGTGACTGGTCACACTTCATCTGCAGCCAGGAACCAGAAAGCATTAAGTGCCAATGCCCACCTCGCTCTCCCATTTTTCATTTCAGGACCACAGTAAATGGACTGGTGCTATCCACACTTAGGGTGGAACTTCTCACCTCACTAAAACCAATATAGAAACTCCTTCTCATACAGTCCTAGAGGGTTATCTGTAACAGCACATTTATCTCTTAGGTCATTCTAAATCTTGTCAAGTTGATAATCAAGATTAATCAACCAATGTATAAGATAAAATCCAAGCTAGATTTTGCATAAAATATTCATAATTTTCGTGAAAGTATAGGTAAATAATGTAAAAAAATAGGAACACACACACACACACACACACACACACACACACACACACACACACACGCGAACAGACACACAGGAATGTAAATGAATGACTAGGGTTATGGGCCATCAGAAAAGGTGTTGCTTCTGTAACAAAAACTCCAAAATCTTAAAGCATCAGAAACTCTGAGGATATTATGTATGTATCATATTTCTGTAATTCCCACCCCGTATCCTCCCTCAATTCCCTCCCATGGGCTCCCTTTCTCAAATTCATGGCCTTTTTTTAGTTTTTCATATATATATATATATATATATGGCTTTTGTTTATATGTATATGTAAATATATATGAATAAATATATCTACCTATAGCTGTATCTTATATATGTCCTGCTGAGCTCATTCAACGCTGCTTATATGTATTTGTGTTTGGGGATGACTGCTCAGGTTAGACAACTATGAGGGACTGTCCTTGGAGATGACTGATGCTCCTATCTGCAGCCATCGATTGCCTATAGCCCTCCGTCTCAGGGTGTGGTCTTATGAAATTTCCTTCATATGTGTTGGCATGCCAGTTGGTATAGTCAATCTTCAGTTTTTGTTCAGGTGACCATATTGTTGAGATGTTACGATTGCAGCAGCTTCTCTGACATACAGGAGACATTATGAGGTTACAGTCTTGCTCATATTAGCCGGCTTCAGATTGACTATGGCTCTGTAGCTAGAGTTTTTTTGCCTTGCCCACAGTCAGGACAAATCTTTGTCACCCGCCAGTCCCACAGTAGCTCAGACCCAACCAAATAAACAAGGAGACTTATATTGCTTACAAACTGTATGGCCGTGGCAGGCTTCTTGTTAACTGTTCATATATCTTAAATTAACCCATTTCTATAAATCTATACCTTGCCACATGGCTGGTGACTTACCGGCATCTTACATGCTGCTTGTCCTAGCCGTGGCTGCAGTGTCTCTCCCCACTTCTTCCTGTTTCCCCAATTCCCCTCTCTCTTTGTCCTGCCTATACTTCCTGCCTGGTCACTGGCCATCTGTGTTTTATTTATATAGAGTGATAGCCACAGCATGGCTCTGTCAGGCACTAGGACTCAGAATGCAGAGCACATTGTAACTGGAGTGTAAACCACGGCTGAGGAAAGAGTCATGAAATACTTCCTGGAAGGTCACCTTCTGGTTTGGCCATGCACTGTGTGGGCTTCTGGGAACTGATAGCACATGGACATACCATGATGTGTTGCTGGAGGGCTTCTCTCCAGGTTCCCCAAGCCCCGCAGTCCCACAATCCACTTATAAAATAATCACTCAGACACTTATATCACTTATAAACTGTATGGCCGTGGCAGGCTTCTTGCTAACTGTTCTTTTATCTTAAATTAACCCATTTTTATAAATCTATACCTTGCCACGAGGCTGGTGGCTTACCAGAGTCTCTACATGCTGCTTATCCTGGCGGTGGCTGCAGTGTCTCTCCCTCAGCCTTCCGCTTCCCAGAATTCTCCTCTCTCCTTATCCCACCTACCTGCCTGGCCACCTACTTCCTGCCTGGTCACTGGCCATCAGTGTTTTATTTATATAGAGTGGTATCCACAGCACTTCCCCTTTTCTTCTTTTTTTTAAAGGAAGGTTTTAACTTTAACATGGTAATATTACATATAATAAAACAATTATCAAGCAAGAATTACAGTTACAATATTAAAGAAGATGTCCTATCTATCTTATATTTGTGAGTTTAAAGTTTTATATCTAACTTATCTTTTATCATAACTGAGAAAATTACAACTATCTAGTCTTTAACCACATCAAAGACCTGAGAAGGAACATAATGGTACCTAAGAAATGGTAGATGGATGCAAGCAACTTTCGGGAATCTTGCAAGAGTAGACCAAGACAGCTGGCAGCCTGGACAGTCACCTAATGTTTCTCAGCATTGTTGGTGCATTTAAATTGGCTACAGGCCTCGAGTATCTGACAGACCACTTTCAGAAGCAGGATTTCTGAAAGACCATCTTACCCTGTCTTGGCAGAGTACAGTGGTCGCTTTCCTTGTGTCCTGCTTGTCCAGAAAGGACAGCATTGCATTTGTACTGTCAGCCATCAAGGCAAGGGCAGTTCTTTGCCCAGTAGGCCATTTTGTGCCAAAAAGACAAACTTCCAAATGGAAATGTCTTAGAAGCCCAACATTCTCTCGGGATCAATTGGTGCCGCCAGGAGCAATTGTGTCTCACGTCAACAGAATTTTAAGTTATTTAAATGCCATATTCTCTAGGTCTATGAAGTGTTTGAAGATTACCTATCTATCTGAAATATATCTATGTATACCTAGAAGACTTAACTAACATGGCTACAAATATGATTATCATAGATGACTAATTATTAATCTATTTTTAATTATCCATTACAATTTTAAATGAGTTACATAAACATAATACCTCAAACAAGAATAGAAATATATATATACAGTATAACAAAATTAACTTCAAGTTTGTATCAATAAACTAAAATTTATACCAATGTAAAACATTTTAAACATAAACTAAAATCTATACCAATGTAAAACATTTTAAACAAGTTGTTCTTTAAAAGTAGGTTCATTAATCTACCCTTTTATCTTATCATCTCTATATCCTCCTATATATCTAGTCATATCCCCTTTTTCTTTTTTAGAAAGAGATCACATTTATAATCAACCTGTTTTAAATAAAAATATTGGTTTTTCTCTGTCCCACACCAGAGGGCTCTTCTGATTTGGGACATAAGAATCTCTTAACCATTTTTTTTTAAGCAATATGTCTGGGTTTAGAGGGGGAGTGAGACAATTCCACCTCTAAAGCCAGCTTGGTATATTTGGGAATTTGGGCGTAGCATCTCTTACTACTTCCTGCTGGAGGGGGGCGTCGTATCTTATGGGGACGCAAAGAAAACTTTAGGCCTATGGGGTAGTCCGTGAGGCTGTATTGTGTGAACCAGTTGCCTTGAAACCGCTCTGGATGTTGGATCATCTGGGCCATGATGTCATCGGAGATCTTTCAGGGGGTCTTGGCTGGTGAAACCTGATGTATCTTAATCTGGAACAAATCCACAGCCTCTGGCTTTCTGTGGAAACAAAAGCAGAACCTCTTTTCCAAAGCAACATATCCTTAAATCCAAATTTTGAAGTCAAGGTACCTTTAAAATATACATTTTGGCATAGCTCAACAGCTTTTGCAGTCAAATGTTTTTCTTCAGTTACGAATATCAAAGACAACATAATCCAGATTCTCTGTGTGGTAGCCATCTTTACGTGGCTTTTTTATATTAATTTATCTTTTTTTGTGTGTGTGTGTCTTTCAAGCCTACATATTGTGAATCTGTTGCTTTAAACTGCACCATTCTAAGACTGAAACAGCGCTGTGGCTGCTGGCTCCACCCACTTTAGCTTCCCAACATGGCAGTGGTACGTTTTCCGCCAGCTCTGGGAGTCATCAAGTCTCAGAAATAGTGGGTGTAAGCTTTTATCAAAGCAGCGTGTAGCCCAGAAACCTTTTTTTTTTTTTAATACTAGTAAAGACTAAATCTACTACACAGCATAATGTGCCACTGGCAGACGCCTCATTCCCGCCATACTGGCGGTCAAAGGCACTCGCCAGGAACCCGCCAGTGTTCAAACCTACGTTTTGCAGGGTCTAGCTGCCCGTATGAGACATGAAGCAGGAACCTGGTTTTGGCTCTTTTTAGAATTGGTTATTAAATATTCTCAGGTTTAAGGTGGAAACTCGAGCCGTTAGGCGCCATTTGTTGCTGGAGAGCTTCTCTCCAGGTTCCACCAAGCCCCGCAGTCCCACAATCCACTTATAAAATAATCACTCAGACGCTTATATCACTTATAAACTGTATGGCCGTGGCAGGCTTCTTGCTAACTGTTCTTTTATCTTAAATTAACCCATTTTTATAAATCTATACCTTGCCACGTGGCTGGTGGCTTACCAGAGTCTCTACATGCTGCTTGTCCTGGTGGTGGCTGCAGTGTCTCTCCCTCAGCCTTCCGCTTCCCAGAATTCTCCTCTCTCCTTGTCCCACCTACTTCCTGTCTGGCCACCTACTTCCTGCCTGGTCACTGGCCATCAGTGTTTTATTTATATAGAGTGGTATCCACAGCAATGATGGTTTACAGCAAATCGATGCATGCACAGCACAATCAGGAAAGGAAATGAAGGAGCAAACAAGATCTGGAGGAACCCAGGGCAAGTTTCCAGGAGCCCTCTCCAAGCAGAGTTATAAAATTCCTTCAGAGTCCAATTATGACACTGTGCCCAAGTGTTGCCCATCATGAAGCCCATGAGAAAACTGATGGCAGGATTTTTATTGGAAGATGCTCGTTCAGACATCCTCTTCCTAGTGTGTACCCAAATTCTGGACTCCTAGAAAGAAGTATGTACTATTCTCTTTTTTCAGGTATGTTAGGAGAATGAGCCATTCTTCACAGGCAATGCCTGCAACCCTCCTGAATGAAGGCCTAATCAGTTTTGCACACAGGCTTCTCCAAGACAAGTGGCCTCAGTTTTCTCACACTAACTCCTTCCTCCACTGACACACAAGTGTGCTCACATATTGCACAGAGCAGTGCACATGGCCAGAGCAGATGCCAAAGCTTTAAGTAAGAAGGCATATTCCTCTTGCTGGGTAGCAGTTTGTACTTTCAGACCAGTGGTTTCCAACCTTCCTAATGCTGTGATCCCTTAATATAGTTCCTCATGTTGTGGAGACCACCCACCATAAAGTAATTTTCACTGCTGCTTCATAAGTGTAATTTTGCTACTTTTATGAATCATAATGTAAGTATCTAATATGCAGATGGTCTTAGGTGACCTATGTGAAAGGCTTGTTTGACTTCCCCCAAAGGAGTAGAGACCCACAGACTGAGAACCACTATTTTAGACTATAAAACCCACTAGTACCAATTGTTATCTTTTAATTCTTTGAACAAAACATGAAATGAGAAAGGAATCAATCGGTAACTTCTATATTTGTATCCGTGTATTCACCTATTTTCATGGTCCAGATTCACATTTTTTAGCATTTACGTGTGTGTGTGTGTGTGTGTGTGTGTGTGTGTGTGTGTGTATGTACACATGTGTGCCATGATGTGCATACAGAGGTCAGAGGACAGCTAAGTCAATTTTTTTTCCTTCCACCTTATTGAGGTGGAGTCTCTTGTTTCTGGTGCTGAGCTTCACACTCTGTAGCAGCTAACAGCTCACATTATTTAAACTGAACTATATATTTACACATTGTCTTGAAATATAGGACAATCATTAGAGACACTGGATACTGATTAATTAAAAAAATACTTACTTTCCTACACTACATATTTTCTTGTTGCTGGCTTTTGCAGCTCAGGTTGGTTTCTGATTCCTTCTGGGAGACAAGCATTTTATGTTGCTTTTGATGTTCGCTAGAGCAGTGTTGTGTTTCTTGAGATCCCTCCAGCTTGTGATTAGACCTCTGAAGAGCTTTCACGGCCTTCGCTGTGTTTCCTTACCTCTTCCCCATTTAGGCTTTCAGCCGTGTTTCAGGTTCAGCCTTCGTGAGCCTCTTGGCCTGTGCAGAGTGGTTTGCCCAGTGCTTTCCTGACTCCCTCAGCTGCTTTGATGCTTCTTCTGATAATCTTCTCTCGGTTCTTTGACCTTTTATTCATTATCTCAAATGACACAGAATACTCTTTATTTGTTTGTTTCCTTTGGTTAAAGGTTAAGTCGTAAAAATTGGAAAGGTACCTAGTGTTTTGGCACATATATTTACTTTTATTTTTATATTTCTCAGCTATTGTTGTTTCATTTAAAAATTCATGGTCTCTTTCCACTCACTAAAATAAATATTTTCTTCATCTAATTAAAAATAGAAATTAAAACTTTGAGGGAGTAAAATAGTTGTTTTTAACCTCTACGGTCTCCATCAAAGGGACTAATTTTGACTTTTAAAAATATTTTATTTGGGGGGTTATAATTAGAACATCGCTTCCTTCCGTTTCCTCTCTTCAAACCCTCCCATAGACCCATTCTTATTTTCTTTCAAACCATGGCTTCTTTTTTTCGTGAATTGCTATTACACGCATACATATATATGTGTGTATATGTGTGTGTGTGTGTGTGTGTGTGTGTGTGTGCATTCCTAAGTATAACTTGCTCAGACTGTATGATATATATCAATATACATATCCCACTCTCAGTACACACACACACACACATATATATATGTGTGTGTGTGTGTGTACTGAGAGTGGGAGAAGAGTCTTCAAGGGCGAGCACACCAATTGGTTATCCAATATCAAGAGGAATGGTGTGAAATAAGGACTAGGAAGGAATTGTATTTGGAATATAGTGTTAGAAGATAACATCTCCATTTTCATTGAATGGAGAATTTTATGTGAATCTATTCTTTATGGTTATATGGAAGAATGTTTTATTGCTATTTATAAAAGTCTGTATTAAAAGAATATAATATTGGCCCTCCCAGAGTGTGATCTACTTGGGAAACTAATTATATTAAAATAGCTTCAGAATTTCAATAATCTGCCAAAAAGACAAATCAGGATTACCATCTAAATGATTTATTGAAGTAAGGGATAATTTAGAGCTCTTGAGACCTTCTCTACACCTATTTAAAATTCTGAATTTGCCTTGGCTCCCTTCCTCTCTTTTTTTCTTGCAATCTCTGCAGATGACCGCAGCTCAGTTCACAGGAAAATAAGGACTAAGGAGTCTCCCCTTCCCTCTCCTGTTAAGGCCACATGGCCACATACTGCACTGCTTTTAAACTTCTGAACTCCCTAATGTTTATTTCTTCCATCTCAGTGGAGGGAGGACCTGAGTGGCAGGCTTCCTTCCCTCCCTATCAGCTCCTCTCCCTTGCCCCCCTCTCCCTCCCTCCCTCCTCCTTCTTACACTCATCCTGCTCTGTCTCACTTCCTTTCCCTTTGTTCTGTTCAGACTTTAGATCTATTCACATTTTCCATTTTTTGTTTTGATTGATATTAGTTTGATTTCAGTGAGCATACAAAGTAATAAGCATCACGATCACATATTTATACATAAGTATTATTATGCTTTGTTCTTATTAATCTATCTAACCTATTGTCCTTCTCAGTGTCCCCTGACACCACTGGCTGATTCCTTTCTTCTCAGCTAATCTTTTGCTGCTTTTGTGTTTCATATATTTATGAATAGCTACATGACACATATATATTTACACTTGTGTGTCTTCAATTTAAACAACTATAGCAACACCAATCAGACTCAGCCAGCTTCCAACTTCTCTCCCTTGTAATGAAAGACCTGTTGTAGAACATGCAAAGTTTTGTATCCATGGCAGAGAAGGCACCGCCCTGAGCATAGCATCTGATTTCAATTTCAGGGCACTTTGCCGGGAAGGTTCCATTATTATTCTTATTTCTCATTTCATACAAGGTTTATCATATGCCTTTTGAGTTGTGTTGTTGTTTTGTGTAGGTAAACACCACAGTAAGTGCTTTTAAAAGGCTGAGATACTTTCATGACATCACTGATAAAGCAATCAGATAACGTGCCCTGAGATTTTGCTCTTTCAGACACTGAGCTGAATGTTCAGGAGGATTATCTCATTTCATCCTCCTGATGACCTCTAGAGACAGAACATTTTTTCCCACTCAAAAAATGGCATCGGAAGCAGCAGATACTAAGTCACTTGCTTGGGCACACACAACAAGCAGGAAGCATTTTTGATAGTTTTCTTGCTGGAATTCCAGCACTATCTATCTTTGGGGACAGTGACGTGTGTTCCCAGGATGCCAGCCTTCAGATTATAAGAGTTTCTGTTCCCTGTAAAGCTCCCAAGGCTGCCAAAATACCTCCTCTGCCCTGCCATCATCTGTACATCCTCTTATCATAGTGGTTTTCCATGTAGGCTTAGCATGAGAACCATACCTGGCCTCCATCCTGGGCAGCTAAGTCAAAAATCTCAGGGCAAGTGTGGGTATCTAAGATTTGAGCACTCACTACCCCCACTCATGATATGGCGTGAAGAGGTTTGCAGTTAACCTTTCTGCTGAGGATCTGCCTTTGTTCTACTGTGTTCTCCTCTAAGTGGAGGAGACATTACATTCTAAATAATGAAATAGTTGATAAATCAGCTTTCCCGTGGACAATGGAACTGGGAATAATTCTTAAGGTTCTGTTTGATTCTTTTATTGAAAGAAAAGTAATAATACTCACACTTGGCTGAATGAATCCTTGTGGAATTGTGAGCTGATGTTATGAGCTACATGATTTTCTCTGAATATTAGGGAAAAAACGAGTCATCTTTCCTCAAACTGTTTTGGGTCAAAAGTTCATTGAAATCTTCAAAATATCTGGTGAATAGATATTGCCTTTCAGTTTCTCTAATAATAACCAGTGTTGTACGCAATTGATTTTAGTGAATAAGAATTTCTATGAAAAAATACTGAATTTACATGATATTTTTAATGCATTGCTTTTTGGTTGGCATAGAAGCATTTGATATCACCAAGCTATGAAACATTCACTGCAGCAGGGGGAAGGGTTTTGAGTGATTTCTCTGACATTATCAATTTGACTCTTCTATTCTGAGAAACAAGATGCCAAAAGGAATTTTGAAAGAAAGAAAATGTTGCTTTTCAAAAACCCATCTCTCATTTTGCTAATATTAATAATAATGTGGGGTTTCTCCCTGAATACCTTTTATTACCTCCATCTAGGTGGGGAAATTGTCCCCAGGAATCATTGACTATCAGGCTCCATGCCCAGAACAAAGGCAGTGTTTCTAAGACTTATGACACTATTGGGAATCTCCTGGGAACAACTTATTTTGCTGATACTCAAGAAGCAGGTACAACACTAATCTTTTATTACACAGTCCCAAAGACTGAAAAAAAACATTAATTAGCATAAAAGTGAGAGGTGTGAGAGACTGAATGTACAAAACCCTGTCATAATCATATATAAAAGAATCAAGTCTGATCATGCTTAAAGAAGAGACTGAGACAAGCACTGACCGTTAGGGCTATAGAATTTTATCAAAGGGCAAAAGAATACAAATCTTATTGGGATTTTTAAAGGCTGCTTCTATTTTGTCAGATAAAATTCCTGACCTAAAAAATAACTACATGTATAGATTTAGCCTTAGGTAAGAATAATCCTTAACTTTGAAAATAGGCCTGAAAGATGAGTCTTTCAAAAATTAAAGACGAGAGACTCAGATACAATTGAATTCCAACCCCAGTTTCCCTGATAAAGAGATGTGTGAACTGGGGCCAATTATCTGATCTTTCCAGGCCTCAATTTCTTTGTTAGACTAGATAATCAGAGAAGACTTCCAACTCAATCATTTTACAGCATTAGGTTTTTTTCAATAGTAAAAATGGATGAGTTGGAATTGCAATAAAGGAAACCACACTTCTGCAGGGAAAGGAGCCTCACTGTAAGTCAAAAGCTGTGCTCTACCCCCTGCACAATGCTGTGTGAAACCCGTGTGGCCTGAGTGAGGTTGCCAACCTCTCGTTTCCTCGGCTGTAAATGAGCTCAACCTGAGGGCACCGACGGCAGTTACACAAGAAATCGACTATGTGTCACTTGACTGGAGCTGTCACACCCAAATACCACACACAGAATGGTGCAAATAAGGAAAACTTCTGCTCACTATTCTGTAGTTATGTGTCCCAGACCACGGTCCGTCACAGCCTGTTTCTGAGGAGGCCTCTATTCCCGGCCTGTGCATAGAAGCCTTCTCTCTGTGTCTTCACACTCACACTGATGGAGAGAGAGAGAGCGAGCACACTTCTATCTTCTTTTCTCAGATTTTAATAACCTTATTGAAAATATGACCCTTAGTGTTAAACAGAATAGCTGTTTCTTGTATTAGCTCTGCTAACTCAACCAATGCTGATATATGGAAAAGCCATTTGGGGACACAGAAAAAGTTATCCGTAAAGCATGGTGCATAAAAGTTAAGGATAAAGTATACTGGAGTTCTTTGGTTTATTGTTCCATGTTCATTTTCATGAAGATCCCCATCACTATCAGATTAGGTCCTACGCTTATGACCCCATGTAACCTCCATCATATCCTCACAGGGCTTGTTCTAAATGCTCAAGTTGGGTTTAAGGTTTCAGCATATGAAGTTTTGGGAGACACAGTCCAGTCCACAGTATCACACATGATTTTTTTCATAAACATCTAATTTTCTATTAACATGCAGGTAACAGTAGCAAAAGTATGTCATGCTATTAAGTGAATGCATTCAATGTTAGTGGAACTACCCCAGAGTTTTCGTATATGTGAACTATTTAGTCATAGCCTGAAAAACGAGTTCTCACACCCTTTTGAGCCAATAATTGTTCTTTAAAGTTCATACTCCTAGGACTGGAGAGTTAGCTCAGTGGTTAATCACACCAGCTTCTCTTGCAGAGCGTAAGTGGTGGATTCCCAACACACATGTGAGGCAGCTCATGGTCACCCATGAACTCAGCTCCTGGGGATCACATGACAACTTTTGTCCTCCTTGGGGACTTGTACTCATGTACATATGCTCTCCTCACAAATACCTATAAATAAAAATAAATCTTTAAAAACAAAACAAAATTTATGTTACTGAAGCACTTTTTTTGTTTTTGTTTTGTTTTGTTCTGTTTTGTTTTATTGAGATAGGGTTTCTTTGTGTAGCCTTGACTGTCCTGGAACTCACTTTGTAGACCAGGCTGGCCTCGAACTCAGAGATCTGTCCGCCTCTGCCTCCTGAGTGCTGGGATTAAAGGCCTGTGCCAAAACTGCCCAACTACTGAAACATTCTTACGCTGGTATTAATTGGGGGAGGATAAGAAACAGGGAGTTTAATAATTATACACCAGAATACTTTATATTCTATATTAAATATAAAGCTATCAATAAAATGTGATATCTTCATTTAAAATGTGGGGAATCTATACACAGTGACAAAGTAAGATGTCCTAGGCAAGTACAAATTACAAAATAGTTTTTATAATATGTTTACATTTCTTGCAAATACGTAAGTTTGAAATAAATGACATACTAACCTGTCTATGTACCTCTTCTCTTAGAAGTGGAATCCCACTGGATATAACTTACGCTATACCTTTATCTGATTTTTAATTTCATTTAAAGCATAGAGTTGCTTTAAGAAAACAAATAATTAACAAACTGAAAACTATTATGAACACAGGCTTTGCCTGTTCTTCAGTTTATATTAGAAATACTTTAAAACATTAGTAGAGGAATAAATGTATACATTATAAATAATTGCAAACATAAAAAGCAGAAATCCATGGATTATACCAATTTCCTCCAAGGACTCTTGGGACTTTATTCCATTCTTTCAGTAATTTCTAGATTTGCTTAAATAGTGAGAAATAACATGTGTGGTATTTATGATCCTTGACTCTTCCATTTTAGATAGTATCCCCCATGTTAACTTGAGGTGCTTACAGTGTTCACCTTTCTTTGTTCCTCCCTCACAAATACTCTGTATTAGTTACTTTTCTGTCATGAAAAAAAAAAAACAAAAAACCGTGGCTAAGATTCTTCACCTCTCTCTCAGGGGCTAGCCTGGATTCTCCCTGACTTCCATAACCACACCGTCTCCCTGACCCACCAGGTGTAGCCCAGGCCACATGTCAGTATCTTGGCTTAGTCTGGCCACACCCAACTGGCTGCACCACAGGCAACCTCTAGACTTCTGCCAGGGCCAATCTCACCTACCACCCCCACAGGTCCCTTCTGCACTGCATCCAACCTCTCTGCACAGGCAGATTTCTCACCTTCTCCAGATTCAATGAAATCCCAATCAAAATCCCTACCACATTCTCTACATAAATAGAAAAAAAAAACTACCCTAAAATTCATATGGAACCACAAAAGAGCCCAGACAGCTATCATAATTCTAAACAAAAATAACAATGCTGGAGGACTTACCATTCCGTGTGTGTGTGTGTGTGTGTGTGTGTGTGTGTGTGTGTGTATTTACATATCTTTATATATCTTAAGTTATATCACATAGTAATAAAAGCATTATAATATTGCCACAAAAACTGACAGAACTGTAGAGACAGGAATAACAGAAAACAAATGATGTGATTGTGGGTGGAAATGAGAAAGGGGATTCTTCAGGGTAGGGGAGTGAAGTAAATATAAAAGGATGCAAGACAAAAACAATAAAGGTGTCTGAAAAAAAATCACAAAGTATCTTATCATTAACTATTTATTTTTTTAAAACCTACAATATATGTAATTCTGTGTATAAATATTCTTAGGTAATTCAAATGAAATTTTTTTCATCTGGGCTAAGAGACTGAGATCACCTAACAAAAACCACCAATACCAGGCATAAGACACTTTCTTTTGAGTTGCTCTTCAGGGTTGTCCAAGATACTCCCTTGACCAATAGCCTACTGCTCTTGCCCTGATTACCTTCCCCCTCGAAGGGAAAGATAAGTCCTCATTGCTGAAGACAACGGGCACTTCAGAAACAGTGCCCAGAAGCTCCTGAGATGTGAGTAACTTGAATGCCTTCTCCCTGAGGACCAGCTGTCACTGTACCAGAAGGTGCCATGCATGCTTTCTAAGGAGGGAAGCAGCCAACAGTTATAACCACCTATGATGCCTATGAACCACAATGATGATCAATATGGCCCGATAACCCTAAGGGTGAAGTAGTGGTATGAAGACATTGATGGTAGCCACTAACTCTATAAATGGACTTAAGATCTGGTCGACAAGAGGGAAGCCATGCCTGACACAGGAACCTAGTCAAATATGCGCATCTAGTGAAGTCATGTATCTTGGAAGAGAACCTAAAATTGCAAGTATACTAAACTAACATAATTCCTAACCCTATTCTAAATATTTGTCCTTACAGCCACAGATAAGTGTTGGTCTCACCCCTCATCAAAGAACTGTCTTTTTGCAACAGAAGGAGACCATTACAGAAAACAACAACCAATAAAAATGCCGAGTTGTAGAGCCAGGTGGGTAATTCTAAAAAACATTACTGCACCTAAGGCTTGGGAAACATTGCAGAAAAGGGAGCCAAAGATTTCTGTGAGATTGTGTCTTCTAGGAAAGTCAGAAGCTACACCCATAAGGTCTCATCAACACAACTGTCTAGATAAGGACAATATCAGACATATCAGAGTAGATAGAGGACCAGCCGATGAGACCTCAACCCCAAACAAAGAACTATAGGCAACTCATGAATGCTGAGAGTGGGCGAAATAGTCTTCTCCGGGGAAGAGCACCCCAACTGGCTATTCAATACCAAAGGTCAGTTTCCAAACATACATACAAGTAGCATAGAGTGTAGGTTATATCAACAAATGTAAATATGGTATATACATGCATGAGTGTAACAACAATTATTTCAAAAAGAGGACATGAATTTGAAAGACAGGAAGAGGGGTAAATAGAAGAGTTTGGAAGGAAAAGGGAAAGGGGAAATGTAATTATATAACCTCAAAAATAAAAGAAAAAGTGAAAGAAAATGCCACGACTAAAATCTACCTAAGGAAGAGAGGTTTTGTTTTGGCTTATGGTCCCAAGATGATGGATTCCATTATGGATAAGGCATGGCAGCAAGAGTAGGAATGAGAGATCACATTTCATCTTCACATAATAAGGGAAGGTAGAAACCAGGAAGGATGTACTCCTTCCCGCAATGCTCCTCATTCTACAGACTTCATGGCCTTCCTAAAGAGTGCTGATGGCTGGGGACCAAGTGTTCAAAAGAATGAGCCTATGAGACACTCATTCAATACTCCTCATTCCATAGGCTTCATGGTCTTCCTAAACAGTGCCGATGGCTGGGGACCACGTGTTCAAAAGAATGAGCCTATGAGACACTCATTCAAACTACTCATACCCCTAATCCTATGATTTCATGACTATCACTACTTCGGTTTAATTAACATTTATACTTGGTGTTTTTATGAGAAACACTATGAAAATATTGTTAATAGCTGAGCTGCACAGAAAATTATTTGTCCTACCTTATATAATTTTAAATTTCCACAGGTATAAACCACCTTATATCTTATTTGCTTTGTTTTCTATATATATGTATATAGTTCTTACTTCTTGAACCTTTTCTTCAAGGTTATAAAAATTACATTTAATATGGTCAAACATATAAACCCATTCTATTTTGGTTGACATCATTTCTCTTGGATCAACATTCAGAAAAACAATAAGCAGTTAAGTGTAGAAGGCACTTCTGAAATATTAACACATTCTCCCTTGCTTATTTCTTTAATTTTTGTTTCAGCACTCTGGTTGAGCACCTAGATCCTTGAGTTCTCATTTCTTCAGGGGAGAAAAAAAACACATGAGAGCAGAAATCAAACAGGAATTTTGAAGTGAATCTTTTTCTAATTTTGCATTTCAAGCTTATTCGCTGAGGGAAAAAGGACAAGACTTATGGTAGATTAAAATGTTTTAAATAAAACCCTTGGAAAAAATAGACAAATGTCCTCTAATCTACTCTTCCTGTTATATTACATGTCAAGGGGTAATTAATAAAAAGACAAGAGCGTGAGATGAATGGGACTGTGGTTGTTGCAAGGTCAGCATTGACTAATGTCCAATTGTCTGTTCCTGGGAGCTCTTCAGAATCTCATACCTTAGGAACAGGCTAAAAGTAGTCTCGTCACATCCTTCTGACTATATAACCCTCAAAAGCAGCTGTACACCATCCACAGAGCACTCCAGATGAGAGATGCATCTGTGTCAACATGTCGTCAATGACACAGTGTACTTGAGAGCCTCAGAGCAGGTTGGAATACTGAGCCCTCAGCACCCACTTGCATTGGATAAAATATCTTGACCTCTACGGCACGGGTCAATGGTACAGCACAATTCAGGAAGCTACTCATTAATATAGAATCAATGAATTCAAGAATAAGGGTGGCTAAGGACTCATCTAATGGTCCAGAGGAAGGAACAAAGAGCTTAAATTCAGGAAGTCAGTATATTTGACTTGTCATTTGTAGAAAAAGGCAACAATAATTCTCTACTCCTCTATACTCCTAGTGGCTGCTTAGTATATATATATGACATTTATTCACACTATTATATATACTGTGTGTATATCAAAATTATATATACTGTTGTGTGACACACACACACACATATATGGCACATAATAGTATCACTTTATATGAAGATTAAATATTTGGTCTATTTATTTCTCAATTCAACAAACATAAATACGGTATAGGTATCAAAATCAAAAGCCATATTTTCACAAGAAAGCCCGTTATCAGAATTTGTAGTAAGAAAGAAGTTATACTATTTGCCTCTCCTAGTGACTACACCTGAGAAAAGTCGCTGACATGTTACATATTCATTCTAAATACTACTCTGCTGTTCAATTTTCATTTCAAATCTAGTGCTGACATGCTACCCATCATCCCTAAACACCGATGGAGCCCCTGTGATACCACAGCATACTCGTCACCCATAGAGAAAGCCATGAGACTTTGCTTTGCCATCTGAGAGCATTAAATCTGACAATGACTGAGTGTGGATTTTAGTACTGGAGAGTTTCTATGAGTCTAAACTTGAATAATATCTGGATGACTCATGGAAAAGTGGACTATACATTTTTAAGAGTAATGATTCCCACTGTGGCTTCTTTCCTTGACAGTGAACAAGAAAAGGAGAGAAGGGAGCAAGTTCCCAAGAAAAGAATCCTGTTTAGTGACAACAGATAGGATGAGGAGAATAGAAAACCATTGTTTAGAATGTATAAATGGTTGCAGACAAGGTCCACAAATTGGTGATAAAATTAGAGAGTGGAAGTTTGAGGTGAAATCTAATTTTATAATCTCAGTCTCAAATAGCAAGTTGGAGTAGTCGGAGATGCTGAGGTCTTTCGTGCAAATTGAAATAATTTCAAAATTTAAAAAATTTTAATTATAGACAAAATTTGCAAGTTAGATTTCCTTATTCAAATGCACTTTTTTGGGTTTCTAGATTCTGCTCTTAAATATATGTTCTATCTGTGCGAATATCCATGTTAGCCATAAATAGCTTTAACTTCATACAAATGCATTCATTTTTGCTCACCAGTCCTTCCCAATCACCTTCTAGAGCTAGTAGTTGACTATAAGCATTCAAAAAGTCTGTTTTGATTATTGACTCTTGGAGCAGATGTGTGCTAGCAGTTCATGGTCTATAGTCATCCTTGAGAAGGTATGTACTCTGGAGAGATAACTAGTATATTCATGAAAGAATGAAATAGCACCTTGTAGAATCATGTGATGTCATGCATTATTGTTAGTATATTACTTACAAGAAACAACACAGAAACCTGAAACATGACTAAATAAGAGCACCTAAGAAAAACATAGAACTTGGATGGCTAGTGATGCAGTGAGAAGCTACATGCCACCAAGGGAGCTGGAGAGACACCAGAAGTATACCTGAAATGCAGAGTTGAGTTGGATAGGAAGAATGGGCATATGTATATTTATGTCAAATCACAGATAACTGTGAAAGTCAGGGTTAAAGATCACAACTTTAGTTCAAGCAGATACATGATATTATTTTAAAGACCTTGTGAGGGAGGGTAAATATTTTTTTCTGGCACCAACAGAAACAGATATGGAGAGTCTTGAGCCAGCATCAGATGCATTATTAAGAATCTGACAATGAACCTTGAGATACCTTTTCTGAAATGAAAATTGGTTTGTCTTTTTTGTTGTTGTTGTTATCTAATCCAAACTCTTCAGACTTAAACTATCCAGGAGCTCTCCTTTTTCTCAAAGGATAAAGGCCACAGTGCTTAGCAGGGCAAATCCTCCACATTAGAGCAGCCTCTCCCACTGCCCTCTGCAGTACCATCTAGACTTTTTGTTCCCTTCAGTGTCCTCTTCTCTTGTGGATATTTACTACACATTTTCTTCTGACAGAAAACATCTCTCCTTATTTTTGTTAGTTTATTCAATGATGTCTTCTGCTACCTATGCTATTACGCCCATCACCATTATCACTTCTAGTGAAGAAGCCTTTTTCACCCCCTGCTTTCCACTTCACAACTTCCTGGCTCCAGAACTCACAACTTCTGGTTATTCAAGAAACTTAGCTTTCCCTGGGGATTCCCTGACTCTGCTTTCTGCGTACCAGGATTACCGGAATATTTTACCATCATCCAGCTCCCTAGCCCTGCTCACCTCTGTGAATGGATTTCTTCACTGCTCAGCTTGTAAAACTTTCCATACTTGTATATTTACAAGGGAGGCTGTTTGACTTAATTATGCAGTTATATGATTATGCCTAATTATACTGTAGATTTCTGAGAACAGAGACTATATTTGAATTTCCCATCATATGTTCCATCTCTAGCATGAACCTGTACAGTTTTATTGTCAGAGTTAGTTAAGCAAATAAATAAATAAATAAATGATACACCAAAAGCACAATATTTTCATTTCCTAAACTATCCTATCCCAATAATATGATCTTTTGGATCATCAGAAAAACGTCCTTTGTTCACATGGCCCTGATTTATAACTTTTGCAATATTGGCTCTAACTGTATTATTTAGCTTATTTTTAAAAAATAAAAACATTTACTGATTTACTAGCAAATAAATACATTTGTCCTTCTGAATTTTGTTACAAATCAGTATGTTGGCTGGACCATAGTTTTAAATAAAAATATTGGTTTTTATATGTGGATTGTGGGACTGCGGGGCTTGGTGGAACCTGGAGAGAAGCCCTCCAGCAACAGTGATACAATGACTACACTTTATGAGACACTGGTTTGTGGTGAAAACTTTTAGATTCTACACCAATCTTGGTATGATATCTTGGACATATCTATTCTCTTAAGATTAGCAGCATTTGAAACCATCTATTGTGAGTAACCCTAGAGTTTAATAGCCTGTATATTTTTTGGCACACTTCTCTTTCCAGTGCAATATAACACAGCACACAGATAATCAATTTGGTATCTTTCTTTAGGAAAGAGACAAAAAAATTATATAAACAATTTTCTTACTGGTCAGTTCCAATGTGAGCTAAATATTTCATCCAGATTAATGGTAAAAGTATTTTTATCCAGCTGGGTAGAATATAATATTACCTTTCCAATATTAATACAGGGTTACATATAAGACTCAAATAATTATTGCCCAATAACTCTCTTGGAGATAATTTTATAATACAGGAAACACTTAGAAAGAAGTAAATAATAAATGAAAGTTAATCAAACTTCTTTGCTACTAAACTCATACAAAATAATTTCTAGTCCATGCAAGTGGTTATCCAAAAGGCAATAACAATAGCCAGTAAGATAAGTCATGCTTATAAATCATTATAAAAATCAACACACTAATTATGTTTTGGAATCATATTCTGAAGAACATTTTTCAGTGTAGAAGCTGTCCCCCAACTGGCTTCTTGTAATGTGCCTCTGTAAAGGTGGCTCATGTCACAAACAACTTTCCTGTCATATGAAGGCACTTTTATGGTGACATCATGCATAATCTGGCCCTTCTACAAGGGAGACTTTGAAAACATTTTGGACTTTAATCTTTTACATCTGTCTTAATTAGTTTGCATCTCTTCTTTTATAAAACGAGGCTTCTTATGTCCCTTGAATGAGCCAAGTAAAGAATCAAGACTTTTTTTCTCTGTTCAGAACCAATTCTGAAGTTGAGTCAGCTCTTGTTGGCCTCTTGAGAGATGCAGTTTTATCCTCAACTCTTGAGAGTCTCAGCTACAACAAGTGTGTAATGACCTAAAGATACCTCAGAAACGCTTTCTAGAAGCAGGGATTTTTTTTTTATCAACTTTGTTGAAGGGTTTAGGAATTATTGAATTATTTCATGAAGTAAGTATTCAGTAAGCGTCTAGTTGGTGTGAAGCACTATTCTAGGTTAAAGAATAACACAGTAAAAAGATAAAAAAAATCAGCTCATGATCTTAATTTGTAAGGAGTGAGGTATAAAATGTATAGAAAAGCAAATACATCTGATAAATTAATTCAACACAGAAATATAAGAGGAGTAAGGAAATGGGGATGTTAAAAGTGCCAGAGATGACATCCCAAAAGGTGACAGCATGCCAATAGACATGTACATGAAGTAATGATTCTGAGTCATCTGAGAAGCACCAAGTAAAAAATGCCAAAAATAAATTTGTATTCCATTGAAAGGTGACTCTAGGATGGCAGTGGTGGCTTATCTTTCTAGTATAATGTGCAGAAGTGATGTTCTTGAATAAGAAAAGATCAGAAAAAGTCATGCAGCTTCTGCCCAGATAGCTTGAACCCTACCTGTTGCCATGTAAGAATCATGTCTACTCCAGGAACCATGTTACTAGGGAACTCAAGAAAATAATTCAGAGAGCAGCATGTGTGTAAAAATAGAGACTGTTTACACAGTGCTATGTGTTCCATTCATTCTACTGTAGCTGACAAACCTATGTAAGGAAGCCATCTTAGATAATCCATCCATACCAGGTATCACTGGGAGAAACAAAAACAGCAGAGCAGTCTCTCGTAGAGCTGACCCAGCTACACCTGTTTGTTCAAACAATCCAACCTGAGAGAGGGCCATGGGGGGGGGTATTGATGACTTCCCACTGTGTCTTCACAGGTTCTTGAACCCCAAAGTTGTAAGCATAATCAATTTGCTGCTAATTTATACTGTGAGTGATTTGTTATTTGCAGCTGGCTGTTGAGAGAAGGAGCACTGATTGCTGACATATATCCTAACAGTCGATTCTAGCTGGGGAACAAAAGTGTAACCTGGAAAGTCCAACTAACATTCAAAGCAAGAGGTAACAGTGGCCTGGATGAAAACAGTGACACAGAAGAGGGGAGAAATAGAATTTGGGATATATTTTGAAGAGAAGTTGATAGTATTTCTTCAAAAAAATAAATAATACCTTTATTTTGATTTTGAAAATATGCTATATCATGTACTACAGTTATCCAGAAATGTCTGCACCATGTAAACAACCTACAAAAATGAAAGCATATTGAATCTTTATTTGATCCAGAATCTGATTTCCTGCTTGGTAAGTTGTTATAAATAGGAAAAACATTACATAAATTTGTACTGACTCATATAGTATGCTTCGAAGTTTTAATGTGCCTTCTGTCTTTTCACAAAACTCATTTGCTTATATTTAACTTTTCTACAAATATTTATGAAGAATCCTTTGTATGTTGCTAGATACTATACAGCTTGGAGAAAAAGCAGACATAGTCTCTTTTGAGAGAATGCAGACTTCTGTTTTGATAGTAGATATGTCAAGAGAATTTACACAACTAACCGTGAGAAATATAACCATAACCACCTTTGACTCAGCAAAGTTGAAAGAGGTCATCCTTAAGAAACTGAAGAATGAGCTGAGGACTGAGACAGACTGGTGACTATTGTAAATGGAAATGTTCAAGTGCTGTGGGCAGATAGAAAATCAAGTATGAATTCTCTGTAGTGTCTGGAGCAGGACATACTAAGTGCAACTCAAGGTCAGCCTCTCCCACTAGGCAATCTGTTCTTTCTCCCAACTGAAGCAAGAATAATCCTCTTGAGGTCTAAATCTTATATCTGCCTCCTGTTTCTAAAAATCACAGGGTGGCTGCTCCTCTGCAAGTACAGCACAGATGGTGATTCCATCACTTTCCAGAGGCATTAGAGGAGGATTAGGTTTGGGGACCAGAAAAAAACCCTAAGTTTTTAGCTAGTTTTGGTTCATTGTGCTTTCAAGACGTCTATATAGATGTCAAGAAATTAGTTGCATATATTCGGAACCAAGTCTCTCTAGGAGTAAATAGTGATTCTTCTTTAGTAGATACATCAAAGTTGTAACATGACTGACAGCACCCATGAAAAGATGATTAAAGAAAAGAAAGGGGCCAAGGAAATCCATTTACAGAAGAAACCATGAAAGTTTATCCACAGAGGTAAAACAAAACCCTGGGGAATATGGTGTTATAAACACCAAAAGAAGTAATACAAGCAAAATGGTGGAAGAGGAACTATATATTGCTATCTGTCAACTCCCAGTAGCATCATGTTTGATAACTTCTCGGGTGAGTTTTGGAATGCGGCCAAAGCTATTTTAAAAGGGAAATTTACTGTGAAAAATACCGACTCTAAAGAAAAGAAGAAAAATCTCAAATTGATAACTAGCCTTAAATCTCACGGAGAAAGCAGAACAAAAAGAAGGAAATAAATAATAAAATCACAATGGCTCTGCTATACTCATAGCTTGGTGCCTTGTCCAGTTATCATTAGAGAGGCTTCCTCTGGCAGCAGATGGGAGTAGGTGCAGAGACCCACAGTCAGACATTATGTGGGGAGTCTAAATTGGAGAGGCCTCCATCAGGTCCTTTCCCTTGGAGATTGGAGAACCCTGTGGAAGAGTGAGTGGAAAGATCGTAGGAGTCAGAGGGAATGGAGGAGAACATGGCCCACTGAATCAACTAAGCAGAGATCCCTGAGACTGAACAGCGAGCATGGGGCCTACATGAGTCTGTACCACTGAAGATACGTCATGGATGTGAGCCTGACGTTTTTGTGGGACTGCTAACAGTACCGGAATGTGTGTCTCTGACTCTTTTGCCTGCTCGTGGGACTTTTTCCTCCTATTGGGTTGCCTTGTCCAGTGGCAATACGAGGGCTTTTGCCTTGTCTTGCTGTATCTTAATTTGTTGTGTTTGGTCCTTGTCTCTTAGAGGCCTGCTCCTTTCCTGAAGGGAAATGGGAATGGGGTGGATCTGGGGGAGAAGCAAAGTGGGGGAAGGAGGGCAGAATGGAGGGAGGGATAACTGTGGTCAGGATATATTGTATGAAAGAAAAATCTATTAAAAAAAAATAAGAAAAACAACAACAACCCCAATCAGTAGGAAGGATGTATCAAAACTTCTAGAAGTCCTCCCTAACTCCAAGGCACTTCATTCAATATACAGAAAAACAGAGATATTATTTTTAAAGTCATATTCAAAATAAAATGTTGAAAACTATAGTCTTAAGAAAAAAAATCATATCAGCTACAGAGGAGTGGAGCCTAGAAACAAAGTAAGATATCAACATGAGTGAGCTCAGCCTTTTTTATTTTTTTAATTTAAAAAATTCATAAAACATAACTGTTTCCCTTTCCCTAATTCCTCCCAGATCTTTCACAGTTCCCTACTCACCCTACTTATATGATTGCCCCAAACAAAAAACAAAACAATCAAAAACCTAAAAATACATAAACACAAAATGGAAATCAAAGTAGATAAACAAAGCACCAATAAGACAAGAAAAGAGAATGCCCAAAGAACGCACAGGGGACAAAAAGTCTACAAAAAATGCCATTGAGTTCATCTGATATTGTCCAGCTACTCCTGGGCATAGGCCTGCTCTGAGGTGTGGTTAGTGTATCCAATGATATTCCACCTCCACCGTAGCAAACTTAGTTTCCCTTTGCCAGTGAGTAACAACTGGAAGTAATTTCTCGGTCAGGAGTTGAAGCTCAAGTCCACTTTCCCATCTCAGTGATGGAACCCCATCTGGCTTGAACCTGTTCAGGCCCTGTGCATGCTGCCACAGCCTCTGTGGATTCATGTGTGCAGCAGTCCTGCGTGTTTGGAAGACAGTGTTTCCTTGGAGTCATCCATCACCTCTGGCTTTTACAGTCTTTTTACCCCCTCTTCCAAATAGATCCCTGAGTTTTGAGGACAAGGCTTTGATGAATATCCCATTTAGAACTGAGGGGTTTTTTGTTTGTTTGTTTTTTGAGACAAGGTTTCTCTGTGTAGCTTTGAGCCTTTCCTGAAACTCACTCTGTAGTCCAGGCTGGCCTCGAACTCACAGAGATCTGCCTGCCTCTGTCTCCTGAGTGCTGGGATTAAAGGCGTGCGCCACCACCGCCCAGCCAAGAACTGAGTATTTTTGAAAATAGGAGAACTGGCAAATTTTAAGCTAGACTCTTGGAAAAAGAAAGAAAGAGAAGATTCAGAAATGAAATTGCAAATGAAAGGAGCACTGCATCCAACACAACGAAGTGCAAATGTTTTCTCCTGGTCTGTCTCGTCTCTGGCTCTTGGCTACCTGACTCAGTCACTGGTTGGTGACTCCCACAAGCTTTGTAAGCTTTGTGTCACTATTGCACTAGCTCATCTTGCAGGCAGACCACCACTGGAAATCAAAAAAGTGTGTAGCTGGGTTGCTGTTTACCTTACTCTTCTGGCAACATGCAGTGTACCTTCCTGTACCAAATACTGGTGTTCTGATAAACTTCTGTGCACATCAGATATTTATATCATGATTTGTAACAGTAGCAAAATTATAATTATGAAGTAGCAACAAAATAATTTTATGCTGGAGATCACTATAACATGAAGAAGTGTATTAAAAGGTAGCAGCATTGGGAAGGTTGAGAACCACTGTGCTAAAGGAACGTCGCAACTAAATGACTTTTAACAATATTCTGCTATACTCGTAGATCAGTGTCTTGCTCAGTTATCATCAGAGAAGCTTCCTCCTGCAGTGGATAGGAGTAATTGCAGAGGCCTATAACTGGACAATGTTCAGAGAGCGAAAGACCTATGAACATTTGGTCCTAAATGGGATGTTTCTATCAGTTTCCTTTCCTCATAGCTAAGGGACCCTATGGAAGAGGAGGCATAGAGACTGTAAAAGCCAGAGGTTACACACTCCAAGGAAACAAGGCCTTCTGAACACAGCAGTACTCATGCACATACGGACTCACAGAGACGATAATAGCATGCACAGGGCCTTCAGAGATCTGGGCCTGATGAGGATCAGTGCTGACGGTGGAAGTGGACACAAGCTCCCATCCCTAACCCAGAAGCTATCCCAACTGATGACCTCTCACAAATTAGTTTTCTCTAATAGAATCTCACTGTGTGTACAAATCACTCATGCCCAACAGTAGATGACCAACACAATTCGGGAGATTTCGTTGTTGTTGTCTCATAATGCTTTGTATGGGGAGTTTTTGTTCGTTTGTTTTTTTAACCCTAAAGGTTTTTGCTTATATATTATGTTTTCTGAGTTTGTGTTTTGTGGAATTAGGTGTGTGTCAATGTGTTTATCTCTGTGTCCATTTGTGTTTCTTGTGCTTTTCATTTGGTTGTTTTTCTGTTCTTTTGTTTGTAATGTCCAATTTAGGTTTATTTGTTTTTGGTTTCTTTTACCAGTTTTTAAAATGCTGTTATCCACCCAGAAGGTTAAGAGCAGACATGGTTAATAGCCTGGTAACCTTTGTGCTACCAGTGTGGCCTTGACTACACTGGATCCTACCTCAGAACCATATCATATCATGATCTTGTTTTTCTCAGTCAATCTATAAACCCACCTTTATGGAGAATGTCATATTACTTTCCAGAGAGTCTTGATGTAGTCATGATGTCTGATCTTTATTTAGCTTACTTTGTTCCTCAAGGAGATTTATGTATGCTTTATTGTGCACATGGGACAGAGTAAATTATCATCAGGAAAGTCTTCATCAAATGATGCTGTTTCCTAGGGAGAAAATGGTATTGATTTGGTGGGTCAGGGAATGAGGAGGATCTAGGATGAATTCGAGGAGGGGGAATCATAATTAGAATATATTGTAAGAAATAATTTGTTTTCAATAAAAAAAGACAAAGAAAAATTGCAAATATTTATAAGATATGAAAAACACCAATGATTGGATATGATTTTGATACATTACTAAAAGCAAACAACCTAGTAAAAATGAATCATGAAGAAACGGAAAATCTTAATTGATCAGTAATATGTGAAAAGATTTGGTCAATAATCAAAATTCCTTATTTTCTTCTAATTTTGGTGCTATCACAAAATATAAGACAAGTGACTTATCAACAATAAATATTTACACCTCACAGTTTGGGAGGCTAAAAATTTAAGATCAGGCCATTGGGAGTTTTTGAATCTAGTGAGCACCAAAACTGATTCATAGACATTAATGTTTCCTCTTTGTGTTTGCTTAAGAGAAAGAGTTTTCTAGCTCTGTGTGCTCTTTTTAATAAGGAGATAATCTCCTGCATGATGTCCCTGACCTTATAAATTAATAATCTCACACATGACTAACCTGGTCCCATTACCTTGGGGATTATGATTTCAATGTATTAATTTTGGGATCAATAAAGGTATACAGCTATTCAGACCATAGTATTTACTCTTTAAAATTTGTACAATCAAATGAATTCATGGGTGGATTGTACCAAATATTTTAAGATAAATTGATACCAATTTTCTTAAACCCATCTTTACAAAATATCCATGAAGAAAAATATTTCAAATTTATTTTACAGGGCCAGCATTGGACTTGTATAAATACCCAACAAGATGCTACTGGCGAAGAAAATATCAGACTATTGTTCCTATGCCTGAGAAATATAGATGCAGTAACTTTAACAGAAATACCAATGAATTGTTTTAAGAACAGACTGAAATATCACTCACCATAACCAAGAAGGACTATTCTCTGGGATATAATTATGACTCAATGCATGGAAATCAGTTAATATTACTTATCACATTAACAGAATGAAGGTTAAAAATTATGATCGTTTCAACTGAAGCAGAAAAAGAATTTGACAAAATTCAGTATTTTTTCATGATTAAAAACTAAAAAATTAAATGTAGGTAGGAAAATTTCTCTTTTTATTAGAATAATTGTATAGCTGTCATCTTCAATTGTGAGAAGCTGAAAGATTTTTCATTAAGATCAAGGATGTGGCAAGGATGCTCATTCTTCACTTAGCCCGGAAAGTATACTCTTGACCTAGTACAGAAATACCTAACCATAGGAATTACAAAAGAGAATGAATTAAAAGGCATTGGAGGTGGAAGGATAGAAAGTGATTAACTTCTTCTTACAGATAATGACAGGGTGTTATATGGAGAAAATCCCAAAGATGCCACCAAAAATCTTAGAACTGATTAAAAAACTCAGTAAAGTTGAAGCATAAAAGTCAATATGCAAAAATTGAGGAGAAAAACAGATATTTGAGGCAGGAAAGCCAGTTCTGAAGTTGGTAATGATTTAGGATTTAGTACGGAAGAGTGTGGTGGTGGTAGGAGTGAGGAAGTAATTTTGGAGCAGGACATGCTTTACAGTCATGACTTTGTACCTATGCCCACGAGACTACCTGATACACAGTAGACAATAAATATTTGATAAACACAAACCTAAGCTGATGAATGATTAACCAGTCGTAGACTGAGAGTAACATATGTGTATTTAGTCACAAATACTGAGGTAGAATGATATGCATTTGAAGGTGAGAGACTCAAAAGGTTATAGACAGGAAAAAACACGTTTGTCATTTATTTGGACAGTTTCTTTTTACATGATTGTATTTTCACAATAATTTTGTCTTTTCATGCTCTATCTGTCATTTGTTTCCTTATAATGTTAAATCTTTAGAAGGAGCTTAGGACAGGAAGACGGAGCTTCCAGGAGGAAGTAGGAGTTTGTCTTTCATTATCTAAGGGCACAGCTAAAAATTGCTATATCATAGGAAGAGGGCCTTCACCAAACACTGATTCTGCCTGTGCCTCTGTCTTGAACTTTTCAGAAGCTGGGATGTGAGGCAATAAATTCCTGCTGGTTATATATCACCTAGACTATGGTTTGTGTGACAGTAACCTGAATGAACTAAGGCATTGCCTCTATCAGTGTCATGCCAGGCAGCTACTTGTGATTCATACTTGCTGTGTACTCGATACTCGTTCTGTCTGGAGCTTCCAGGTTAGCAGTAGAAATTATACCTCTTACACTTTGCTTCTAAGTCTCTCATCTGCTGCTCAGAAATTCACCATTTTCTCAGAGTAGACCCACAAGTTCTGAAGCACATGGTATATTGCTGTGGATATTGCTCTGTATGCTGTGAATGTGTTGTTCTGATTGGCTAAGAAATAAAGTGCTGATTGACCAGTAGCCAGGCAGGAAGTATAGGCGGGACAAGCTGAGAAGAGAATTCTGGGAAGAGTGAGGAATCGCCATCCAGACACAGAGGAAGCAAGATGTGAAGGCAGAACTGAAAAAAGGTACCAAGCCACGTGGCTAAACATAAGAATTATGGGTTAATTTAAGTGTAAGGGCTAGTCAATAGTTAGCCTGAGCTAATGGCTGAGCAGTTTTAATTAATATAAGCCTCTGTGTGTTTACTGGGGTCCAAGTAGCTGCAGGACTGGCAGGTGAGAGATATTTGTCCTGACCAAGGACCAGGTGGGACACAGGAAAACTTCTAGCTACAGTATATAACCTATTTTTTCTAAACTGTTGATTATATACCCTGCTACTCTTTAGATATCTTTTAGACACATATGGAAGATTTGTCAAGTTCATTCTCATAATTTCATGCCTTTCTGAAGCTTAACATCTACTTCAGGCTACCACTTGTGATTTCTTCCCCACAAAGATCCTCCATAAACATAATTGTAGATTTGAGGATTAAATAAATTATTTTAACTAACAATGTGGGATAATTATTACAGCAACGAGGGAAACCATGGACTCTCTCAGTAAAGGTTTTGGAAAAGACTTACAGTATTAAAGTAGACAAATTCATCTCAGAGGAGGGCTCTTGATCCAAGCTAGGTCTGTAGCTGCTGTGGCAACAGTCATTACTCTTTATAGAATAGCTAGAATGGGAAACCCCAAGAACAAATGCAGCTTCTTCAATAAAGAAACTTCAAAGGAAAGAAGAGGGAAAACAGATTCACTAACAGGCAAGGACAGCAGGCTATTTACTTATATTGGAGCTTAGACAAATATCTGTCTGTGTTCAGATATGCTTACATTTATGGTCTTTTTTTTTTTATCTTGAGCCATCATAGCCATGTGGTAACCTTGTCTGATGTTAGTGCCTGTGGCAGTTTGAATGAGAATGGCCCTCATAGACTCATAGATTTAAATACATGGTCACCAAGGAGTAGCACTATTTGAAAGGATTAGTAGGTGTGGCCTTGTTGAAGTAAGTATGTCACTTTAGATTTCAAAAAGCCCATCCAAGCCAATAATGTGGTGATATTGTGTATCCCAATATATTGTGCACATTAATAAATTTATCTGGGGTCAGAGAACAGAACAACAACTAGATAGACATAGAGGGAAGAAAATGGTGGCACATACACCTTTAATCCTAGCATTCCAAAGGCAGAGATCCATCTGGATCTCTATGAGTTCAAAGCCACACTGGAAAAAGCCAGACATGGTGACACACGCCTTTAATCCCAGAAGTGATGGTAGGAAACAGAAAGGACCAGGAACTAGAGTCTTGTTAAGCTTTTAGGCTTCTAGCAGCAGTTCAGCTGAGATCCATCTGGATGAGGACACAGAGGCTTCCAGTTTGTGGAAATAGGATCAGCTGAGAAGTTGGCAAGGTGAGGTTAGCTGTGGCCTGTTCTGTCTCTCTGATCTTTCAGTGTTCACCCCAATACCTGGCTCCAGGTTTTTTTTTTATTAATAAGACCTTTTAAGATTTGTGCTATACCATAGTCTCTCTCTCTCTCTGCTTCCCATGGATCTGAATGTAGAGCATTCAATTAATTTTCCAACGTCATATCTGCATGCATGCTGCCATACTCTCACCATGATGACAATGGACTAAATTTCTGAAACTGGAAGTAAGTCCCAGTTATATGTTTTCCTTTATAAGAGTTGGCATGGTCATGGTGTCTTTTCACCACAGTAGAAACCCTAACTAGGACAGAAGTTGGTATCAGGGAAGTGAGTATTGCTGTGATAGGCCCGACCATGCCTTTGTTCAGAGGAATAGGGAAGACTGGGACATTGGACTAGAAAACTGGTTGGATGCTTTAACTGGGACTTCCTACTAGGAGCATGGAAGACAGTGGTGTTGAGGTCTCTGTGGAATGTAGAGGCCTGCCTCAACAGGTTTCAGAAGAGAAGAGCATTAGTAAGTGGCCTAGAGACCATTCTTAAGATATTTTAGCAGAGATTGTGGCTGCTTTCTGCTCTTGTCAAAAAAAGAAAAAAGAAAAGAAAAGGAAAGAAAGAAAGAAAGAAAGAAAGAAAGAAAGAAAGAAAGAAAGAAAGAAAGAAAGAAAGAAAATCTGCCTAAGACTAAATGGAAGAGTTTAGATTAATAGCATTGGCAGAGGAGATTTCAAGACAGCCTCATATTGACTCTGTGGTATGGTTATTAGTGGTCACTCTTGGGCAGACCTATAATGAAAAGGAGCAAGCTGAGCAAGGGAAAGTACAAAATGTACAGTGTAAGAGGAAAAGGAGCACCAGGAAGTGTAATGGTAGAACCAGTCCAAGAGAGAGAAGTGCATTGCAGTTAACAAAGCTGAGAGGAGTTGGAGCTCTGAAGAACATTTTGACATCAGTCATGGAGATGCAAAATTTGGAGTTTGCCCTGATGGTTTTCAGTCCTGCTTTAGACCAGTACTTCCTTACTGGGCTTCCTTTTCTCCCTTATGGAATGGGAGAAATATATGTTCTGTGCCATTGTATGCTAGAAGTATATGGTCTGCTTTTTTTTATTTTGATTTTTACAGGGATTACAGTTAAGATATTGCGTTGAATCTCAGAAGACTTTGTACTTTGTACTTTTAAACAATGTTGAGACTGTGATAGACTATGGGGCTTTTGAAATTAGACTTAAATGCATTTTGCATTATTATATGGTAACAAACCTATGGGGGCAAAGGAGTAGAATTTGGTAGTATGAATGGGAGTGATCCTCATAGGCTTATAGATTTGATACTTGGTCACCGGGAAGTGTCACTATTTGGTCACCAGGGAGTGTCACTATTGGAAAGGATTAGTAGGTATGACCTGGTTGGAGGAAGTGTGTCACTGGAGATGGAATTTGACATTTCCAAAAGCCTATTCCAAGTCCAGATCTCTCTTCCTGCTGCTTGTGGTTACAGATGTAGAACTCTCAGCTACTTCTCCAGCATCATGTTTGCCCACATGCCCCTATGCTCACCACCATGATGATAATGGACTAGCTCTCTGAAAGTGTAAGCAAGTCACAGTTAAGTGTTTTCCTTTATAAGAGGTACCATGGTCATGACATCTCTTCATAGCAGCAGAACACTAAGCCAATGCCCCAAGTCATTATTCATGACTAAAGCAGCATTATCTCACTGTGAGCTTATGAGACAGCTAGTAACAAAATCAACCCTTAGACCCCACAGGGTAGGGTCTATTTTCTATACCAAACATTAATTTGAGCATTCATTATACTCTAATTCTTTCTCTGAAATACTTTAGCGATTGTTATTGTGTTGCTGGAGAGCTTCTCTCCAGGTTCCACCAAGCCCTGCAGTCGCACAATCCACGTATAAAATAATCACTCAGACACTTATATTATTATAAACTGTATGGCCGTGGCAGGCTTCTTGCTAACTGTTCTTATATCTTTTTTTTTTTTTTTTTTTTTTGGTTTTTCGAGACAGGGTTTCTCTGTGTAGCTTTGCGCCTTTTCCTGGAACTCACTTGGTAGCCCAGGCTGGCCTCGAACTCACAGAGATCCGCCTGGCTCTGCCTCCCGAGTGCTGGGATTAAAGGCGTGCGCCACCACTGCCCGGCGAAAGTTTTTTTATTGTTGTTGTTGTTTTTTGTTTTGTTTTTCGAGACAGGGTTTCTCTGTGTAACTTTGCACCTTTCCTGGAACTCGCACTTTGGAGACCAGGCTGGCCTTGAACTCACAGAGATCCAACTGCCTCTGCCTCCCGAGTGCTGGGATTAAAGGTGTGCACCACCACTGCCAGCTCTTATATCTTAAATTAAACCATTTTTATAAATCTATACCTTGCCACGTGACTGGTGGCTTACCGGCATCTTTACATGCTACTTGTCCTGGCGGTGGCTGCAGTGTCTCTTCTCCTTCTTCCTGTTTCCCCAATTCTCTCTCTTTGTCCCGCCTATACTTCCTGCCTGGTCACTGGCCATCAGTGTTTTATTTATATAGAGTGATATCCACAGCACTTCCCCTTTTCTTCTTTTTTTAAAAAGGAAAGTTTTAACTTTAACATGGTAAAATTACATATAACAAAACAATTATCAAGCAAGAATTACAGTTACAATATTAAAGAAGATGTCCTATCTATCTTATATTTGTGAGTTTAAGGTTTTATATCTAACTTATCTTTTATCATAACTGAGGAAATTATAACTATCTAGTCTTTAACCACGTTAAAGACCTGAGAAGGAACATAATGGTACCTGAGAAATGGTAGATGGATGCAAGCAACTTTCGGGAATCTTGCAAGAGTAGACCAAGACAATTGGCAGCCTGGACAGTCACCTAATATTTTTTAGCATTGTTGGTGCATTTAAACTGGCTACAGGCCTAGAGTATCTGACAGACCATTTTTAGAAGCAGGAATTCTGAAAGACCATCTTTCCCTGTCTTGGCAGAGTACAGTGGTTGCTTTCCTTGTGTCCTGCTTGTCCAGGAAGGACAGCATTGTATTCGTACTGTCAGCCATCAAGGCAAGGACAGTTCTTTGCCCATTAGGCCATTTTGTGCCAAGAAGACAAACTTCCAAATGGAAATGTCTTAGAAGCTCAACATTTTCTCGGGATCAAATTGGTGCAGTCAGGAGCAATTGTGTCTCATGTCAGCAGAATTCTAAGTTATTTAAACGCCATATTTTCTAGGTCTATGAAGTGTGTGAAGATTACCTATCTATCTGAAATATATCTATGTATACCTAGAAGACTTAACTAACATGGCTACAAATATGATTATCATAGATGACTAATTATTACTCTATTTTTTAATTATCTGTTATAATTTTAAATGAGTTACATAAACATAATACCTCAAACAAGAATAGAAATATATATGTACAGTATAACAAAATTAACTTCAAGTTTGTATCAATAAACTAAAATTTATACCAATGTAAAACATTTTAAACAAGTTGTTCTTTAAAAGTAGGTTCATTAATCTACCCTTTTATCTTATCATCTTTATATCCTCCTATATATCTATATCATATTCCCTTTTCTTTTTTAGAAAGAGATCACATTTATATTAACCTGTTTTAAATAAAAATATTGGTTTTTTTCTGTCTCACACCAGAGGGCTCTTGTGATTTGGGACATAAGAATCTTTTAACCATTTTTTTTAAAGCAATATGTCTGGGTTTAGAGGGGGAGTGAGACAATTCCACCTCTAAACCCAGCTTGGTATATTTGGGAATTTGGGTGTAGCATCTCTTACTACTTCCTGCTGGAGGGGGGCGCCGTATCTTATGGGGACGCAAAGAAAATTTTAGGCCTATGGCGTAGTCCGTGAGGCTGTATTGTGTGAACCAGTTGCCTTGAAACTGCTCTGGATGTTAGATTATCTGGGCCATAGTGTCATCGGAGACCTTTCAGAGGGTCTTGGCTGGTGAAACCTGATGTATCTTAATCTGGAACAAATCCATAGCCTCTGGCTTTCTGTGGAAACAAAAGCAGAACCTCTTTTCCAAAGTAACATATTCTTATATCCAAATTTTGAAGTCAAGGTACCTTTAAAATTTACATTTTAGCATAACTGAACAGCTTTTACAATCAAATGTTTTTCTTTAGTTACGAATATCAAAGACAGCATAATCCAGATTTTATGTGTGATAGACATCTTTACGTGGCTTATTACCTATACTGTTTTTTTAAAACATTTTATTTTTAGATACTATTTGTTTATATAATGGTATATATATTTTTCTTTTAAGCCCACGTACATTTTTACATGCATTATAAACTATTTCATCTGAATCAGTCTTATTGTGAACTTATTGCTTTAAACTGTAGCCTTTTAAACCTGAAACAGCGCTGTGGCTGCTGGCTCCGCCCACTTCAGCTTCCCAACATGGCGGTGGTACGTTTTCCACCAGCTCTGGGAGCCATCAATTATCAGAAATAGTGGGTCTATGCTTTTATCAAAGTAGCATGTAGCCCAGAAACCTCTTTTTTTTTTTCTGGTGAATCTGAGATACTAGTAATAACAACTTCCAGCAAGAAGTAGTGTATTAGTCAATAAAAATTGGAAATTGCTTTTGTTTCAAATTTTATTGAATATTTTACTTGCCCAAATGAAAACTTATTTATTATTAACATATTATCTTTCAGTACATAACTAAGTCTTCAAACTTCTGTCTTCTTAATTGATAAAGTATTTACTATTTAATACATTTTTACAAATTTCATTTTTTTACTTCATAGATGGATAATTAATGTTTCATTTTGATCAATATTTACTTATTTGCTTTCTTTTGTATGAGATGCATTTCTCACAATCACTAAACACTGAAAGAAATAAATGTCAGAAGTTGAGCATTTAAAAAAAGGACAATATGTTAACATGGGTTAAAAATTTCTACAAAAATTAAAAATATGAAAGATAATAACTATAGGCATTCTTTTATCTATCAATCAACCAACCTATAACCATTCTATCTATCCATCTACCTACACACACATACACATTTCCTATGTCATATATGTGTGAAGAGGTTGTGAGTGATGATAATACTAAAATCCCAAGGGCAAGCTGCATCCTGGAATCCAAAGTTTACATTCACGCATTCTTGAATCTAGTTGCTAAAAGCTCAGGAAGTCTGTAAATAAGATTAATTCTTTTTTAGGAATCACTTGCATTTGCTTTTAAAGTCTCTAAGTGATTAGATGATGGATATTCATAGTACAGAATACAATGTTTCACTCAAAGGTGACCTATTACAGCTGTTTTCACATCTGATAAAGATCTTCACAGTGTCATCTTGACTGTTTGACCAAGAAGATTACCATAGTCTAGTTAAACTGATGCAAAAATGACCATTGCAATGTATTTTCAACTATATATTTATTAATCTATACAAAAATCTTCCACAGAAAGTTTCTTGTCACATTAGCATCCTGTAAGACTGTTGATTATTGACATCAACTTTTTGGTCGTATATTAGTGCTGATATTATCATGCTGTTGTACAGCAAAGAGTAGATAAGAACATAAATCTCTGGGGTTTGAATGATTCACTTGAAACCACAAGCAATTGTAATTCAGCATATTAACGATGAACACAGCTTAAAAATAAAGAGGAGGAAGCCAGCTTTTCCTTCAAAAACCAGGGTATCAAGGTGACCCATTTCCATGAAATCTTGATGTATATAACTATTTATTATCTGTTGGTAAAGCCCACTTATTGCTCTCAGAGCATAAATACTAGTCATCCATAGAGCTTTCATGATAATCACCAATAAGTGATGGTTCCTTTTCACACTAATGAATGTCTTCCTAAGTCTGCATTGTGTAAGTGTAAGACCCTGTTTCCAGCCCATTGATCCTTGATCCTTGCTTTTTTTTTGCTTTTTTTTTTTTTTTTTTTTTTTTTTTTGGTTTTTCGAGACAGGGTTTCTCTGTGTAGTTTTGCGCCTTTCCTGGAGCTCACTTGGTAGCCCAGGCTGGCCTCAAACTCACGGAGATCCGCCTGCCTCTGCCTCCCAAGTGCTGGGATTAAAGGCGTGCGCCGCCGCCACCACCACCCAGCTGATCCTTGCTTCTTATCTATATCTTGAATCCTTTAATTTCCCATCCTTACAGATCCAGTTTTTTAAAGGAACCACAGAACAAGAGAGAGTACTGTATGAATTGTGTGGCTTTAATTCTCAGTTTATGCTTATATGTATTCAACACTATATTCAAGATTTGCACCCTGTGTCTAACGCTACCACAGACCCTTCCCTCAGTTTTGAATGTATCCTTCATTCAGTGCTTTCTCTGAGCTTAAATCTTGTATTGGCCACCTAATATCTCAGTGGTTTTGTGAGATTCAACTTTGATCTTGCATTAAAATGTAGACAAAAATGGAACTTCATAAGATTTTTAAATGATGTATTCTATAAACATATCTGTAGATCTTTGGCACCTGTTTGCTGTCTAATACATGCTAACTACTGCTACCCACTTACTTTGCTCTAAATCTCCTTATGTGACTCTTAATATGCCTCTAGTCCCATAGTCTCTCTTTCCAGATTAAATTGAGAAATGCCATTCTCTACAATTGTTAGAATCAAGAAAATGGAGAATGACAGGAGAGTGTTGAAACATTTTTTTTTTCACTCCATTGTAAAAACCTCTGAGCTAATCTTGAATGATAATGACAGCTTCTGAATGGATCCCTAATCAAATTCTATCACTTGGAGGTGTAACAGCAGGTTGCTGTTGGGAGGTAGATTGGGTCAACTTGAAATGAAAATGAGATATTTAGGAATGTAAAAAATGAACTCTGTAAAGCTGAGTCCGAGTAGAATCAGGCTTGCTGGAGGGCAATTGCTTGTGCCTTTAAAACTTCAATTGCTAGAAATATAATATCTTGAGGTAAATATTTAGTACACTATTCTTCATGTAAGACTTAAAATGAAGATTAGTCTCTCCCCACCTCCCCAAACTCCAGCTTTTCAAGATATTCTCTGAAGTAACTTAGAGTACAAGACACTTGCCATTGTGGAATTGGAGTATTAAGTGATGTTCTAGTCATCTAATTTACTGAGAGTTGTAAAAGCCAGAGCAACAACAAGTAGCATTTGTTATTCAAAAGCTATACAAGTGCTTATTGTAGAATAAAGCAATGAACTGGATGGTGTACTTGAATATGTATACAAGCTTTCATATTATAAGTTTGGAAATGCTCCCTATTGTATAACATTTCAGGTAATTTTTATTTTAAAACACAGCATACTGGAAATGGTGGTGCAGGTTTGTTTTGGTGCAAAAACATAGCTTTTGCTCCAAATGGAGTAATAGTTTATTCTAAACTCAGTATGACAACTGTTGTAGTTGAATATAATTGGCCCCCATTGGAGGTTTAGACTTGTTAGATTAGGTGTGGTCTTGTTGGAGAAAATGTGTCACTGTGGAGGCAGGTTTTGAGGTCTCATATATGCTCCAGCCACCCTCAGTGTCTCAGACCACTTCCTGTTGCCTATGGGACCAAGATGTAGCTCCTTCTCCACTATCAGCTACCTCTCTAGGACCATGCTTCCCTAATGCCGCCATGTTCCATAGTGATGATAATGGATTGAACCTCCAAACTATAAGCCACCCAATTAAATGTTTTCCTCTATAAGAGTGGCTGTGGTCATGGTGTCTCTTCATAACAATAGCAACTTTAACTAAGACATGACCTAAGAATGCAGTCACAGGTGGTCCAGAGTGATATGTTGCATAGTGGAGTAGATTTTATGAACTTTTATAATCATAAAACAAACAAGTCAGAAATCAATTCACTTATTAAATATATTGGTAGGGACATCAGGTTTACATTGGATTATAGCAGAGTGGATAAATTTCTGCTATGAGCTTTAGATGTTAACTGATGACATTCTTAGCTTTTTGAATGGTGAAAGTTAATATGTCTCTAAAACTTAACCTAATAATCACAAAAATGTCAAGTTAGATACAGAGGTTGGTGAAAAATGGCTAATGGGATTAAAGACAGCCCAGAACAATCTTGGTTCTCAATCTATAGCATTCCATCTCACCAATGCCATTAAGTTTCACTCAGTCAGTTTTGTAGGTCTTCAACATAATTGTAGCTTTTTCAATAAACTTCACAATAGTCACCAATTAGTCACAACTCCTCTGACAAGTGAACAAACACTTCCCTACTCCCACATTCTGTCAGTGTTATCTCTTTCTCCAACTATTCTTTGCTGTTCTTCCTGTTGGTCAGGTGCTGCTGGGTCTTAACAGCTCCCTCAGGGAGGGGGTAAGAAGGTATGGGGTCAACAGCACAGACACTGGGAGTCAGGTAAAAGACAAACAGAAGATTCATTTATTCAGCAATGGGGAGTACCTATATACCCTCCTCTCAGTACCCAGGCTGTGTCCAGATCTGGTGGCATTGCATGGTCATCCCTCATTGGCTAGGCAATCAGGACCTCTGACAGCACCTGTTGCTAGGTCCTCAGGCAGACTCCAGCTTGGCTCATCTCTCAGCCTCATAGGCCTTATCTTCCTACATATCCTCCCTTTTTTATTTATTACATGGGTGCTCAGTGGGAGCCAGAGTTCTTTGCTCAGGACTTTTTGACCCTATCTCAGGAGCGCTCAGCAACTGGATTGTGCCTGTGTCTGTGCTGTTGAATCAGTGCCTTCTCATCCCTCCCCTGAGGGAGCCTTTAGGACCCACCAACAGTCAGACATTCCATTTTGTGCACACTGAAGCCAAACATTTTATGCCCTGTGGTGCCCAGAAGTCTCATTTTTAGTATTTGGTCAAGATAAGACCAAACAAGCAGGAAAGATGTCTTAGTAGAAAGAAATAGTTATCAGAGCCATTAATAAAAAAACTCCTGGAGCATACTAATACTTGTGGCCACCACCATCAGGGATTGATTTGTTCTCTTTTTCTGTCTTCTGTATATGAAACAACATTTACAGTGATTCATATATATGAGACTTTATCCCTTCAGTCAGAATAATCAAGAATAGCACCATTTAGAATTCCTTCCCAGAACTACTATCTTTTCTCATTTACTGAATATTATTAATAACCTGGGTTGAGAAAAGGAGGCCAGATTTGTAAACAAGTAGAATCCTACATATTTTGAGAATACAACCAAATTTTAGTTTTTCACAATCAGAAAGCCAAAGGAGGCTTCAATAGCCATAATTTTTTCAATAAGGCTTACATGCTTTCCACCAGCAACTTATGATTATTGTTTAGCATTTTTCCAACTCTAAATAAATGATATACCTTGAATACTCACTTAATTGGGGGAACATGGACACAGTCTCTTGGGTGATAAGTCCACTTTACTTTTATGACCAAGATTTTATATCAAACTTTTACAGATGATTAACCTCTTAACCTTTGTGCTAAGAAGTGTTGTCCATTTTCCCCAGCTACTTCAGATGCAATATGTATTAACATTGCTAATAAACATTGCTGCATGTATTCTCATGCCCTCTTTTTAATTTTGTAATAATCATGTCTAGTTTACTAGATTTTTATCAATTTTTGTAGCACACAGTTTCCTTTCAAAAGAGTTTTCCTCTTTGTAAATGAACATTCCCTTTATACGCCCCCATTTCTTTTAAAAGGTGAACTCTTTCCTAAGGAATATCTTTATTTTTAACAAGTTCAAGTTTTAAAAATTCCTAGTCCAGTATCTGTATCTTCTCTGAGGTCTCTGTTGTTTCTAGCCTTTTGTCAATTTTGATAAACTTAAATTCAATAATGTTGCCGCTGACAATTGATTGCATTTATACAGCCTGGATAAAAAGCATCAACCTCAAATTACTGGGTATCCTACATGAAAATCAATAGAATAGAAGTTATTTTTCAAGAAACAGACACCTGAGTATACTACAGGGCTTTCAAAGCCTTCCAGGCCTAGTGCTACTATTAACATCATCTGGATTTGACTCTCTCAAGTTACCCCTATAAATTGGAGTTCATGTGAATGGTAAGCATAATTTGACCCCATACTTCAGGATATCCATCTACATTTACAGGTCAAATGGTGTGATTGTTTGAAAAAAATGGCTCCCAAAGGAATGGCACTATTAGGAAGTGTGGCTTTGTTAAGTAGGTGTGGCCTTGTTGGAGAAGGTGTGTCACTGTGGAGGTAGGCTTTGAGTTCTCATATATGCTCAAGCCACACCCAGTGTCTCAGACTACTTCCTATTGCCTGTGAGATAAGATATAGGAAACTTAGCTACTTCTCCAGCATCATGTTTACCTGTGTGCCATCAAGTTCTTTGAAACTGTAAGTTACCATCTCATCTAAATACTTTTCCTTTATAAGAGTTTCTGTAATCATGGTATCTTTTCCTAGCAACAGAAACCCTAACTAAGGCAAATGGTTATTATTAGATTATTCTGTGGCAGGACACACAAGCAATGCAATAGACTGGCCATTTTATCTAGGAATTTGTCATCTTTTCTTGTTTTTAATACCAATAGTAATACAGCAGTCCAAATGCTTCACCAAATGGGCCTTCTTCTCACAGCCTTAAGAGGAGGGTCCTTTGTTTTAATGTAGATGTTTTGTTTCATAGAGGTACTTTTGGCAGAGCCAAAATAGACTTCTCCAAAGTTAAGCTAGTGCTTACATAGAGCCTTCCTCTTATGTTCTAGCATCTTTGGTACAGGAAGGTACTCTACACACTACCAAAGGGAAAAAAAATAAACACCAACCAGCCACAAAGCCTTTGATCTACAATTCTGTCCTGTGTCTAGGATATGTTAGGGCAATGACAGTACAAGGTTTGTAGGAGTAACCAACTAATATTTGATTTGACTTAAGGCTTACTCCACAAGTTGGAGCCCATACCCCAAACTGATTGGGTAACCAAAAACCAGATATCTCAGAGACCTAGGGTAAAATCAAATACTACTGGCCTTGAAAAAAAAAGGTTGTGATAAATGACTCTTAATGACATGCTGTAGAATAATCCTCTTGTACACTGTAAAGATTTGTTACTTCAATTGGTTTAATAAAATGCTGATTGGCCAGTAGCCAGGCAGGAAGTATAGGTGGGCAACCAAACTAAGAATGATGGGAAGGAGAAGGGCTGAGTCAGAGAGTTGCCAGCAAATGCACAGAAGCAAAATGAGAATGTTGTACTGAGAAAAGGTACCAAGCCTCATGGCTAAACATAGATAAGAATTATTGATTAGTTTAAGTGTAAGAGCTAGTTAGTAATAAGCCTGAGCTATTGGCCAAGCACTTATAATTTATACTAAGTCTCTGAGTCAATTATTTGGGAAGCAGCTACCTGGTATTTGTGAACAGGCAGTGAAGATGGGAAACTTCAGTTTGCAATGACATTCTACTATACTCATAGATCAATGCCTTGTTTAGCCATCATCATAGAAGCTTCCTCCTGCAAAGCAGATCAGAACAAATAAAGAGGCCCATAGTCAGACATTAAGCAGAGAATGAGAGGCCTTGAAACATTTATCTCTAATCAGGGATGTCTCCATCAAATTCCATCCCTGAGGGCTAAGGGGAACCTGTGGAAGAAGAAATGAAGAGTGTAAGAACCAGAGGGGATGGAGGACACCAGGGGTACAAGGCCCTTTAAATCAAGAAGAGCTCATATGAACTCACAGAGACTGAGACAGCATGCATAGGGCCTCCACAAGTCTGCACCAAGTCCTCTGAGTATATATATGGCTTACAGTTTAATGTTTTTTATGGGATTCTGAGTGTGTGAACAAGTGAGTTTCTGACTTCTCTTGGGTTCTTTTCCTTTTGTTGCTTTGCCTTTGTCCAACTCTGATGATAGTTTTTGTTTTTTTCTTATTATATTTCATTTTATCATATTCCCTTAGAAGCCTATTCTTTTCTAATGAGACAGAAAAGGAGTAGATCTAGATGGGAGAGGAAGTGTGGAGGAACTGGGAGGAGTAGGAACTTGAAATCAGGATATACTGAGTGAAAAAGAATATTTTCAATAAGAGGGAGAAAAGCCAAGTTATTCTGAATAATCAAAAAATCCTTTTATGAGCACAGTGATTTTAAAAAATCTTTTAAAACATAGAAGGCATGGATGCACACACAGTCATAATGAAAACATCACTGATGACAAGCAGCATGAGCATCTTCACAGTTTCACCAAAATCATCCAGATTGGAATTATTCTCTTTTTTAAAATAAACATTTGTCTCTACCAAAGTGACTTCAAATTAGTTTATTCTTTGACAAGTTCATACACGTGTATAGTGTATAATACATTCTTGATACATTCATCTTTCCACCCTCTTTTATTCTCCCCCACCAACCTCCTACCCCCTTCTTCCAACACATCCCCACCCAAATTTCATGTCTTTTTAAAATTTGTTTTGTTATGATAAATAAAATAACTAACAACAGATGCTGGTGCGGATGTGAGGAGAAAGGCATATGTATTCACTGCTGGTGGAAAAGTTAGTGCAGACATTCTCAGAATTAGTGTGAAGATTCCTCAAGAACCAAAATAAATCTACCAAACGACACAACTGTACAACTCTAGGAAATAAAACTCAAAATCAAGATTTGCGTACTACAGAGACATCTGCTAATCCATGTTTATTGTGCTACTATTCACAATTGCCAAATTACTGTATCAGCCAAGTGTTGTGGTTTGATGTAGATGCTCATGGGCTTATGTATTTGAATACTTGATACAGGGTTGGTAGCAATATTTGGGAAAGTTGTGAAGTATGTATGTGTTAAGAGCCTCACTGGGTGTGGGAGTTAAGGCTTTATAGCCTAGCTCCACTTGTTTTTTGTTTTTTGTTTTTTTCTGTTTCTTTCTTTTTTTTTTTTTTTTTGGTTTTTCGAGACAGGGTTTCTCTGTGTAGCTTTGCGCCTTTCCTGGAACTCACTTGGTAGCCCAGGCTGGCCTCGAACTCACAGAGATCCGCCTGGCTCTGCCTCCCAAGTGCTGGGATTAAAGGCGTGCGCCACCACCGCCCGGCTTTCTGTTTCTTAAGTAGGAATGCAGTGTGACCATTCAGGCTCCTGCTCTTCCCATCATGCTTTCCCTGTCTTCAGACATATCTTCTCTGCTTGATGGACAGTACACTTCTGGGACTATAGCCTCAAATAAATACTTTCTTCTCCCCTTAAGTTGCTTCTGTCAGAGTTTTTATCACATCAATGAAAAAGTAACTAAGATAGGTGTCTGTCAACAGATGAATAAATAAAGATGTGATGCATATCTATATCTATATTGCATGCACACACGCACACACAGACACAAAATGAAGTTTCAATCAGCAATGTAAAAGAATTAGAATTTATCATTTGCATGATAATGGACAGAATTGAGAATCATATTAAAATAAAGAAGATACAAGGCAAATCCCAAATATCTTAGACAATTTTTAAAATATGTGAATCTAAAAGCATTTAAGAACTATTATAAAAGAGTGAATTTGTAAACACGGAAGATGGGTTCAGTTCAATTACTTGGGTTCTCAACTGTCAACCTAGTCAAAGATGTATATCACCCAGTTTTTTGTTTTTGTTTTTTTGAAGTCATGTGCATGTGCCCTCAGAATTAGTTAGCATATATTTGGGTTGGAAAATATGGATCCAAGTGATAATTCCCTGAAGTTTTCCAATGGAGGAGGTAGCTAGAAGTATCTAGTAGGGTCCTTTGTTTCCCCTGGTGCTGGATGAATTCTTTATCTTTTCTCAGAGAAGAAGTTGCCCACTTTTAGCTTAAGATCATTTCATTCATTTTCTAGGAACTTGTTTTAGATAGAAACTACAACAATTCAGAAATTTTACTTATAATTTCCAATAGTTCCTTTAACAGAGATGGCTCATGTAGTCCTTCATCCAGTCCTGCAGGATGACAAGTCATAATTTAATGCGGAGATGATTCATGATTTTCAAAATCTTAGATTTAGAAGAATTAATGGGCATGCCTTCAGCTAAAGAATGCTAGACGCTTTAGTTAATTTTGATATTGATTTTTTATAGTGCAATTCATTTACTCAACTAATCCAGAGAACTGAGGACAGTAGGCACAACAACAATATTGTATAATAGTTCTATTTTTACTAATAGATTTAAACATTTGTCCAGTAAAATTAGTTTCAGAACCACTATGCAATTCAGCAGAAATGCTCCAAGTAGGAGTAATTTGTTCTGGTAGAAGTTTTTCTACTACTAATACACTGGATTTTCAAAAAAGGAAGTTCTCATCCCAAAGGTAAAACATAAAAGCTAGCACTAAGACACATTTATATCTTTGAGTCAGAGGCATTCATATAAAATAAAAGTGCTGAGTTTTAAATTTCATTCACGAGGGAAATGAAATATGGTCAAGATTATAACTGATACTGAAGGAATCACTATATGGTCTAGATATTTAACTTCTTGATGGTAGAGTTGCATTTTGGATATATGATGATCATTTTTTTTTTTTTTTTTTTTTTTTTGGTTTTTCGAGACAGGGTTTCTCTGTGTAGCTTTGCGCCTTTCCTGGAACTTACTTGGTAGCCCAAGCTGGCCTTGAACTCGCAGAGATTCACCTGACTCTGCCTCACGAGTGCTGGGATTAAAGGCGTGTGCCACCACCGCCCGGCATGATGATCATTCTTGGCTTACTATAAAATGGTATCTCTGAGGCATCATTGTCTGAAAGAGAGAATAAAAGTAGATCATCTACATACTTACTTGGAAATTTATGAAGAAATTTTAAATCTGGTAGGTAGGTCAGGTTTTAGAATTTGAGAAAATACATGGGACTTTTATTATATCCCTGTGGCATCAGGGTATAAGCCTACTACTGCTGTTCACATAAAAACCAAATAAATACTGGTTCTCTGATGTTGCTGGGATGCTAAAAGAGACACTTCAAAATCTTCTGCTGAAGAATAGACTGTATTAAGTGTTACAGGAGATTTGTTTGTATGGCTGCTCTGAGACTGTCAATGGAGTTGGACCTTGGTTTGGAGGGCAGAGTCCACATTCAGCTGGCTGGAGTGGACCATAGAGTTTTCTGGTGAACTCAGAGAAAGACAGAGGGACACACAGGAGGAATAATGTGGAACTAGGGACATGCAGGGTATTTTTTGATCAGAGAAGGTGGAGAAGAGAGCAGGTGATCATTTCTCTGTTGTTCAGTGGATCTCTCAGGTTTATTTCCTAATATTTAATATTCCTAATATTTAATAATCCCAAGTAATAAAAGAAGTTACAATAATTAAAGGGGTATTAAATTATGTTTAATTAGTTTCCTCTTTGTTAATAATTATCTCTATTTCTCTTTAAATGTTTGGAAAGTGAAAAAGAACTATGTGAATTTCCTCAGGGCAGCCCTTTTGTGTTTTGTTTAATATTTTTTGAAAGGCCTGTTGTCTCTTTGGGAAGTTTGTTCTAATCACCTTGAAGTGGTGTGTTTTTTTTTTTTGGTTTGTTTGTTTGTTTTTTGAACAATAGTTACAAATAACCTAGCCATTCTGAAGAAGGAAGGCTTTGCAGAACACTTAACTGCTGTAACTGTTATGAACTTAAGTTCATAATTTTGGTAGAAATATCTTTTTCTGAATAATTGTTGGAAGTTTGTCCTCCAAGATAATAAGGACATCCATGGAAAATGAAGTCCATGTTGCCTTACTTCATTGGACCAAAAGGCAGCCACTTTCTCTTCTAAAACTTACATGGATGTGAAATGTAATGAGACATCATTTCTCTGATATTCTCACAGGGAACTCTTCAGTGTTGTTTAATTATTTCTTTTTCAAACCTGATGTAGAAGTCAGGGTTGACTTTCTTGATCTTCTATCACACCTTCATGGCTGTATTTTGGCCCAATTGGTAAGTCATGGGGATGTTTTGACATCACAGCAGTGGTCCTTTACTAATTCTCATCAGGTAGTCTTGGCATTAGCACCTATTTTGTTAAAGTCTTCAAAAGATGTTTTGCCAACCTGCCAAATGGAACAATCTCTTTGCTTTTCTCCCTGAAGTCAATAAATGAACTGATTGACACAAGTTAAAAATACAGTTTTTAAGTCAGTAGGATGATGTGAAACCACATAGCAAATCCCAGAGGGCCCTAATATGGATTAGGAAATGCCAAAATAGTCTTCAGCTTGGTTTCTGTCCAGAAAATACATGGACAGTGTCAGGATCTCTGCTCCTTAAGCTTACATTAGCAGTTGCCATGACAACCTTTTCTTTTTAATGTAGATTCTTATTCCTTCTGGGGATTCTTACAGAAGAGTCATCAAGACAGGATGGTGAAGGGGGAAGCTCACCTTGTTCCTTGAGCAGAGTTGGATTCCTTAAAACTCATCTTTGGTTCTACAGCTGACTATAAAAATTTCTTACTAATTTCTTGTTCTTTAGAATCATTTCCATAATTCTGATACAGTTTTCAAAACTCCTTTTTACTAACTTATAAATTAACAATTTTAAAACTTCTTCTCTTATGTGATCTAAATTGCAATTAAGATAAACTCCCCATTCCTCATTTTACTGCCTAGCACTTCTAGTTCGGTATGGAAAAAAAAGGAATATTGAACTTTCCTTATTTCTCTACATACTTTTAGGTTGAATTACCATAGTTATCGAACACAAAATTAACAAGAGTGCCAAATATTTTTTTTCTTCCAAACAGATCCTTCCTCTGTTTTGTGTTTAATGCTGGTGGAGGTGTCTTTTCCCTCTGAAAACTGTAACCTTTTACCTTAGCTGGTGGATTTGTATTGGAATCAGAATTATGGCTTGCTTATGGGAGTAACTCTCTTGAGTCTTACTCTGAAGTTGGTTTCTTCTGCATCTTGGTTTCAATCTGCACAGTTTTAGGAATGCAAGAGGGTTTAAGGAACTGAGTGATCACCCCTTTTGTGTGTATTCAGCTAAGCCAATAATCTTTCTTCAGACCCCCAAATCACGTATGTTGTTTGGGGATTTTCCTGTAATGTCATTGCACATCCTGGGAACTTGCCCTAGACATATTTACCCTGTTGAGTTGAAGGGAGCAGGTGTCTTTTGTCTTTGGCATTTTTAGGTCTCAATGTTCATTAAAATTTAAACTAAATGGGGTAAGGCTGCAATGCACAGAACAAAGAGGCAGTAAGACAAAAATTCAGATTAGATATCAGAGGGGTGACAGAAAAAAATGGCTAAACGTCAGCAAGCAAGAGTTGTGATGTGTGCTCTCCTAATGCTCTTCTACAGTAGAGGACAGCCAACACACATCCAGCCCAGACAAAACCTTTCGTGGGTTTCCAAGCAAACAAGGGGCAATGATACCGAGAAAGGACTCACCAACATCCATGCAAAGAGATAACACAAATGGTGGGTGTAAAAATGAGCGCTCTGGTCTGACACCAGTCTCAGTGTGGATTCAGTAAAAGTAGATCATCTCTGGTCCCACATCAGGTCACCAATACTGTCCACTTAATGCACAGTTCTTACTCCAAAAGAGCACAGATTCACAATGGAAAAGGTCACATGAACTTTTATTCTCACAGAACAGCAACAAATGGCATAAATCAATGCATTTAGCAAATACATTGGTAGGGAAATCAGACAGGCAGGTTTTATATATATATATATATATATATATATATATATATATATATATATATATATATATACACATATATATACAGGCAGGGAAATCTTTGCCATGTGTTTCAAATGCTACCCAATTGACACATTTAGTTTTGGGATCTGTGAAGACTTGTAGTCTGTTAATGCAGTCCAAGTTTTTCCTAGTTGTAACAAAGATGTTGAGTCATATTCAGAGGTTAGAGATAAATGGCTATTGAAAGGACTAAAGATAGCTTAAGATTATGTAAAATAATTATAAAGATTATGAAAGGTAGCCTAAAAGTCTGGAGCATTCCATTCAGTTAATCATTCTGTAGACTCTTCAGCATAAATATACATTTCCAGAGGTCTTCAGTTCACATGTGAAGAAGTATCAAGTATTTGAGACCAGACTGAGCTACATATAATGAGATTCTATCTTAAAAATAATATACCTGAGTATAGACCTTAATTACAGTAGTGGAGATAATAAAAACCCATGTTTGTGATAGTTATGTATCTATGTGGTCATTATGTATTTATCTATAACCCATTATATATATAGTTTGTATAGCACATTTTTTATTCATGGGAAATGTATATTACTAAACTATAAGCTCTCTGATGGTAGACTCTATGTTGTTTATGTTATTTTGATGACTGGCACAAAGTGAAGACTCATTATACATTTGATGGAGTGAAGTTTTATAAATGACGAGATGAGTATTATACTATCTGGCTTTAGCATTTTCTCTGTCTAAGACACTATATGAAATCTATTTTGCTAAGTAGCTTGGAAATAGAATCTCTCCCCTTCCTTCTTGGAGTGGGTCAATTTGGAGAACCTGAGTGCTTTCATTTCCTGGTCATCTCAGTGTTTTCCACTGGACACATTTCTGAAGGCTTACTTGTTAATTTTTGAGCAGAGGAGAGCTGAATATCTCCAAGTCACAAAGCCAGCTATGGTATCCAGCTTGTGTTCAAAACACATGTCAGCTGGAGTACAGTCTCATGATAATTTGGTTTCTAGGCAAACTTTTATTGACCAAATGTCCACTCTGTTAAAGAATAAGGTCAACCAATTTGATATTCCAGGGAGGAAAGAAGGGGGTATCATTAAATTATGCATCAGTTTTAAACTTCAATCTTATACAAAGCAAAATATGAAGTTAAGAGCTATGCTGTGCTCTGCTATATGAAATCATGTTTCTCAAATGTTAACACAGAGTATAATATATTACAGAGAACTCCAAAATCATTTTAGTCATTTTTGCTATTTTTAAAAGAACTAACAGGCAAGTCAGTTAAATGACAGATTGCTAAGATTTTAAAAGGACATATGCTTTACTTTTATATGGCTTTGGAAATCTCCAGCATGGAAAATGATTTCTAAATACCATGAACTATAAAAAAGTAATTGAGTTTTCTCAATTACTAGTGTCAACCTCCTATCAAAGTTAAGACATTCATGAAATGTGGTCACTGTACAGCAAGTACTCATCATCAGCAACATTTTCATCCATAAAATTAAAAAAAATGACTTCTGTTTTGATCAACATAAAAACATGTGAAGAATTATAAGGAAGTAGTCTTTTATTATACAGATTTTTGATAATAACAGTTGTATGCTTATTAGAAGAGAAATTTACAAAATTTACAAAAGTTCAAGATAGTATTTACCTTTGAATGATTCATCCTTAATTTTTAGTTGTAAACTTAAAACAATTGCAACAAAATGACTAACACAAGCCTCAAGCTACAGGTATATCAGTTCTCAGGAAAAAAAATCTATCATCTATCTATCTATCTATCTATCTATCTATCTATCTATCTATCTATCTATCTCTGTTATCTATGTATCTGTATCTATCATCTATCTATCTGCAAATATAAGTTGTTTTGTTAGAATTTGAAGTTAAAAAACTGAAATGACTACAGATATTAGTTTTTAAAATAAGAAGTATCAGGTGGACAACTGATAAAGCACAGTGACAGGGTTAACAGTGAATAAAGAAATGGACTTATCGGCATGTGTGATTTGGGGTCATTGGTGCTAAAGCCTGTTATTGTTTAAACAAATCTCTAGATGCATGGTTATCTTGTTTTTGTCCCTCCAACTTTAGTCTATAACCTCTTGAAGGGCTGCAGTTGTTGTTTACACATGAAGTTATCCTCTGGTCTCTCTACTTGTACACAGTTGTGCTTATGCACCACACATGTATGAACTCATGTGTGTGCATACACACACAAACATACACACGCACAGGAATGCATGCATGCAACATAAATACAACAGCAAAACCTATCAAACTTCTAAAAGAGTCTTGACACTGAGTTAATAATGCTTTCTTCCATGTACCACCCAGAATATACACAATAAAATAAAAAATAAATTGCATTTAATAAAATTTAGAAGTTGCTTATAGAAGTTATGCTTAACATAGTGAGAGAAAATATTTTCAAACCATGTATCTGAAGAGGGTTTAATATTTAGAATATTTGAAAAGTATAATAACAACAAAAATACAGCACAGTTAATATGACTTCAATGGACAGAATGACCAGACCATAAGCATGTGTAAAGATGTTTAGCATTGCTAACCACTAGGAAAAGGCAAATAAAAACTATAATGAAATATCTATAATAAATATGCAAATTAAAACTGTAATAAAATATTACTTTCTACTTACTAGGAGTGCAATTATTAAAACACCCATGTGCGTACACACACACACACACACACACACACACACACACACACACACACACTAAAGGATGGTGGGAATGTGGGGATGTGGAATCTCAGTGCAGTTGCCTGTAGCTTTCCTGGACTGTATTATGGCATTTTCTCTAAACATTAAGATGTGGTAACCCCACTTGTGGCTATCATATACCCAAAATAACTGAAGCAATCACCTGACCCGATGTTTGTATCTTCATGTTAATAATGATCATATTTACATTTTCTAAAAATGCAAATAATGTAACTATTAATAGATTCATAGGTGACCAAAATGTAATAGATGTGCAACAATTGAACAGTATTCAACCTCCAAGAGGCATGAAGTTAAGTTCTCAAAAATGTTACCAGAGGCAGGAAAAAGGAGCAGATGTTTGGACTCAATTTACATGAAGTAGGTAGAGTAGTCAAATCGTGGTGAAGAGTGTACAATGGAGGGAATAATAAAAGGTACTGTTCCATGAGGAAAGAAAGAATTTCAATTTGGGAAGATGGAGAATAGAACTGCTAACAGGTGGCATGATGGTTCTGAATAAAGTGAACGTACTTAGTGACAAGTAAGTAGACAATTAAAATGGTTTAGAAGGATGATTTTTATGTTTTGTAGACCTTACCTTAACAAACAACCAATTGCTTAATGGCAGAAATACAGATTTTAACTCACACTGACTTTCTGAATAAAATGTTTCCATAATAGAAGTCAAGTGGGAAGTCCTTTTTGACTCTGTTTTTATCAGAGGAGAAATAATGACTGACGATTTCACAGGCTTGGTTAGAAACACCAGAACTGTCGATTTACATACAAGGGCCTCATTCTGTTGTGTACTCAACCATGTATAATAATGCTCCTGAGATGAGAGAGAGAGAGAGAGAGAGAGAGAGAGAGAGAGAGAGAGAGAGAGAGAGAGAGAGAGAGAGAGAAGGAATTTATTATTTTATCTCTATTTCAGCTGCATGTATTTTTCAGAGCACCTATGTGCTCCCATGAGAAAGGGCTTTTGAACTTGAGGATTTTTATCTCCAGTCTTCTAGCACATTAAAGAAAACAGGCAAAGCTGGCGCTTTGTGAGGAATAAGAAACGACAGATTTCTCTTTCCATAAAGTTTGTTTTGAGGGAAGAAGCCAGCTTCCTATGTAAAGTTAAGCTGTGTATACAAGTCAGAACAAGCTAGACATCTCGTACCTCCGAGTCTGACTACCACTGTCTGGTAAGTTCCAGTTTCCTAACCTGTGAACGCAGGGGTGCAGGGGTGACTCTGTCAAATAGAGTAGAGTGTTTGAGTGGTGTGTGTTGTCGGGTTATGTCTTAATAAAGCTTTGTGATGGCTCTACTTCTGCAAAGGTGTAAATGCAGGAACAGAAAGGTCAGGCTATTAACACATATAGCTTCTCTTAGCACTCAGCATTGAACTAGAAGGCAAAAAAAAAAAAAAAAAAAAAAAAGGCTTTGCCTGACCCCTTCCCCTGAGACTGAGCCACCATTGCTTCTAAAGGGCAGTCCTAAAATCAGTTCCTGCTGGCAAACAGCACTGTTGCTGAACTGTGGAGACTACGTCGTTAGAAAGGCAAGCTATTTTTTCCCCTTAGCACTGATTTTTATTTTAATTAAGTGTAAAATTTTCTGTGGGTGGGCATTTGTTTTGCTCTTTAGCTGTCCTTGTTATTCCTGGCTCCCTTAATGAAATTATGCAATGAGTAGGAAAGACACCGAAATGTCTCTCTTCTCTCAAAATGTGTGTGTGTGTGTGTGTGTGTGTGTGTGTGTGTGTGTGTGTGTGTGTGTGTGTACTCTTTGTATTGATCATGGACTATAATGGGAGAGGCTTGAATTACATAGATCCTTTACTATGTCTTTATTTTTATAAGGAAGAGAATTTTCTTTTTAAATGTGCCCTAAAAACAGATTCTAAGGGAGAGGGGGAGATGGTACAATTTTAAGAGTACTCTTTTCTTTAAAAGAAAGGGAGAGAGAGAGAGAGAGAGAGAGAGAGAGAGAGAGAGAGAGAGAGAGAGAGAGAGAGAGAAGGAAAGGAAAAGGAATTCACAACAGAATTTCTTGATTTAGAATACCTATGTTTTGTAATAGTGCTTCTCAATTTTCCAAATCATAATAGAATTATCTAGAAAATGTGAAGAATATTGGTATTCAGGCCTCACTCTCAATTTTAATCACACCTACAAGACCTTGACATACAGTTTTAATAATTCCCCTTGTGATGGACCCTGGCCTCATCTACAGATTTAGATAATCTTCATTTAACTCTTTGAAACAAACACATCAGTACTTCTCCACTCTGAAGCTGGGTGGAGTTATCAGATGCCCACTTCTTTTTTAAGTTCTATTACCTGTTTTGATGAAAATACCAATCAGTTTATGATGAAAACTAACTAAAGAGGGGTTGAAGAGATGATGCAGACACATATGGAGGAAAAATGCCCACACACACACAATAAAATAATTTGAGAAATATTAAAAGAAACTCTCTAAAGATATGACAAAGCCATCTTGCACATTTGGCCAGATCCTGGGCTTCTCCACAGCGAGAAGAACAGATCCACCTGTCTTCCTGCCGGGATAGCAGAGAGGTCCACTGTGCTTTGTGATAAATGGAAACTTTCCTCATGCAGTTTCCTAATGGAGACAGATACTGCATGTTTCCCAGCAAGCCTAAGGGGAGCTGGAAACTCTTGCTATGAGTATTTTCTCTGAAGCAGGTTGAAAACTTCTGGAAACCTCCAAACTGCTGATTTTCCTGAGATTAATTAGGACATTTGAGGTTCCTGGGAAGCAGTGATTCTAAATTTTGTTGAAGGTTGTTAATCACAAGGGCATAGCTTTTTCTTTAGACTAATAACATTGCTACCTGAGCACATACGACATCAAATCTTTAAAATTCTATTTTCTCTATTTCCTTAAATCTTGATGTTGTTCCCATACCATTTTCAAAGTAAGAACCATCTCTACAACTACAGATTTAAGAACAGGGATGGAAATAGTGTTCTGGCACACAAAACTCCATCCCTAAGGAAAGAGGGAAAACAAATTTACTTACCATTTCCAAGAAAAGCCAAGGGCTGAGTTTCAGCGTACACAAAGGAAACCTAGAGAGTCAGAGAGAGAAAGATTGTTTGATTTCTGACTGTTAAAATTCACGAGATAAAAGCAATTACATCCCAAGGTGTTTGCTTCATGGCTATGAAATATTTGCAAAATGTCAAATTTGGTGCCCCTCCCCACCCCAAAGGAAATTATGCCTTAGTCACTTTTCTATTGCTATGAAGACATCATGACCAAGGCTACTCTTCTTACAAAAGAAAACATTCGGTTGGAGGCTTGATTATAGTTTCAAAGGTTTAGTCCATTATCATCATGGTGAGCAGCGTGGTGGCGTGCAGGTGAGCTCTGGAGCTGTAGCGTAGAACTAGATACTGATCCATAGGCTGTCAGTGAGGGGTAGAACCTCAAGAGCCTCACGCATGATGGAGTGGCAATATGTCCAGTCTTGTGCAGTTCTTGTGCAAGTAAACGCAGCTAGCTCCCTGAGTTCATGAGTGAAAGACACTGAGTGTCCTGTTGCAAAATCCTTCCCAACCTGTGGCTCCTCTGTTCTTTCTGCCCCCAGTTCCGGGCTTCATTATTTTTTATTAGCTTACAAAAAGATGTAGGTTTCATTTTGTCATTTTTCAGGACAATAAATTGTTTTACTGGTTTCTCACCCCCTACTTCTTCCTTATCATCCCTCCCTGCTCCCTCACTTCTACCGTCCTATTAGCAGGTCCCTTTCTCTTTAATATCTCTTGGTCCCCTCTCCTTGTTCCCTATCTAGTTTCACCATCTATATCCACTCTAATGATCCTTGTTCAATATGCAGAGAGACATTAAAAGTTCAGTCCCACATATGAGTGAGAATCTGTGGTGATTTTTGTCTTTCTGAGACTGGGTTGCCTCACTTAATATAATACTTTCTGGTTTCACTCATTTTTCTATAAACTTCTTAATTTCCTTTTCCTTATCAGCTAAGTAAAATTCCACTGTTTGTATATGTCATGTCAGATTTACAGACTTGGCAAAGGTGTCTTGAGGCAGATCAGCAGAGGCAGAACCATAGTGAGGCTCAGATCTTCACTGTCCAGACCAAGGTTTTTAAATCATGGTCTCTGCTTTCTGGGTTCTTGGGCCATGTAACAGGACAACATGTATATTGGGGGAACAAAGCTGGAATTGGGGTAAGCTTGCTAGAACATATACCATCTGCTGTTATGTTTTCCATGGAAACCAGTCTAATTGGTGACACGAAAATGACAATACCAGAATAAATGGCCATTTTAAAACAGAACAAACTTGTCCTTTGGAAAACAAACTCCACAGCACTTCCCGATCCTGCACTCTTGAGGCAGAGCTCCTGATCCATTTTCTGGGGTTTACCTTTACTACTGAAATTTAGAGTGACTTTAAAAAGAGCATAAAAATTGAAAACACAGTCACCCAAGGTTGAATTGTTGTCTCTTTAGACTTCTTCCTTTTGTAGCTAGAGTTTTCCTGCCTTGCCCAGAGTCAGGACAAATCTCTGTCACCCGCCAGTCCCACAGCCACTCAGACCCAACCAAGTAAACACAGAGACTTATATTGCTTACAAACTGTATGGCCGTGGCAGGCTTCTTGCTAACTGTTCTTATAGCTTAAATTAATTCATTTCCATAAATCTATACCTTGCCATGTGGCTTGTGGCTTACCAGCGTCTTCACATGCTGCTTGTCATGGCAGCGGCTGGCAGGTTTCCCTCCTCCACCTTCCACTTCCCAGAATTCTCTCAATTCTCCTCTCTGTTAGTCCCGCCTATACTTCCTGCCTGGCCACTGGCCAATCAGTGTTTTATTTATAGACCAATCAGAGCAATTCAACATAGCATCACATAGCATAACGGACCATCCCACAGCATCCTTTAGTACAAATGGCTCAGTAAAAATCAACCGAGTCATTCCTAATATCTATTCCTTTGTTTCTGAAGAAAGGCATTAAACTCTAGTTCTCAGGTTTGTGCTGAATACAATAGAACCTGAACAAACTAGGCTTAAAAAAGAAGAAAGAAGGAATGAAAACATTTACCACATAGAGAAGAGAAAGAATGGATAAACTAAATAATCCTAATTCCATTAGTGGAGGAACATTTGTGTGAATAATAGTTCTCAAACCATGGAAAAATATGCAGCTATTGAAATGAATAGTCTAGATCCATATGGATAGACTCTGAGGAATGTTAATCATTTGTTTTTCAGTTTAAAAAGCAAACAGCAAGGGGATGGATAAATGACTTAGTGGTTCAGAGCACTGGCTATTCTTTCAGAGGACTGGGCTTCAGTTCCCAGCACCCACATAGTGGTTTACAATTGCCTCTTAACTCCAGCTCTAGGAGATCTGACACCCTCTTCTGGACTTCTCCCCAGACGTACACATGGTACACACACATAGTTACAGGCAGACATGCATACATATAAAATACAAATAAATTTTAAAAACTTAAAGAGAAAATAAATTTACAGAAACTAGTTCCATCTTGCAAAATGAGTTAAAATAAAACATGTATGTAGCTTGAGTTTTCCTGCCTTGCCCACAATCAGGACAAATCTTTGTCTCCCGCCAGTCCCACAGCCGCTCAGACCCAACCAAGTAAACACAGAGACTTATATTGCTTACAAACTGTATGGCCGTGGCAGGCTTCTTGCTAACTGTTCTTATAGCTTAAATTAATCCATTTCCATAAATCTATACCTTGCCACGTGGCTCGTGGCTTACCAGCATCTTCACATGCGGCTTGTCCTGGCGGTGGCTGGCAGTGACTCCTTCTGCCTTCCTGTTCTTTCTTTTCTCCTCTCTGTTAGTCCCACCTATACTTCCTGCCTAGCTACTGGCCAATCAGTATTTTATTTATTGACCAATCAGAGCAACACATTTGCCATACAGAACATCCCACAGCACATGTACATATATTTTTGTTGGTAATATTTGTTTTAAGCATGCAAAAGATGAAGAAAAGATGTTCACATACTCAACCAACTTCAGGTGGCCTCTCAAGCCTCACGTTCTCTGTAACACACTCCCCAGTGTGTTACACTGCACCTGCTCACACCACTGTTCTGCCCATCCTACCACCTCCCTTCTTCTGTTTTTCCACTGTTCTTATTATCTCTAGTAGAGTACTTCTTTTACATGAGTTGATACATGACATCAAGAGCTCAGAATCACCATATCCCCCAGACATATACTTTATGACCTCCAACCTCCCTGATGCTGATAATAAGCTGCCTAGATACACCCTAACTTCCTTTCTGTTGCTGTGATAAAAAAACATTCTGACCAAAAACCAGCTTGGGGAAGAAAAGGTTTAATTTAGCTTATAATTCATCAACAATGGAAATTAAGGCAGGACCTTAGGAAGAAACTGAAACAGAAACCATGGAGGAACACTGCCTACTAGCTTGCTCTCTGGGTTGAGTCCTGTTTGCTTTCTTATACAGATCAGGGCATTCTCCTAGGGATGGTGCTTCCCACAGTGGGCTGGACCCTCCCACATCAATCATCAGTCAAGACAGTTCCTTATAGATATGACCATAGGCCAATCTGATAGAGGAAATTCTTCAATTGAGCTTCTCTCTTCTAGCTCAGGTTTATGGTAAAACTAACCAGCACAGGTACATTAATGGGAGTATAACCTTTCTTCCAAACAGAGCAGGTATATTGGTTAAGACACAGTTCTAAACCCCTGGGCTGCTGAAGAACTCGAACCCCCCATGGAGAGAGTATTTGAGCACATCTGAACCTTCTATGGCAAGGTTGGTGCTACACGAATTAAGATTTTTCTTGATAAAAGAACTAAACATGATCTCACAGCCACAAGGGGCTATTAGGTCTGAATTAAATGATCCCATAGGGTCTTTCGGGGCAATTGTCCAGAAGTAAGGTTTTTAGACTTGCGCCAACCTCAAAGTGTGGAACAATCTCATCATGGCATAGAAAGGTCTTCACATGCCTCCATCCCCTTTTACATTTGAGAAAATTGGTGACTGCATCCCACCAGCACCTGGCATTTCTTACCAACAGAAAGGTTTGGAGCTGTTGTGTTTTATGTCAACCTTATTGTGTCTCTTTGTAAGCCATAATATGAATGTCCAACTGGAGAGATCAGGTAGCTTAGCAATTAAATCCTTTAAAGCTTTACCACCAGGTTGGAAAGGAAATGAATGTCAAGATCTGCTGTCTGGGTAATAAATTGGATTAGGAGAAATGTTCATGGGTGAGAACACTGGGAGAGGAAGTGACAGTCTACTGTGGCTGGTGACGCAAAGCTGAATGTGTGTGCTTAATTGCAAAGCAGGAGGCTCTTATTCACTGGCAGCGATGCCCCCCCCCTCCTCCACATGCCTTTGTTTGTTTTATAACAAATCATTATAGCAGATGGAGGGGCAGTTTCTAGGCAGTACCGAGGTGCCCTGGGTAGGCTGTCTGTCTCCTGCTCTTTGGGGTGCCGAGGCTCTGGAGTGATGCTACAGCTTCACCTTCATTTTTGCAGGCTGACCTGCTTGAAGGAGTTGGTATTTAAATAGTTGGCACCTCCAGGCTTCTGTCTACATTTCTGAGTCCAGCTACTGAAAACCCATCACAGAGGCACTAAAGCAGGCAATCTGTTTGGTGAATGACCATGGTTCAAAGAGTCCCTGGTGGAACATTCTCTAGACTTCTCAGAGCTCTGGAATACTTTCTCCTCTCTCCTTCACTGAAGCTCATATCTGACTGGTGATTTGATGGCGTGCTCACCAACCCTCCAGTTCTTTTTTTTTGTTTCTTTTATTCAAGCATTTCTCCTAAGATTCTTGCACCTTTGCAAATTGGGATCTAATTCTTTTTTTTTTTTTTTTTTTTTTTTTTTTTTGGTTTTTCGAGGGATCTAATTCTTAGAGAACCTAAGGGAACAGACCCTGTTTTCCTCATTTATGAAATAGGAAATATTCTTTCATGCCTTCATGAGGGGGAAAGTTGTCAATGATCTCTGGCAAATTGCAAGTAATTATACAAACAGCAGCTGTTGGTCAGGGCTGCTCTGTTGTACCACATGCAGGTTGAACTACAGCCTTGATCTTGACTGGAACCCCTGTTTCCACTGGACATAAGAGTTCACATGGGGGATCTAGGGCAGGCTCAGTTGCCTATCACATGGGCTTTGGGTTACCTAAAGCACAATATGAATCTGATATGTTTCTGAGAAGTTCAAGTGTTTTTTTCAGGATGATACAGAAATAGTCAAGAAAGGTTAAAATTAGTTTTTTTTTTAATGAAGCATAGAAGAGATTTAATTCTCTGGTCCTTTGAACTTTTGGATTCTAGTAAACACATCACCTCTCCCAGTAATTCTTTCATTTGAGTACTATTTCTCCTTGTCAAGTGACACACTGCGTTCCCTGTTAAAAAGAATCAGTGAGCAAGTGGAGAACCACAGAGGAAGGGCTTTCCTGTGCATGGACTGAGCCTGTGGCAGACTGGCCCATCCCTGAAGTGTTTGTTCTAATAAATAGTGAGGAACAACCTCACACATAGCCTGACACAGTATGTGGCAATCTTTTTTTTTTTTTTTTTATTAGATTTGTTCCAGACATATGGGAGCCATATAAATTCCTACTTAATTAGGGAAATAAAATGTAGCACAAAGGTCTAAGCTAGCTGCAAAGCACAATTATACAATGGACCCATATGAAGGATTACATGTCTCTAGACAAACAAGCATTTTCAAAAGGTTAACTGGTGTGGGAGGCCAGCCGGGAGACTGCCTCCCACATTTTTACCCCAGGGTACTCTTGAGGAGTGAGGGATACGAGATTTAGATAGAAGGATAGAGAGGAGAGGAACAGAAACACAGGAGAGCCTCAGGAGGGCCTGGATCCTCATCCACCAGCGACTCCTGTCACTTGTAAATGGCTAATTATGGGGATGCCAGGGGGTGGAGCAAGACTTCCCCCTAGCTCAGCCAAGTGTAGACCCTTTCAATCACATAGTAACCATGCACATAGTCAAGCAATCCTCTAATACGGGTCTGCTGGGTAAAGCAAGCTTACATCTCACCAGGAAAACTTTGTGGGCCTCCACAAACTGGCAAAAAATAAATAAACAGAATCAGATGTTGGTGAGTTAAGATGATCAAGTTAGGTGTACCAGGAACATGTCAGTCATCTCTCAGCAATTCTGAAGGAAGGGCTCATATCCAAATTCTACCTAAGTCTTCAGAATAGTTATACTTTAAAGATACAGCATAGATAATATATGTCTCTACCCCCGAATCTCACCATCTTTGAGTACAGGTGAAAAAACAGACCTTAAATCCTATGGATTATCTTTGTTCTTCTTGTACCAGGTATTTGCTTGTTGTTCAGTGATTTCTGTTTCCATGCTCAATCCTTGCTCTGTAGAAGCCAGGGTAAATTCTCACATGTGCTTAGGCTTTTAAACCTAAAGGGTTTCTTCATAGAAGTTGGCCCCATATGTCTTCCTCTTCCAATCATTTAGCTTTTCTTAGTAGCAGACTATTTGCTTTGCACATGCAGTTTTCAACAGAAACAAATTTGATTCTGTTGTTCAGTTGAGCCAAATGCTTTACAAACCTTTTTGCCTTTTGACCTTGGGCCTGTCATAGACTCTTTTTCTGCATGTGTCTGCTCAGCAAGATTTTAATATAAATGCCCTGGCTCACAGGTGGAGATCAGCCTTTTGCATAACTATCCCAGAACCATCTGGTAGGGTAACTTAGCATGCAGTCTAAAAGTGTCAAAACTTTGAATCCCATTGTGCATCTATTAGGAAAAGACTCGCAGATGCTGGTTCTTAATATTCATTCTTATTTTAATACATTTTCTCTTGAAGGCAAGAGCTCAGGGCTATTGGCATAGGATGCAAGGACTTACAGGAGTCTTGGAGGAGAACTTGGCCCAGTTTGCAAAGAAAGCAGCTAAGATTCAGGAAAGATAGCCAGGTGGAGCTTGGAGCTGGTTGATACCCCAGTGTGCATGAAAATTCAAGGGGCACTTTCCTCTCAGAGAGTGTGTGTAATGCATCCTGCCCTTTTACAACATAGAATCTGAGTCTGATAGAACTGCCAGGAAGCTGCAAGTCTTTTTGACCAGACTGCCTCGTTTAGATGTCAGTGACTTGCCTAGGATCTGATATGTACATGCAGATATTCTTGAAATATATCATAAGCTCAAAAAGGTGAAGCAAACACTAAATTCCAGGGCTTAATGATTTTGGATCAACAATCTCTTTAATATTTAGTTTGGTAATACTATTTTATCAATTTAAATTCAATCAGGAGTTAATTTTTAATTTTAAGCATAACATTTAGCTTTGGGTGTCTGGAGCACTTGTGCTACTTTCTTCTCTGGTTATGTATGGTCTTTTTCATAACAAAAACATGTAAGTTTACAAGCTAGAAAGGAGTCAAATCCTGTCATGAGGATGATCATATGATTGCAAAGGTCACTGCTCCCTGGGGAGGAGATGTCCTTTGTCACATTTTCATAGTAAGAATCATCCCCTCTTTACTTGGGAGATGATGTTCTCTGCTGTATAGAAATTTTGAGCTTCCTAAGACCTCATTTATTGTTAGTCTTAATGTCGGCACTATGAGGCTCCTACTCAGAAAGTCCTTACCTGTGCCAATAGGTTCAGGCAGATTCTCTATTTTCTCTTCTGTCAGACTCAGGGTTTCAAGTCCTATATTTTGGTCTTTGATCCACTTAGAGATGGGTTTTTTGAGGGGTGAGAAAGAAGGATCTAGTTTCATTCTTTTATCTGTAGTTATCCAATTTGACTATTTCCTGAAGATGCTATCTTTCCCCCAATATGTGTTGTTGGCTTCTTTATTAAAAACCAACAGGTAGGAGTGAAGGTTTATATGTGGTTCCTTAATTCTATTACATTGATCAGTGAGTCTGTTTTAATGTAAATACGTTGTTTTTATTACTATATACTATATACTATAACTTGAAATCTGAGATGGTGATACCTACCACAATTTTTTGTTGTTGTTGACTGTTTTGGCTATCCTTGGTCTCTTGTATTTACATATCATAAGTTTGATTTGTTTTCAATTTCTGTGAAGAGCTGCATTAGAATTTTGATGAGGGTTCCATTGAATCTGTAGATTATTTTGGCAGGATATTCATTTTCACAGTTTTAATCCTATCAATCTATAAACACAGGAGGTACTCCAATATTATACTCTTATTCAATTTCTTTCTTCAGTATTTTAAAGTTTTGACTGTACAAGTCTTACAATTTCCTAGATATTATTCCATGATATTTTTTAGGTAATTTTGAGTGGTATTGTCTTCTTGATTTTTTTCTCAGTATGTTTGCCATTTGTATATAGAAAGTTACTGATTTTTGTTTTTCAACTTTGTATCTTGCTACTTTGCTGATTGTATTTATCAGCTGTAGGAATTTTCTGGTGGAATCTATAGGTTTTTTTTATGGATAGAATCATATCATCTTCAAATATAGATACTGTTTTCTTTTTTTGTACTCCTTTGTCTCTTTCATTTGTCTTACTGTTCTAGCTAAGACTTGGACTCCAATATTGAACATGGTTGAGAGAATGGGCATCCTTGTTTTGTTCCCGATTTTAGTGGAAATGCTTTGAATTTCTCCCCTCTAGAGTGATGCTGATTCTATCAGCTTTATTATGTTGAGATATGTATCTTGTGTCTCTGTTCTTCACAGGAATTTTTATCATGAATGGATATTGGGTTTTGTCAAAGATTTTTTTTTTAATCTAATAAGTTAATCGTGTGTTTTCTGTCTTTTAGTCTATTTATTCGGTAAATTATGTTTACTGATTTACTAAGTTGAATCATGGGGGACAGGGAGTAATGTGTAGATATGGCAGGGAAAGAGCAGCCAGAGAACTTTCCCCAAGAAATGACATATATTTGTGGATAAAGCAACAGCTTTTCCCCTTCAGTTTCACACAGAGGTGTTCTTCAAGGGATTATTTCATTTGTATGCAACTTGGAAAAGTTGGTATGTGTGTATTCTAAAGTGTAAGAGAGCAGGCCTTTTAAGCCTCCACCTTTAAAAGATAACAAAGGAATGCTTGCATTTGTAGTTAGTGCATTGCAGATTTCAACAGTTGCATTGAAGGCAAAGCCATGACTTTAGTTATCATCTGTAGGTCTATGACCATTCTCTGCAGTCCTGTGATCCAAAGGTCATGTGGAAATTTATGACTGTGGACAATCTTCTCTGTTATATATTGCATCCTGGAAAACAACTGAGAAAGTGACTCAAATTTTGAACTCTGCTTGTAAAGTCAAATATTGAAAAGAAAAAGATATTGCTATTATTTTGAACATTTTTCAATGAATATTTAATATCTCAGAAAGCTCTGAGAGAAATATCAGATAAAACTCACGTGTTTTTATCATTCAAATGATTAAGATTGATCCTAAAAGAAAATCATCCCTTGGCTTTGAAATTTCCCCTATACTACTTGATGGGCTGGCTTTGCAAGATTAGCAGGATTTCACTATTTGTATTGTGACTTACTTGACTATGGATTTGGAACTAGAAAACATAGCAAACTATTTCTTGTTATTATACAAAGGGTTGTGAAGAAGTAATGATGTATACTTGTGTGAATATGTCCAATGTTTTAACTAATCTTTATTAACACTCCACCATGTACAGGTACTGAGTTAGTGATACTGTTTTGTTTGGTTTATTTGTCATCATTGTTGTTTTGTTTTGACCTTGGGAGGATTGGCATTATTTTATAGGTGAAGAAAATGAGGTCACTGAGGGGTGAAATGAGAAATCTGAAGTCCCCTAGCTAGCTAGCAGCAAGGCTAGTCTGCAGAGTGCTAAACACATCATAACCAACCTGAACGCCACACTGGTCTCTTTATAAGGAAGGTATAACTTGTCTTACATCCAGTCATGTGATTCCTAAAAGATCACTAAGTTCCATTTTTTTTTAAATACTTAATTCCTATTCCGAAATGAATGTCCATATTCCATTGCTATTTTGTCATGACACTGGAAGCTGTGAAAGGAAAAGATGAGGATTTATTCTTGCACAGATCCAACTGCTTTGTTTTTTATTTTTCAGAATCAGAGGAGCTCTATTAGAAAAGAATTAATGTACCAAATATTTAAACATCTAATACAAGTCCTTCACAACCTATCCTAAAACAAACAAAACTGAAGAAGAAATACTCCTAATTTTACTTTATTAGAAGATCATTATCTTCATATCCAAACCAGACTAGAAATTATAAGAGAAGGAAAAACATGCAGACCAATATTCTTGAAAAAAAATTCAACATTACTTCATGATTTAAAAAAGCTTTCAAACTGAGTGTATTAGAATATGCCTTTACTTTCAGAATTTAGAAGGAAGAGGCAGATAGATCTCTGTGAGTTCAAAACTAGCCTGGTTTATGCAGTGAGTATCAGAATAGCCAGAGATACATAGAGAGACCCTGTCTCAAAAAACAAAGGGGTGCAGGAAGCTTTCACCAAGTGCTGGAAAGATTGCTCAGTGGTTACAAGCACAGGATTCAATAACTAGCAACCACATGGTCATTCACAACCATCTATAACTCCAGTTACAGGAAAATCAGTGCCTTTTTCTGGCTTCTGTGGGTTCTAGACACAGAGACATATATACAGGCAATAGCCACACACATAAAAATAAATAAATAAGATAACAATAAAAAAGAAAAAACTGTTAACAACCTATGCATAGCAATAAAGGGTGTAGTTTAATATGGTAAAAACCATATAGGAATTGTAGGATGTCTTTATACCTTAAAAAGATTAAAACGCTTTGTAATATTTTTGGGAATAAAATGAGTGTTCACTTTTGCCATTTCTAGCCAGTCATTCTGGAGTTCTTAACAACTACATCAATCTGAAAGAAAAAAAATACCGAGGAGTAAATTTAATTAAGGAAGAGAAAGATTTGTACACTGGAAAGTATAAAGTAAGAATAAATTAAATAAAAATTGAAGTAATTGCTTGAATAGGAGAAAATGGTCATAAACTGAACATCTGACTGAGGGTTATGTACCAAAATATGTGAGAGGGTCATACAACTCAACAGCAATAAAATAACCTGATTTTGAAAAAGGGACAAAGGATCTGAACAGGCATTTCTCAAAAGAAATACAAATGCCTACATGGGTGTGTGAAGGTACTCTATATCACTAGTCATCAGGTAAATGCAAAGCAAAATTACAGAGCTATCACCTCATAACTCTTAGAATGGCTGGAAAAAGTCCAAAAGATGATTATTAGGATGGTATGGAGAATAGGAATCCCTTATAAATTGCTGTTCAGAGTGTAAAGTAGTATAGTCCTTATGGAAATAGTAAATAAATCCCTCAAAATTAATATTTGGAGCTATAATCCAGCAACTCATGTTCAGGTACATATTTGAAGGAAATAAAATTAGGATCATAAAGCAATATCTGCACAGCCACATTCACTGCAGCATTATTTACAATAGCCAAGATATAGAAAATAATTTAAAAAAGTCTTGACAGATTAATGGATAAAGACATCATGGTAAGTATACAATAGGCTATAAAATAAACTTCAAGACACTAAATAAATAAATTGAGAAATCAGCAAATAGAAAAAAATCCTATGTTCATGGATTGGAAGAATTAATGCTGAAAATGGCCTTCTGACCAAAACAATGTACCAGTTCAGTGCAATCCCAATCCCAATGCCAAGTCCTAATTATATTATATTATATTATATTATATTATATTATATTATATTATATTATATTATATTATATTTTTGGTTTTCTCTGTGTACCTTTGGAGCCTGTCCTGGAACTCACTCTGTAGACCGGGCTGGCCTTGAACTCATAGATATTCAATTGGCTTTGCCTCCAGAGGGCTGGGATTAAAGGCATAAGCTACCACCACCCAGCTCCAAGACCTATTTTTACAAATATAGAAAAGCACAAAATTTATGTGGAGGCATGCATCGCACATATGCACACACATGCACACACACACACACACACACACACACACACACACACACACTCAAGAAAAGCCAAGAAAATCCTGGACTAAAGAGTACTCCAAGTATATCACCAAATCTGATTTAAAATTATACTACAGAGACATAGTAATAAGACCAACATGGTACTGTAACCAAAGAGACATGTAGATAATGGAATAGAATAGAGAACCCAGATGTGAGTACACACAGCCATAGCTACATGATCTTTGACAGAGATATCAAAATTTACATTCAAGAAAAGACAGAATCCTCAATAAATGCTTCAAGAAATTTAGATTTCAACATGTAGGAAATGTGGAACTTACCTCTTTCCCTGAAGAAACTCTGCTTCAAAGGCATCAAGGACTTGAATGTGAACTCCAACATCCTGAAACTGCTAGAGAAAAATATAAGATATATCCTTCGACTTGTAGGCACAGCTAAAGACTTTGTGACTAGGACTCTAGTAGTACAGGAAATAAGACCAACAACCAACAAATGTGACCCCATGAAACTAAAATGCTTTTGTATAGCAAAGGATACACGAGTGAAGAGGCAGCCCACACGATGAGAGGAAATCTTTGCCAGCTATGCGCACGATAGAGATTACCATCTGGAGTACACAAAGAAATTAAGATACAAAGAAAACAAAAGCCTAAACATCATGAAAACAAATGGCCAAATTAAGAAAGGGGCTGGGATGTGTCAGGGAACTGGACAGAAAATTCTCAAAAGAAGAAATACAAATGGCTAGAATACAGTTAAAAATTTGTTCACTATCTGTAGCTATCCAAAAATGAAATTAAAATTACCTTAAGAGTCTATCTCACCCCAGCAAAAATAACCATCATCAGGAATACAAATGACAACAGATATTTGGGGAAGTTGATGATCTTGTAAACTAGTGGTGCCATTTTAGAAATCAGTGTTGGAGTTCCTCAAACTACTAGAACTAAAATGATCACATAACTTATTATATCACTCCTGGTCACACACTTAAAGGACTGTATCCTGCTGCAGAGGTACTTGTCCCTTCATGTTCATTGCTGCTCTAGTCACAACAGTTAAGGAATAGAATCATCCTGGATGTCCATCAGCTGATGAATGGACAATGAAAATGTGGTGCATATGCACAATGTAATATTGATCAGTTATAAAGAAGGATGAAATTGTGAAATTTGCAGGTAAATAGATAGAATGGGAAAAATTACTGAGAAGGATTCTGTAGGCCACAAAAGACAAACATTACATGTTCTCTCTCATATGTGGATCCTAGCTCCAAATCTTTTGTCTTGGGTTTAACCTGGAATACAAGTGGAAGACAGGTATCCAGAAGTGGGCCATCGAGGAGAGTGCATTATGGGAGGAAGAAGAGTAGAAAATGGGTGAAATGAAAAAACAGTAAGAATACAGGGGCCAGAAAGGCTCGAGCAAGTTGTGGAATTGTGGGAACCAAGAAGGCAAGGAAAAGGTTAACCAAAATGAAGTGTTTGTGAAGAAGCTACATGGAAATCTACAACCTTACCACCCAGGTGAGAAATAAGAGGAGATGGGAGGATCTATGTGATGGAAGAGCAGAGGTGGGAGGGATGCTGGGAACTAACGCTTAGGACAGGGGTGGAGGGCAGGGGGTGGAGGAGGGGGTGGTGGACAGGGGGTGGAGGAGGGGGTGGAGAGTAGAGGGTGGAGGGCAGGGGGGTGGAGGGCAGGGGTGGAGGACAGGGGGTGGAGGGCAGGGGTGGAGGGCAGGGGGTGGAGGAGGGGTGGAGGGCAGGGGGTGGAGGAGGGGGTGGAGGAGGGGGGTGGAGGGCAGGGGTGGAGGGCAGGGGGTGGAGGACAGGGGTGGAGGGCAGGGTGTGGAGGGCAGGGTGTGGAGGACAGGGAGGAGTAAGAAGAGGATGATTAACCAAAACAAGGAATATACAAAGAAGTCTTCTTAGGATTCCCACCTATTCTGCAAGCCAGTTAGTAAAACAGTTAAAAGGGGGAGAGGGAGAGATTGCAAAGGTATCCCCACAAGAGTGAACAATCCTGCTCCAAGAAAACATGGGCTATTAAAAAAAAAAAATCCCAGTGGCAGGCAGAGGTTCCCTCTCTTTGGTAGACCCCAGAGGCACCCACAATAATACAGCCTCTTGCCACTGCTCTTGACTGCCCTCTGGAGCTTGATGGTAAGGCCTTACTCCTGAAGACATCACATGCTTTGCTTGCAGGACATAAAGCACTTGATCTTCAGCTTACCACCAAAGTCTCTCCCTGCTGGGTAGCTTTCACAGTGCTGAAACATACTATATAGGCTGCAGGGAACTAAGTGAGGTGTGTCCACCAGTAAGCGGCAAGACTGTGTTGGGAGCTAACCAACTGCTTTCCTTATTGGATCTGAGGCTAGGGTCCAAGGAGGGAATTCATATATGGTATTGAAATCATGGTCAAAACCTAAGGCTGGGGAAGTTACAGATATCACTGTAATGTTCTGATTAGCTTTTATGTCAGCTTGACACAAGCTAAAGTCATTTGGGAAGAGAGATCCTCAATTGAGAAAATGCCCCCACAAGACTAGCCTGTGGGCAAGCTTGTACCCAGTTCACTGTGGGCAGTACCATCCCTGGGCAAGGGATCCTGGACGCTGTAAGAAAGTAGACGGAGCAATCCACGGTGCGTTGTGGGAAGTTTGAGCACACTGTGAACCCAGAGACTGTGTTAAATAAAATCAATCATAGGTTGAGAGGCAGAGTAAGCAACCAGTTGATTGGAAGTAACCATAAAGTGTGAGGAGAAGTCAGGAGATGAGAGAGAGAGAGAGAGAGAGAGAGAGAGAGAGAGAGAGAGAGAGAGAGAGAGAGAGAGAGAGAGAGAGAGAGAGAGAGAGAGAGAGAGAAGTAAGAGAAAGTAGCAGGGAGGGACATCTCATTGGAGAAGTTTTGTTTTCAGACAGAGAAGGAGAGGTTCTCTTCCTAAGACAAAGGCTGACCCGGCTACTTTCTCTGCCTTTCTGAGGTAGCAGGTTTTTAACCTCAGCATCTGACTCCTGAGTCTTTATTGGTAAAAATAAAAGGATAGAGACTTAGTTAAAACATTTGTCTCCCTATAGGGAGGCAAGCTGAAGCATTTGGATGCTAAGGTTCCCTGGGTCTGCGACAGCAGCAGCAGCAGTCATGGTGGTGGCTGTGGAGATGCAGTCAGCAGCTGAGGCGGTGGTAGGGTCTGGTGTAACTGCTGAGCAGCAGATAAAATAACAGTGGCGAGAAGCCAGTAAACAGCACGCCTCCATGGCTGCTGTCTCTACCTCCAGCTTTCTTCCCTGAGTTCCTGCTCCCATGTTTCTTCATGAAGGAACATACCCCAACGTACTTTTTAGTCATGATATTTTATCACAGCAACAGAAACAAACTAGGACAGTCTCGTTAATTACATTTCTGTGACTGAGGAAATAATATATCAAGTAATTAACTTCTGAAGCACAGTGGAGAATAGGGACATGGACAAGTAATCCTTTGCCATTTGGTGTTAAATGGGCGGTCTTAAAATTGCTTCAGTGGTATCTGTTTTATATGTTTGCACATTTTCCCATAGGATTGAGTTTAATTTTTGTATTTATAGTCTAGTTGTATATCACATGATTACATGTAAGTAAAATGTCATAAACCATTTATCACTCCCACTAAGGCTTTTGTGAAGTACGATGATGTGTTTCTGTGTGATGTATGGCTATTTCCTCCTGTACCTTCTACAAACACCCCTGCTGCTGCCCATTATGGCTGAACAGGAAGCCAGGCAGAATGAGCCACACCTTGTCACAGCCAAGAGACACTTGTTTAACCCAGTTCTTTATAGATGAAGGGGCTTTGATCTCATCTACAAAGGTGAAGTTATTAGTCCCCAAGATCACAAGCTTAATTGATCAGAGCTAACTCGTATTTGATTATATAAAGAAACAGACAATGTAAGCGTTATTGTTATGTCATTCTCTTACTGAAGTTTATGCTCATAAAATAATAATAATAATAATAACAATAACAATAACATAATAATAAATAAAACTATCCATTCTTGTTATTTCCTTTTGGAAGTGTTCAATGTGATATATTTTCAGATGGTAATAATTTTGGAGTTTGTAGACAAATAATTATATGTGGATTTCAGTTTTTCTTTAGTTATTTCTTTAGAGCTCTCGATACTGGGAATCAAATAGTGCTCTTAGCAGTGTCTCCCTGGGTCTGATACTAGGTCAAACTCATTTAATATTACATTAATTTTGAGAAGAAAAGTGGCTTGTAGCTTATGGTTTATGACAGAAGGTTAAATCTGGTGTCCCAAATCCCAGGGTAGGAAAACAAGCTAAAATTCTCTCATAATTATCATTCCCAAACATTATTTCTTCATAAATTGTTCCCCTGTCACACTAATTTCCTTCCATAATGATCCCTTTTACTTCCATTTCCATTCTCCATTTTGAAAATTAAGATGCTAACTTCCAACGCAGGTTCTTTTTAAACGTGTCTGATTAAATACTAGGAGCTATCTTCTAACCAATTTGTAAAATGGTCTTAAATGGAAGTTGTTTTTATGCTCACAGCCTCATTTAATTTTAAGGGGCAGAAAACTGTAGCTACTGTGAGAGCCTTCATTTATTATTGGTTACTTTTAAAGCTGAATAGAAAAAAAATAGAGAAAAAAAATGCACACTAGCTTAGCTCCTCAATAACCTGAAATAAACATATTTAAGGCCATAGCCACCACGACACCAATGACTGAAATCTACCATTATGAAGGCTTTATTTGTGTTTGTGATTTTGACATTTGGTTGCTTTTTTTGTCCCTAGGCTGGGACCACATTGGACATCTTCAGAGGCAAGATTTAGAAACAGACTTTTTTCCTAGGTCCCAGTCATTTCCAAGAGTTTAACCAAGATTGGGAAGTTGTATTCTGGTTTGAAAGTTTTGTTGTATTGTCAAGGGGAATATCCATGACAAATAAAAGCATTTATGGTCTAAAATGAAATGGTTCCTTATAGCTGAACAGATGCTTTGGATTCCATGAACTGAAGATCCAAAGCAAGAGCTGTGATACCATTGAAGAAAGACCCCAAATACTCAGTGTTAGGAGGAAGGAGAAACCCCTCCAGGTCATATGCTGCTTTGAGGACCAGAAATGACTGGCTTGATGAAAGTCTAAAAATATATTTTGCCATGGTTTAGAGTAAAATAAATGTCCCATTTTTGTAATAGAAATCCAGAATAAACTAATTTTTATGTACTGTTTAATACATGAGAATGTGAGAGTCTTAGTGTTTCTTTAGGTTCATTAGACTCTTATTTTTATTAGTTTTTTGAATATCACAATGCAAAATGGTCTCTAATGTTTTATATATGATTTTAGAAAATCTAGTATATGATTTTCCAAATTTATACTACATTATAAATTCAAGTTCAAAGCATGCAACATTTGCATCCATCCTACACTACAAAACAATATCTCCAAATTATACTTGGACTTTATATAATATGATAAAACCAGACTTAACAACAGATGCTATTTCAAAGCTCCAATCTGAAATAATTTATCATTCTATATTAAAATTATGATGCACAACTGCATTATTTAATTTTAGGTAGTTATATATGTCTAACTACTTGTATAGATCATGAAATATTCTGTGCAGGTAAATGCCAAAAAATCCAATTCTTTAATTATAAAGATTCTTAAACAAACATAGTGGCACATACCTATGATTCTAAAACTCAGAAGGCTTGTGTAGGGGGCTAGCATGTTCACAGGCACAATTATATAGCTAACCTTTGTCTCAAACAAATTATAAATATTCCATTTTGGGTCTATTTGTTGAGTCTTTATTTTCTGATTTTTTCCCTGACTTATGAACCTTAGAAGATATTGATTAATACAAGATTATAGATATGAATAAAAAATCAAGACCATTTATAAAACCCATGACAGTATGGTAATGACTAAGTAGAAAGGACTCAGCTCTCCACAAGGAACTACAGGCAGTTAAGAAATGCTGGGAGCAGGAGACAGTCTTCCCCAGGGAAGAGGACATCAACTGATTATCCAATATCAAATGATCAGCACTGAAAACATATATAGAAGTAACATTATACAGACTGAGCTGGCTGTAGTTATGTATTTAAAAATATACAACTCTTGATGAAAACAGAGGCCATGGATTTGAAAGATAACAAGGAGGAGGATTTGCAGGGAGAAAAGGGAAGGGGGAAATGAGGTAGTTCTATTACAATCTGAAAAAGTAAAAGAAATTATAATTTAAAAGATCTTCCAAGAGATAAAAAAGAAGAGATATTTGAATATTCAGCAGGATAGAGGTACAGGTCTTTTACACTCCACAACCATAATTACATTATATTGTATATGTGGAATATGCGCTAAAAATAGAAAGAGGACCAACCTTAACAATAAAAACCTTTAGGGGAAGAAAAGTAAAAAAAAAAAAAAAGTGTCCCTTAAATTCATGACAGAACCAGAATTTCAAGAAAGAGAACCCTGTGATGGCCTCCGTGCTTAGTGTGTAGGTCATCTCTCTCATTGCTGTGACCCAATATCTAACAGACACAACCCAAAGGAGGGTCTGGTTCATGGTTTCAGGCAACTTCAGTCCATTGCGCTGGGAAAGGCAAGGCTGGAGGGTGAGTCATTCACATCTTAGCTGGCCAGGAAGCAGGCAGCAAGACAGGAAGCAGCAGGAGTAGAAGAATGCCCATGCTCCCAGTGGTCTACTTCCTCCTGCTGGATTCCTCCTCCTAAAGATTTCAGGGCCTCCCCAAAGAGTGTCATTGTCACGACTTCAAGTCCATGAGCTTGTGGGGACCCATTTCCCATTCCTACTGCAACACTTGGTAGCCTCTGCCTGTGCTCTGCAGATATAAGGGTCACTGCCGGCATTATACTGCATTCATTACATCACATAAATTCCTGTAGCTAACTAGTGATGCAGGATTTTCACATAGGGGTCTCTGACTCTGAATTCAGTGTGCTATGCGTATGTGTGTTTGTATGCATTTTAAATCCCGTGGTTATCATTTAATGTTTTAATTAAACTCAAAATTGGTAAAGATGTCAATATTAGCAACAAATAAATTACTAAGCAAATTTACTGCTAAAAAGAATGATACTACCATCTATAACAAAATTTGAAAATTAGTATGACTCTGACACAATGAAAATTATAATGTCAAATGATAATATTAGCCCGAGATGTTCAGCTACTTGTACGATGTACATAGCTATTGCTAAATAAAACATACCTGAATATCTAATACAAAACAAATAATACTGGCAGAGATTAAAAGTGAAAAGATTTTACTAAGTGTGAATTTCTTAATGCTCAATATCTTTAGGGAAATTTACATTCTGGTCCTAAGAATTAGCTGAGCGCACCTTTGCACCACTGATTTCTTAGCGTTATAAGATTATGTGAGCAATGTCCTTTGCCAAGCAGATTTATATTATGTTAATACCATTATTTTTATCATGAATGTAATTATTCAAAGCTAGTCTTTCAATCATGACTAATTTCTTGCTCTGGTGACTCATATGTCTCACCATTAAAAAAGGAAACCTATAACTTTATGGTTTCAAAGATAGCTAATGCTAAAGATTTAAACTGCTAACTCAGAGTTGTATTATTGTTTATTTGTATCTATGAAATTAGATATGGTAGATACAGTGTATGGGCTTCTTGGTCAGTGTTTAAAGGGGAAAACATGAGCTCTGGATGGTGTCAAGAGCTTCTGTGCGATCCACTTTGTTTCAGTTTCACTGATCTGAAGCTGTGTTTCTTTTGTTAAATTATTAACATCACAGACTGGGTCATATCGATTGACCTCAAAACCAGTCCTACACTTTGTAACTCTATCATAACTGGGCCCTGTGGGCTGGTCTTTCTTGTCCTAAGATGAGCAAAAAAGATACTGTCATGGAAACCCACTCACTTGGTTGGATTTTCTCATAAATCTGTTACAATGCAAGGTTTCAATTTCTCACAGCTTCATGGTAAGTAAAGAGAATCTTATTTGCTTCTAAGCCAAAGGGAAGAGATGAAGAAAGATTATTGGGGAATCCCTACTATTAATGGCATCCTGCCATTTAGGGGCAATCTCAGAATCCAGGGAGAGGACATCTTGGGGTCCACAGAGTCAGACTTGACATTACTGAGGGCAGCACATTTCTCTCGGATATGGTATACCAGTGGGGAAGCTAGGACTTTAAAATATGTATGTACCATAAAATAATGTTTTTTATTAATGATGGACTAATATATTATGGTGGGCCCATAAGGTTATTATAATGGAACTGAATTCCTATCGCCTAGAGACACCACAGCCATCAGATACACAAATATCTACCATTACTTTACCTTTGTCAGTCTATACAATAGCATGATGTACAATTTTGGATCTCAGATCTATGTGTTTCACTATAGAGCCTGGGTATTTAGTAGGCTATGGTCTTCAAGTTGCTGTAAGTATACTCTGTGATATTTAAATAATAATGACATTTACTTGACAACCAAATTCTGTAGCATGTTCACAATTCTATCAATAAAATAGGTCTTTGTAAAATATCAGTTCTGTCACTAGCCTGATGTTTATCCTATAAGTGACTCAATTGTTCTTGTGAAACAGAGATGTTAATGCCTACCTGCTTCACTTGTTCTATAAAATTCTGTCATAGAAATTATATAAAACAAATGTTCAATCAAGCTACCTTGTACTATAGCACAGACACAATATTTCTTCAGAAAAGCAAGTCATTTTCATACTTTATTTTGGTTTAAACTTCATAAGGAATGTGTGATTAATGCAAAGTGATGAAATTATAATGAAGAATTTAGTGTGTCTCCAATGGGTGTGGGTCATTTTGATAGCATCAGAGCTGTATAATGGCTTTCATATTGAGAAGTAGTTTTAAGAATGAGTTTGAGGCAGCTTTTGAACTGATTTCTGGTGGTCCATTGAATAAGTCTATGGGAAAAATTAAGAGTGTTATGATTATTTGCTTAAGTCTACTTTGAGTAGCATGATTTTGTTAGACCAATGTTAGAATTTATAATAGGGTTAAGATCTCACATACATTTAATACTAAATAGAAAATAGCTATTTTATATCTGCAGGTGGCTTTGTGGTTACAGGTTAGGATTTTCCTTAGAGTCAAAGCCTTATTAACATGATTTATTGTTCATTGATTCAGCCCACTCTTTACCATTTCGTGAACACGGATGTGAAGTGCTCACCAGTCCAGCATATCTATGCTTGCTCAGCTGAGAACTAGGAAGCTTACTGGTAGAAGTTTGCTTAGGGTTTCTAGAGATGATGTAGCTTCATCCAGTCCTCTAATTCACTGATAATGGCCTCTGAACAGTTACTCAAGATCCAGCCGGAAAGACAGGATGGAAGGCTGAGACTTACTCTCAGACCACAACATCATCAGCCCAGTAGGAATCTGCCACAGACAGCCCACTATTTCTTGTTTGATGTCAACACTAAAGGACTTCAGGGTATCAACCATTTGCTTGCCTTAAAGTTTTGTCCTGAATTTAATGGTTGAGAATTATGGCCCTCAAAATTCCCTCAAAGGAGAGGTAATGCTAATACACCAATGTTAGTACCAGGGATCTCCAGCTCCTGCCCCACTTTTCCTTCCTCTGTCCTCACCCACACATTGTCCAGGAACTCCTTTTCTGCTACCACAGCTCACTTCCCATCCTTCTTGTTGTATGCACTCTTCCTTCACCCAATTCCCTTCCAATTTCTGCTTCTCCTTCATCAACTGTCTTTTCTTCACCAGGTCTGGGTCAATGTTTCTCCTCTTTATCTTATTACGTGTGGGTGGTGTGGTCAATACTGATTTGAAGCAATGTTGAGGTAGACAAGAGGGTAATACTGGAAAAGATAAAAGATGAAAAAATCCTCTCTAGCTTGTTATCTTCCCTGGAAAATACCCAACAAGGAGCACAAGTAAGTCTACAGTCCTGTGTGAAATTAATCACCGAATCTCCTTCCATCTCCTCTGTCATTCCTCCAGGACATGATCCACCCCACCCCACTCCACATGGCTCATCTTTCTCAGATCCCACTGTGGTTTCCATCCCAGGTCAGTGTAACAGATACAAACTCACAGTGGGGACTAGGGCTTCATCTCATTGTGGAGTACACATACTCCAAGCATCTCGACATGGAATGAAGTGACCCATTTGTATTGAATGTATTGCTGTGTGCAAGAGGCTATTTCTATTGAGGATACCAGCATAACTATAGAATGAGAAAGAAAAAGAATTCACCTCCCCCCAGCATATATTCATCCAAATATTTGCAATGGGAAAATTTAAAGGGTTATTCTCATGTACGTATAGTAAGAAAATTTCACATCATTTTGAAAAATAATGTTATTTTAAATGTGTAAGGGCATCACTGTCTTTGCATAAGTCTTCATTGAACCCAGTAACATCTAATATATGTTATAGCCTCTCCCCCCAAAAGTGATCCTGCGGGTAGACCTATAAACCAACATCATATGAAACATTATCCACTTGCAAAAAATTCATCCCAAGCTATACTCAATTAACTTTCAAATTTGCCAAATGTTGAAAAGTCAGCTACCTCTTCTGGTCTCCTTGGTCACCAGGCACATATCTGGTGCACATACATACATGCAAGTAAGCATTCATGCACATTAAGTTAAATAAATAAATACTTTTTAAAATAAGAAAATGATTTAATTATTCCAGGTGGCATATATAAGCTAGTTTTAAAAGTCTTAATTTTAAAAAGTTTATCATAAGAATTGTTTACTTCAAACCAATTGGTAATAAATCCTATATTCTACTTCTATAAAAGTATTGCTTATACTATTATTGCAAAGGATGTGATATACCTTTACTGTGTATTATTCTTATTCAAAAGCCTTTTCATTCATAAGTAGAGCTCTATAAGTTCAATTAAAAATATATTGCAGTGGATTTTGTTTTGAATACTACTCCCTCACATAATTGGAAATGTTTTATGTGCCTGCATTCAAGGTTAGACGTGAGCAACTTATGTAAATAAGGAAGGAGAAACATTTTTTTTTCCTGGTTCATTAACCTAAGTGACATTAAATCAACTTTCAGTTATTTGTGTCCTCAAATAGTGAGACAAGGTCCATGGAACACAACTGCTTTGGTCCAAAAGCTCCCGTAGAGGTGGTTTGAGGAGAGCAAGGGCTGGCTGCAAAGTGGTACAGACTGTTCTCACCTGCTCCTCCTGCCTATGAACAAATGGCCAAAGACATTTTAGGTGCCAATAACTATCAGGTGAGTTCTCAGTCATGACCCTGTAAGGCCTGAAGATGAGTGATCATATATGATCAGGTATATTGTGTGACAGCTGGTGGAATGAGTTGGGAGAACGATTTCTTAAGGCTTCAGGCATTTTCAGAGCTGAGTAGTATAGCTTTGCCAAGAATTGGCACGTCATGTCAATAAAGCAGGAGGGCCGCAAGTTCCGGGTATCAACCTGGACCCAGGAGAAAACCCTCTCTCAAGACACAGGGTGCAGATGTGCAGACTCAAATTAGTAACTGTTTTGTGTTAAACTGCTCCTTGACCATCGTGCTTGAGACATTTTGATGGTGCAAAAAAGTTGTGTCTACCTTCTAACTACAGTGCTAATGGTGGCCCATAACCAATAAATGCTGTGGATATCACTCTATATAAATAAAACACTGATGGCCAGTGACCAGGCAGGAAGTATAGGCGGGACAAAGAGAGAGGAGAATTGGGGAAACAGGAAGAAGGAGGAGAGACACTGCAGCCACAGTCAGGACAAGCAGCATGTAAAGACGCCGGTAAGCCACCAGCCATGTGGCAAGGTATAGATTTATAGAAATGGGTTAATTTAAGATATAAGAACAGTTAGCAAGAAGCCTGCCATGGCCATACAGTTTGTATACGATATAAGTCTCTGTGTTTACTTGGTTGGGTCTGAGCAGCTGTGGGACTGGCGGGTGACAAAGATTTGTCCTGACTGTGGGCAAGGCAGAAAAACTCTAGCTACAAATAAACTTACATGTGAATGGTTACAACTACCTGTCACATAGTACACAAGTTTGCTCTGTAGTTGTGAATTATTTAGAACCTGAAACTCTCTGTTAGATTCTATCTTGTGTGATTCTGTGATGAGTAAAGCCTAATAAATGCACTCATTTCATTATAACACATTTATGTCATTTAAAAAAATTAACCTTTAATGGTTTTCTCAAAATAAGTCGCAATACAAAATATTTAAAACTTGCTCAGGCTGTTGGAGGGGTGTCCCATGAGTGTGTACGTGTCCCCACAGCAAACTTTATCATCCTAGTTAGGGTTTCAACTGCAGCAAGGGAGCACTGTGACCAAAAAGCAAGTTGGGGAGGAAAGGATTTATTTGGCTTATACTTCCATATTGCTGTTCATCCTGGAAGTCAGGACAGGAACTCAAACCATGCAGGAACCTGGAGGCAGGAGCTGATGCAGAGGCCATGGAGGGGGGCTGCTTAACTGGCTTGCTTCCCATGGCTTGCTCAGCCTGCTTTCTTATAGAACCCAGGACTAGCAACCCAGGGACAGAAAGAACCACCAACCATGGACTGGGCCCTCCCCCGTTGATCACTAATTTCGAAAATGCCTTAAAGCTCAATCTCATGGGGGTATTTCCTAAACTGAGGCGAAGAGTCTGTCTGGCTTGTGTCAAGTTAACACAGCCAGTACACTAACAGTAGGAATCAGTGGCACATTTGTGTTTTTAGACCTAGAACAAACTAAGGAACCCGAAAGCACTCAGTTACCTAAGAAAATGGGGACAGATATTTGTACTAAAATATTAGAATTGTATAAAAAGAGTATGTACAAAATGGAAGAACTTGTAAGAGTAGTGGTTGATGATACCCTAGGAAAGCCTCATAGAAAAGAAATTTAAATGAAAGCTTAACTTATGAGGAAGAGTTTCTATGTCAAATTTCAAACCACAGGAGGAAGATCGCGCGAGGTATTGTGTTCAAAGAAGGGCAGTGTCTCCTCTCTGTGGGTCAGGTTAGGTGAATGCATAAGGCAGAAACCTTACTAAGTTGTTACAATATATAAGCACCAGCATTATCTTTTGAAATATTGCTCTTAATTAGTATATTAAGTAACGAGTTTCATTATGGATTTTTTAAATGCATATTTTGTTTTTGTGGATTTCCCTCCCTTAGTTCCCTATCAGGGGTACAAGTCTCTGTTGGAAGTTGCTTGTCATTGGCTCACCTATTTTTCATTAATTGCTGCTATATTTATAGAATTCTTAGGGTAAAACTGTAATGGATACAGTGTACATAAGCCCTACACAGCTTCCTGTGTTCCAGAGATTTCCGTTCAGATGAGAAGAGCTGTTCAGTCTGCTCCTTGACCAACCTGGGCAAGGATATGAACAGGATTGGGGTACAAGGCTGCAAACTAACAGCAAAAGCCTGGCTTGGAGCAATGCAGTGTAGAAAAATGCAACAGAACTCAACTCATGACCCTAAGGCATTCACTGCTTCAATATGCTGGACACTGTGTCAATTTGCATTTACCCGGCTCCTCTGAGTCATCAAGAAAAATTACGTCATAGAATTTTATAATCAGGCTGGAACTCAGAGGTTGTCATGTCCCTTCTACCCAAAATTCACAGCCGCAAACTAAGACCCAATTCTCCTTTTCTGCGGAGAGGGAATTGAATCAGTTCTTGTGAGGCAGCTCTCATTTTATATATCTCTGAAGGTGTAAAAGTCTCCATATGGTGCACTGAAATCTGCCTTCAGGATTACTTCCTCCCACAGGGAGTTTCTGAGGAGATGGGATAAAAACTACTCTCTTCTGTTCAGGCCCTAGGATTCTACTTGACATAAGAGGAAGGGGTAGAAAAATGTATCTACAGACAGTTTCAACCTTTAAAAATCTCAGCTATATGAAGAAAGTTCCTAGCAGGCACCATATCACTAGCTTAATTCCATACTTTATGCCAGCCTGCAATCATGCCAGCATAGAGATGGTTTTCTGATACATTTACAAATACACTCACCCAGTGACATGTTCTCTCTTTGAGGATGCAAAGTCAATGTCCTCAAATGACACACAGCCAGTTTTAGGCCTATCCTTAAGTCAATCTTCTTTAATTTGAGATAGAAGCAAAAGATGTTGAAAAGCTCTTCTGAAGATAGGACAGAAGGCCTTCCACACCTGTGCTTTCCTCCTGTGACTGGAAGTGTGGTTTGAACAGGTATGCCCCCATAGACTCATGTGTTTGAATGCTTGGCCTATAGGGAGTGGCACTATTAGGAGGTGTGGCTTTGTTGGAGTAGGTGTGGTTTTGTTGGAGTAGGTGTGGTTTTGTTGGAGTAGGTGTGGCTTTGTTGGAGGAAGTGTGTTATTGTGGGGGCAGGATTTGAGTTCTCATGTATGCTTAGGCTATTCCCAGTGTGGGACAGTTTACTTCGTGTTGCTTGCAGATCAAGATGTAGAACTCTCAACTGCCTTTCCAGCACCATGTCTGCCTGCATGCTGCCTTGTTCCCGCCAGGATAATAATTATTGAGAGCTGCTGGTAACAAAAGACCATGGGAGTATACAGCAGGTGACAACTAATGCTGAAAAGGTCAACCTACCAGAACCATTATGGAGGAAACCATTATGCAAGGTGTTATGGAATTACTGCCTTTTGAATGAACTGGCTGTCTCTTGTTGTAAACTTCTTGTGCAATAACAGCTATGATTCTCCTTATTTACCATGCATTTCCATGTTGTGTGTACATTTAACCTCATGATTGCATCTCAATCTTAGGGGCACAAATGATTATAGACAGTCAAAATGGTTTCTTATTTGTCTGTACAATTTTATGATTAGAAACATACTAATATATGCTTCATAAGTATGTCTATTGTTTCATGTAGACTGTAGACACTTAGAGGTCTTATTCTCTATCCTTAGGCACTGACAAGGAAAAATTGGCCACACAAAGTGTCCTTGCAGAACCTTCACAGAGTGGAATTGCAGATGCCTGGCCTTGTTGGATCAAAACCCCTTCAGAAGAATTATAGTGAACTAGAAGTGATAGTGCAGGTGTCTGGCCTTGGTATATCTCAGTCCTTCAAGAGATCAATAGCACCTGTGTTGCCCTAAGCTTCCTCCACCAGCACCTCCCCACTCTGACTCAAAAAAAAAATAACACTTTGTATCTATTTCTACACCAGTTTTTAATGCAAGATTTTAGGCTCAGTAGACTAATTATGTATAGGTCCTGAGATACAGGTGATTAACAGAAAAAGGCTGTTAACTGACTAACCATGTCTGGATATTATTAATCACATAAAATAGTACACGTATTCTTTGCCTTTTCCTTAAATCTCTCTTTGGTTTAATTTCTTCCCTTGTAACCCTTGTAGCTATCACTTTAAGAGATAGTCAGAACTTTTTACAACCTACAGCTGTTGTCAGTCATCAATTGAGCTAACCAAGTATTCACCAAGTGTGACTCTTATCAGAATACTTGTCCCTGAGAGTTTACTTTGAGTTTTTTGCTAGCAAGTTGTTAATAAATGGATACACACACACACACACACACACACACACACACACACACACACACACACACGCACACACACACACATGCACATATGCTTGGGGGAACAAAGAGAAGACCAAAGAAGGACAGAACTAGGTAGAATAATGAGGGAACAGCAGAAGAGATAGAGAGGAGCTAAGAATGAGAACAGAAAAGAAAATGTGTAGATCAAATTGATTTAGAAGAATAAAGTGAATGGACTAAAGAGCTCTGTGTGTTTAGATTCATTTGAGATCCCTCAGATTAACATCCTAGCCACTTATAGCATCTGTTCTGGACCCTGGTAGAAATCTCCTCAGGACAGGGATCTGTGGAGAATTTGTTAGGTAATGAACTAAACCTCTGAAACTGTAAGCTGGCCTCAAATAAATGTTTTCCTCTGTAAGAGTTGCTGTGGTCACGGTGCCTCATCACAGCAATAGAAACCCTGACTGGGGAGAGAATAAAGGGTCTCTTAAGTTCAGTTCGCAGAGAAAGCACTGGAACAATCTCAACTACTTCCCATGTTCTCCTAAGTCTAACTTACCTCATGAGCTCCTTGTTTTCACACACGTGCCATCACAGAGCATCTAAGTTTATAAGATCTTTCTGTTCTGTTCTTAACAACTCTGTTTCTGTTTCTGTTAGAATCCCCTTCTCTTACCCTCCACTCCCCTCTGCTCTGCTCCCTTTCCCTCTCCTCCTCCTCCTCTTCTCCCCCTCCCATCCTCATTATCCTGTTTTGTCCCTCAGGATGACCACAAACTTATGGTTCTCCTGCCTCATCCTTGAGTAGCTAAGATTAACAAACTATGCCCCAGCTTCTGGATTTCTCTCCTTTCTGCTACTCAGAAGTGCACCTGTTTCTTCATGAACTTCCAACTACTTTTAGGGCCAGAATCATTCTTCAGGGAGCTAATATGTAAGCTTACATAGTATGTCACACATTGAACTAGGGTAGAAGAGTAAACAAGAATAGTAATAGAATTTAAATCTTTGCTCTCACACTACTAAATAGTCAAATGATGTAGCCTTATAAATAAGTGGTTTGGGGAGAGGGTGTTCTGTGTTGAGGTACTATACAGGGTGCTGTAAGGACCCATACAAGGAAGAGCTGATCTGGAAGGAGAAGAAAAGGCTGAGGAAGAGGACTAGCAGATGCTAACTGCATTCATGGTTGCATGTACACAGAACAACACAAGCAGCGTGCTTCATAAAATACAGAGACGAGAGAGCAGGCTATGTTCAGAGACCGAAAGAAATTGCTCATGACTGGAATGTGAAATGGGGGTATCAAGAAGTGGGAGTGGATGCAGAATAGAATAGCAGGAGGGAGATCACAAAGAGCCCTTAGAGCCACATTAAAGTCTGGGCTTTGGGCTAGTAACAGTGTAATCTTACTAAAATGCTTTAAGCAGGTGGTAGCATGGGATATGGTGATATAACACTGGATTCTTTGAGACAAAAATATTTGAAGTATCAGATTGGTAGCTGAAAATCTAGTAAAGATTGTGGGATGACCCAGAGAGAGACGGTAATCTTGGTAGAGATGGAAGGAAGTGGTTGGATTGGAGATACATTTAAGCAATATAGTCAGAGAGCATAGTTCTTGGTTTAAAGCTGAAGGTGGTACAGAAAAAGGAATTGAAATTAACCCGCAGGCTTCTGACTCGAGAATCTGAATGACTGGAGGAAGTGGAGTGGAGAAGATAAAAGACAGCACACTTGAGGGGATGTTATGAGTTCTCTTTACAGTTGCCTAAATGTGAGACGACTTGGAAGTCCAAGAAAATATACAGCCAGTTGCTTAGCATACAACTGTTTATAGAAGATTAAGATTTCAAGTCTTGTGGTAAAGATCTCATAGTTTTAGTAGCAGTCGACATTTGGGGATTATTTCAGATCGCCAGGGATACTGTGCAGTGAAAAGAGATCTGGGTGTGAAGCAGAAACTGTTAAACCCTAGCTAGGGGCTTTGCAAAGGAGCTGGAGCTGCTGTAGGCAGTGATAGGGAAAAAGCCCAGAGGAGTGATATCATGGGGGACAAAGACAAAAAACTTAAAAGAGGGACATCCTACAGAGTCTGTACTTGCAAGAGGAGACAAATACAGCAAAAATAGTAATGGAGCTTTCCAATTTGCTTCATGAGGTGAGGAGGTGGAAGTCCAGATTAAAGGGCAGAGAATCTAATCCCAGGGAGGGAATTGTAAGGAAGTGGGCATAGAAGGACAGAGTCAGACATTTTGTGTTGCTCTAGAAGAGTATCTCAGACAAAATAATTTATAATGAACAGAAATTCATTTGTGACAGTTCTGGAGACTGAGCAGTCCAGAGGTCCATGGTCTATTAAGGCCTAGCCTTTACTTCCAACAGGGCAGCTTGAATGTTAAGTGGCCTGGAGGGCAGAGACATTATTCTTCAAATTGTATCAAATCATAAAAGCAGGAAAAGAACACTCATTCCAGGAAAAAAAAACTTTTAAAAGGAGCTAGTCACTCCTGAGCGTAGACTCCTCATGGACAAGTCACTGGAGATCTACAGTTCTCAGCACCTTAATGCTGCTATGACAAAAGCAAGTCAGTGCGAGGCTTGCGGAACCCAAACATACACACCACACCTGAGGGGCATGTAAATTTTACTTTCAGTATGTGTGGGGGTATTTAAATTTTTTCGCTGCTGTGTATTCATTGTACATAGGGCTGGTGCTCCTATAGAAAGTATCTTTCAAGTGTGACATGTGCTTTGAGTGCCTTCACTCTGCTACCCTTCCTCTGCTTTAGAACCACTCACTACCTTTCCCGTTCCCATCGTCTCTTCCTTCGCCCCGGTCTCACTTCTCCTTTCGTCATTCTGTGTATAGTGTATCTACAAAGAATTCTAGTGCCTACAAGTGAGAGAACACATATGAAGTGTGTCTTTGTGCATGTGACTTGTCTTCCTTAGCCAGTGATCCTCTACTGCGTCCATTTTTGTAAACAACGGTTGTGAGCAGATTTATATGCTTCAGGACACAACCAGGAAAAGAAGACACTACAAAAACAAGGGAGGGAACACAAACACTGTAAACAGTCATGAGAAGAGAAAGAGGGGCAGAACAGGAAACACTAAGGGGATAGGGGGCTGGAAGCTGGATCGTTTCATCCTTGCTAAATATCGAAACCACTCCTATCCTATGAGCTAATGCTTCGAGGCATCGATCTTTGATGGCCTTGTGAGTAGCGAAAACACAACCCTTTCTATTCCACTTTCCTATGCAGAAATTTGACCGTAAAGATAGTTATCTAAGATCAACCACTGGTTGTGGTGCATTGTCGATCTCTAGTGTGAGCACATATGGCCCCACCTGCTCCATCTATGGGATGGCTTCAGGAGCTGCAGCTAGCAACAAATCAGCCATTTCACAACATGGGGTTTCATTAAACAAAAATAATTCCCATCAAGTTAATACATAGTTTTAAGGAAAAGTTAATTTAAAAAGAAAAAAAAAGCAACCATGTAAGAATAACTGTAGGCTTAAAAGAACAACCCAGCAAGCATAAAACCATAGTTCTTGTAATAATATGGCCCTGATAAGATAGGAAATGTGGTCACTAATGCCCAACACTCTAACAACTGAACCTGCTACACATGTCTGAAACATACAAACACACACACACACACACACACACACACACACACACACACACACATTGATGATAGTTGTAGTGATGTAATACTAGTGGGTATTTATTTCATCTGCCTCTATGCCAAGTAGTACTTTAACTACCAAAGATATGTGTTAATTAATTTAAATCCTTGAAATAACCTTAAAAAATAGGAAACAATGAATTTTATTGATTTTTTTTGTATATTATGCTCATATGACAGAAGAAGATTTACAAATAAGTGCAGGAAGAAAGGAAGCTGAGTCCATATCATAGCTGAAATGGCCAACCTTAGCTCATCTTATCAAGTTCATAGTCTCACACTCTTTTTTGTGCAGACGCCACTCTGTGCAGAGACTGCAAATGGTCCCCTAAATAACAAAGTCACAGCCCTGTGTTCATCTGCTTCAAGCAAGTTACATAACTATCTGCCCAGAGACTATGTCTTTTAAGATCCCTTTCAGCTAAGTGCCTGTATATATAATGTTCCTGGTAATGAATAGAGTATTGTGTCACGTGAAAAGCTATCCCTTCCCCCATCTCACCTCCACATTTTGTTTCTTCTTCCATGGGCTGGAAGATGTTCACAGATAAAAGAGAGTTCCAATCAAATGGACAAGTGCCACCCCTCATGGATAATAGAATGCTAGAATAAGGAACAAGATCTCTAAACAAATTCCTAGATGCAGGGAAACCATGCTTGATGTGTTAGGTAAAAGCCACAGTAGTCTCTGGTAGTGAGTAAACCACTATCTTGTACCTTAACTAATACAGATCACCTTTTAATAATTTATTGGTTGCCAATATTTTGCCCAAGGGAGGAAGAATTAACATTCTTAGAGTTGTTATCCTTTTAATATTTATTTAGCAATTACTATTTAATTAATAACTATTTCATTATAATTTTATTCACTATAAATTTACCTTACAAATGCAATTGTTCCAAGTTTGGATAATCATGCAGTTGTTGTCAGTCAGCCTCTGAAGACTGGGTAACTCAAGAGGCAGATGCAATGAAGTGAGAAATTTAGTTTAGTTTCTCATTCTGCAAGACTGAGAACTGGAATGGACAACAGTGGAAAAAAATCACTTATCTTCTAAGACATAAGCATCTCACCTTTTCTTGACAGGCCAACTCAACTTCCTCAAGGACTACTGCCAATGAACAGTCAACCATGATGGCAACTGCTACGATTGATTTTATTTCCCAAGTATGAAAGAAACACAAATAAATATTGACACATTTTCTTGTGTTATTTTAGAAATTCACTATAATGCTGCACACCTGTAATTCCAGGATGAGGTGGGAGGATCACTTGATTCCAAGAGTTCAAGACCAACTTGAGCAACATAGAGTGATTCCCATCACATTTACAAAGCAAAACAAATATTAATAATAATAAAGTTCTATTGTAATTTATACTTGATAATAAATTATCAGTTGTTTTACATTATTTAACCTGATTTTTAGAAGCACATATTAATTATAGGACTCTACATTTTGCACTGTGTTGTGAACTTTAGTCTTTCTTTACTTTTTGTATTGACTTGTTCCCCTTAGAAATTGGTTAGGCTGCATGGGAAAGGAAGTGGTTATTTGTGTCAATTCTTTGTTATAATAAGGTAATGTGCTTTATTTGGCAATAAAAGCTGGACAGCAGCTGGCAGTCTAAATTCATTTTCAAATATCTTGGCAAACAATTGAATCTAACCCCCATAAAAACTTGAGCAGACCTCAGATGGCTGCGTCAGGGCCACTGAAAAATTAGATGTTCCAAAATACTCTTTCCAGGATTTGTATGTTTTGAGGATTTCATTTTGTTTTTACAGTGAAATAATATAGAAAAGACATTTTGGAGTACACATGCATTAACTATATAAGGGGCTCAAACCTGACAATCTAAAGTCACTTTCCACTTAACAACAAGACTTTGGATAAAATGATCATATTACTAACGAGGTCATTGATCGCTGTTCAGATGTTTAAATATTAGAATTGGAAGCATTGTAGCGAGACTTCATTAGTTTCATCATCTGTCTCAATGAAGAGCATTTGTTTTGTTTGTTTGTTTCTTTGTTTGTTTTTAGATGCCATAGAATCTTTAATTATGTGGCATATCCCAGAAGGTTCTATTTGCCTCTCAACTGAGTTGTGTTTGGTCATTTTTATCATCCAGGGAAAAGACATAGCAAAGGAGACTACACTGCGAATTTTCTCTAAGAAACAGTTTAAAGGAACAGTTTATAATAGGTAGCAATGCTCTCAGCATTTGGGTTGGTAAGTCGGGCGGAGCTGGGCTTACGTGAGAAAAGCTTACAGTTCATTCAGACAAAGCAAACCCTGATCACTTTGCCGAGATTGACACTGGTGTTCTGTTTAAAGCGTCCTGGAAACAGAACATAGCTGCTAGGAAAGCACGCAATTCCTAATTTCAGGGGAACGGACATCCTTACCCTAAACTTGACACTGCTTAGATTACATTAAAAAGCAACAGATTTCCTTAAGATACCTCGATAGTCTGCAACAATATTCAACAATTGCTGAAACACTGAACCTAAAAGAGAGGTCAGTAAATTAATGATGGAAAAAACTTCTCTAATTTTACTTTCAAAACAGTTGTGACAGGGCATAGAGACTCTTAACTGTGATCCTAGCACATGGCAGAAGAATACAGGTGCAGGGTCACCTTGGCCTACACTATGTAGCCACTACGTAAGTGAGCCTCGAAAGAACCCATATTCATAGCAAGGCCCCGTCTCACACACCACACACCCCACCCTCCAAATCACCAGCATTGGTCCAAACCCCTTATTTTTCTGTAAGATTAAAACCCCCAAGAAGTTGCAAGAATTTCATTGTGAACATACAATGTCTTTCACAAGGAAGCTACTAAAATTTGTTAAAACAGAATCAAACCATAAAGGCGTCTGGGAATAGAAAAGGTTTTCCGGACTTCTGGGAAAGTGCAAGCACTTATTCATGCCAGGTAGAAGAAGATCAGACTACAGGAAATCATTGACAAACTTTTTGGGTTGTGTGTGTGTGTGTGTGTGTGTGTGTGTGTGTGTGTGTGTGTGTGTGTTTTGTTTTGTTTTGTTTTTTTAAGTGTGGTACCAGTTATAACAGTGAATCAGAGTCACTGCAGCCAGCGAGTCTGGACAGTCATTACACCACTGGGAATGCTGAGTTTGTTTCTGTAAGGGAAAAAAAAAGACAGAAAAAGACAAGAAAAGAAAACAACAGACATGGCGCTTGTATTTAACCAAATTATTCAAATCCATGAGTTGTACCAATGACTTTGGAGTTCAAGCCGCTCTGACTGGAGAGGTGAAAGAGAATTTCAAATCCATAGAAATTTACAATTTCTCCCAGTTTTAAGAAAATAAGGACATTTACTTTACGAGAAAAAGAAAAATGAAGTGTGATTGCCCATCACAACCCAGACAGTTTCTAAAGTGCAGCCTCCTGCCAAAATAACCAAAAGGTTCACATACTTCAACACACGAAAGACTAACACTTCATGGCCATGATATTCCAGGCAGTGTGTGCTATGTTAACACTTTTATAATGGTTACATTTAATCCTCAGTACGATCCTATTAGGCAGAAATTATTATTGCCATTTCCACTATGCCACAAAGCAAAAGTCAGTATATATTGGTTAGACAGTAAAAATGGCTTCATGTAATTTTATCTGAAAAATTAACACAGCAGATCTCTACACAGCTACCCACTTTAACAAGCCTGACACCAAATGCAACTTATCATTGAATTTGCAGCTCTACGCATTGACTTTAGTTTGGTCTCTAGTTTTGCCCGCCTTCTACTTGTTTTTATATCCACAAACCAGGTCACAGGGTGCCAGCTCAAGCCCAGACGCACCCTTATGATTTCCATATGTTCATCTACAAAAGAGGATATACTATCATCCATGGTTTATGAGCTCATAAGGTCACTGTCCAGGTTGTCCCAATATAATATAAGGGTTCTTCTAAGATCTGAAAAAAACAAACAAACAAATAAACCCAAGAAAATCAACTCCCATCTCCACAATCCATTAGTGTAACATATCTCAGGTAACTCCGCAGCTTTAGATTTTCTGACCTGAATAACTATAAAACTTACATTTGCGTAATTTAGGCCCCATTTGTCATGAAGCACTGGGAAAGGCATTTAGGGAGCATTAGCACCAATTCACCTCTGCTAATCTTGGTTCTGGTTTTGAGCTTTACATCTGGTAAACCAGTCTTCATTTATTTATTTATTTGTAACGTAATATTTTTACTGTGATTATTTGGGAACTTCACATAATGCAATCTGATCACCCTTACTTCCCAGTCCTTCCAGGTCCACCACCCCCACACTTGTGCCCTACCACCAAAAAATAAAAAATAAAAATAAATAAAGCACGTCCAGTTTGTGCTGCCCACACAGTCACTGGAGCGTGATCAAACACCAGTCTTCATTTTGGTCCCAATCTCTGAACCTGTCTTCTGGGCTGTCTCAAGTCTCAGTCTTTCCAGGGTTTTATTTTGTTTTGTTTTGTCTTGAGATAAGGTCTTATTATGTAGTCGTGGCTGTTCTGGAACTATGTAGACTAAGCTGGCTTTGAACTCATAGAGTTCTGTCTGCCTCTCCCTCCTGAGTGCTATGATTAAAGGTGTGTTCCCCCATGCACTGCCAGCAATTTATTTTGTGGAGATGTGATAAGAAATAAGAACAATTATACAAAATGAACTCAATGGCATCTTGGAGGTTCTTTGCCTTATAGTCCATTTTTTTTAGATCATACAGGTCCTTTCTATATATATTATGACTTCCAGATTTGTGTTTTTATGGGACTCCTGTGTGTGCCGACATATGTGTCTATTTTCTGGTGCTTTTTCTTCTGTTTGTTTTGCCCTGGTCCAGTTTGCTTATGTTTTATCATATCGTATTTTATGTTGTTATTATTCTTTAGATGCCTGGCTATTTTCTAATGAGAGACAGGAAGGGTATGAAATCAAATGGGAAGGGAGGTGCAGAGAACCTTGGAGGAGTTGTGAGGAAGAGAGACTATAATCAGAGTATCGTGTGTGGAAAAAAAACTATTTTCAATAAAAGAAAAGAGAAAAAAGAAGTAAGAACAATCAGGAAATGGAGGGGAATGCTTATCATTATGACACCTCTCCCAGTGAACAAATCAGAGAATGGAAGTCAATCATCATCCCATGCATTTTGTGGAAAATAACCATGCTGTCTTAAATAAAATGAGCTTTGCTTCCTCAAATGTATTGGTTTACTATTATCAACCAGACAAAGGCAATAGCAAGAATAACCACGAGTATAAAATTAGTACTGAAAAACTCAAGTCTGTTTAGTAGCTCTAACCCTTTAGAAGTTTTTATAAGCATCTTTCCACCGACAAAGGCCTGGACTCATTTATTTCCATGAATTTTCTAGGTCAGTTACTTGACTACAAATTACTTGTATTTAAGCTAGGTGTTTTACATTTTTAACCTGTTTCTTTAACAAATGCAAAGTTATTATACCAGATGGCTTGAGCTTAGCCTAGCTGTATCTTCCTACTTATAAACAATCTGTATTCCTTTTGCTTACTCCATACACACCTTCCAACCCACACTGATATTTCTTTTTTGTTTTTTGTTTGTTTGTTTGTTTGTTTTTGGTTTTTTTTTCCTGTTGTTGTTGTTGTTTGAGACAGGGTTTCTCTGTGTAGCTTTGCGCCTTTCCTGAAACTCACTAGGTAGCCCAGGCTGGCCTTGAACTCACAGAGATCCTCCTGGCTCTGCCTCCCGAGTGCTGGGATTAAAGGCGTGCGCCGCCACCACCTGGCACCCTTTTCTTTCATGAAAATGGTAACCACACACTTTTCTTTACTGTTCTATGTTATAGTCTTGTTTTGTGTTTATGTTAGGTCAAAAAAGTCTGCATGGAATTCTATACAATTTTTCTAGACTATGATTGATAGTTTGTATCGTTTTCAAGATAGAACGAATGATTACCTTAATGAGTGATTTATCTATATCAAAAATATATATAATTTTGTCTTCTAACCTGGCTGCATGTAATGAGTCGCAGGTACCCTCTGACCTGGCTGCATCTACAGGGAAGCAGATGCCCTCTGACCTGGCTGCATGTAGAGTGGCAGGTGCCTTCTGACTTTGCTGCATGTAAGGAGCGGCAGATGCCCTTTGAGGTTTATTTTTCCTGTAGGAAAAAGAGGATTCCAAGCTCAAGAGAAAATGCAATTTATTAACTAACCTGGAACACCCTGGTATTTTTACATTTGACCAAATCCCACCACACTCTTGGACTGCTTTCTCCCTGCCTCTCTAGCTCCTTCTGCAGTGTGCCAGCCTTAGCATCTGTCCTGCAGTTGAGCATCCTCTGGACACTAAAGTTGCTGACAGTCTGTAATTCACCAGTCATCCCACCTCCAAGCTCCCATTTCTGTTCATAGCAGTCTAAGGAAGGAAAATGTCTTTCTACCAGCATCTCTACGCTAGAACAAAGAGTCCTGACTGGTCCCACTGTTCTACATGCTCATTCCTCTACCAGCTGCTGGTATGACAAAGGCTATCATGGTTGGAAGGGCCTTTATAAAATATCTATCCTTTGGCTAAAATGGATTGTCAAAGTACTAAAACAAATATGTGTTGCAACGGGGTTAGGAGAAGACTTATGTCCTAGAGCACAAAACAGTGCTTGACCAGCAGCCATAGGCAATAAATATTTCGAAAACTAAATTAAATCGAATTCAACTACATTTTCACTTTTGTAATATGAAAATCATTTAGGGCAGTGTAGCTACCAAACTATTCATTTGGAGCCAACTGACATCTTGGCTCCACTTCAGTTTCCTTATTTATAGACTGGAATGACAATAATATCTGCTCTTTCTGGTGCTTTGTCCAGAGAAGTCGATACCCATAGAGAATTTAGCATAGTCTGTGCTACAGAGTAAGCAGCACTTAAAATTATTTGTCTCCTTATGAACATGTATATATATATGTGTGTGTGTGTATATATATGAACATTATATATATATATTCTATATATTCACAGAGATTTTAATTTCTATGTATATAACACAATTGTGTGTGTGTGTATATATATATATATATATATACACACACAGACATACTTCAGTGAGAAACATCTTTTATTTGTAATCATTCAGAAGTCATATTTATTTTGTACTATCAGAACCTCTGCTAGAGTTATGAACATGTAAGAAAGGCATTGCCTTTGCACTCAGATAGATAATGGTGAATGATTCTGAATGTACATTTGCTCTCTCTCTCTCTCTCTCTCTCTCTCTCTCTCTCTCTCTCTCTCTCTCTCTCCTCTCTCTCTCTGATGAAGTTGTAAATTATTCCTAGGAAACATGTGTCATATATTTAAAACACATGATAAAATTTTTTTCAAGAAAACTGAATTATGGTCCTAGCCCTTCAATATTCTCCTAAGTTTAACAATCTATGATTTCTCTGACTGTCTGGCAACACTCAGTGTAGTTAATTGCATGACCAAGAACATGTATGTTATTCATATGGAAAAATTCCAAAATTAATGAAATGAACTATTTGTGTGGATTTCCCAATGCTGTCTTGAGAGAACATAAAAGTCATGCATCTAATCTAAACTCCTAATAGAGCCTTTGCCCACCCAACCTTAGACATTAGCAATTTTCAGCTGACTGTCTTGCTAAGCAGTGGGAAATTTTCAGTTCAATTATAATGTTATAGGACCAGAATCATATGGCCATTGATCAACCTGTCATCATGCAGCACATGAATGTAGATATATGCATATATAAAAAGATATTCCAGTTTATACATTCAAAAGTTAAAGTTATGTTTTACACACACACACACACACACACACACACACACACACACACACTTTTTCCCCTTTGGCTACACTATTGGAAGCTACAACTGTTAGGTTAAAAAATTGTGTTATTTTAGTTATTAAATTTTTGGAAATTGTTTCTACAGCAATAGAAATCTAATGTCCTAGATTGATATTTTTTATTCCTTCTGGAAAAATTGCAACTATTTTCAAATATTAGCTTTGCTCTTGCTCCCTTCTCAGCAAGAAACTTTAATTAAATATATTTCAGGCTTTTTCATTCTATTCGCCATATCTAAAAAACTATCTTTCTGTTTCTCTTAACAATTCTTTAGTCTATGTCTATGTGATATTTGGTTAATGTGTTACTCATTCTTATTTTTATGTCTTGAATTTCAAAATTGTTTTCATTTCTGCTTTCTTGAGAGGTGCAATTCAGGACATAAAGAGACTGATTTTTTGCTTATGTGTAGATAACATTATTTCTTTCTGTTTCCTATGGAAAATGACACTATTATCTTAGACTACACCGCCAATAAACACACACACACACACACACACACACACACACATCACAACACATACACATATAACTTGATAAATGTTATCTACCTTGAAAGTCATCATTATCAAAAACTTAGTTATGTTCCTATTAAGCTGAGGTGGCTCTTCTCTCCTTGGTATGTCCTTCCCCTTCCTTCTAGCTTATATAGTACACTGCTCCAGCCTTTATGAGCTCAATAATGAATGAGATTTATAGCATTTCATATATACACACACACGTATATATAGAGAGAGATTACAAGAAATTACTTCTGATAATAGAAGTTTCACAGTGAGAAATTCATCTGTAGGATTTTATTTATAGAACTTTATATTGATGTGACTACTAAAATTATTATCTAATTTGGTGGCCAAAGTAAACCGTAGACATCTTATGAAACCAACCCCTACTTGGGGTTCATTATGGGAGTTGGACTTATTCTGTTTGTCAAGATAAAGCCCAGCCAAGCTGACCCAAATGAGAGAGAGAAGTGGAGTGTGGAAGGAACAGCCATGGAGGGGTCTGGTTACTACCTCCCACTGACTTGCTATTTTCTCCCCTTATTAGTTATCTTGCATTTGCTGATTAATTTTTAAAATTTGCGGTAAGAACTTTCTTTTGTATGTTGTTAAGATTTTGCCTCTCTTCTGATGACCAGTATCATTGTTTTAGCACTTACTTGATAATTAGGGCAAAGCTCATATGACTATGAATGATTTTATTGGACACTGCCAGAAGACAGAGTCACATGTATAAGGACAGGGCATCACAGTTTAGGATTTCAGAAATAGATTTTCTTCTTCTTCTGATTTCTTGAATTTATTCTAATAAACTATTTCCATACTAATTGTAACATTTCCTTGTTAACAGTAATGAATTGGCAGCTTCTTCTCTCTTTTGGAATGAAATAAACTAAACCGAACCAAACTTAGTGCATGCGTGCGTGCGTGCGTGCGTGCGTGTGTGTGTGTGTGTGTGTGTGTGTGTGTGTATGCACCTAGGGTATCATTAAATAAATGATGGTCACTCTAAGTTTTGAAATGTTATATTGTTGACCTAAAAGTGGTCCTAAATCTCTCTGAGACAATTTATTCTATGCACATAGAAACAAAGCCAGTATAACTTAAAATAAGGGCAAATATAAACTCTCTTGAGGAAGAATAAATCCCATCATTGGTTTGAGCCCTAGGTTTTATTATTCAAGTTCTCATGAACACAGAAAACAGATGGATGACTATGTCTACACAACCAAAATGGAGATAGTTGAAGACATGGGCTTAAGTAAAGACACATTCACAAGCCATCTGTCTACATGAAATGCTGTTCTAGATTTCTAATCATGCCTAAGTGACCTTAAATGTTAATGTAACTTCAAAAAGTACATGACCTCTTAGGGACCAATAATCTGATTCTCTAAGTCTAATTGAATGAGAAGATGAAATTTGTCTTTTCATAGGTATCCACACATACTAAGGTACTGATGTAATTCCAGGTTAGTTGCCTAAGGTGTAGAATACCAATTCCTTATCTCAAAGTCAATAAAGAATTTAAGTGGTAAATATTTTTATTACAAATTGAATTTTATCAACTTCTTTTTAAATAATTCATTTAATATTAAATTTCCTAAAGTGAAACTACATTTTGTAGTGCCAATAAAAAAAGCACAAATGCATTTACTTGCCAAATTAGAAAAGGAACCAAGAAGCAGTGGGCAAGATTTGAATTGAATGTATGAATCCTATTCATTTCTCACTGAATATTTGCCCATGAGCTGTTCAATTATTTGGTATCCTTTCTTTGGGCTTCCTTTTTATTTTCACCAACTATTATACTTTTCCTTTCAGTTTGATTTAATGAAGTCTCAGAAAAAGTAGTTAGCTTTCTAATGCAGCCCAGAGGAAATTGGCAGTATTACCACTTTCGAATTCTTTCTGGCTTTAACTTTCTTCATTTTTTTAATTTGGTACTTTCAAATGAAGTTTTAGTTATGAATAAAATTAATAAATGGCAAATTATATTACCATTTTATGTCAACTAGTTGTCCAGTGATAAATAGAAGTCTGGATCCTTGGTGGAGGTTTTTTAAACAAGAAAAATAATTAATTGGCTATATCATCATTATCAGGAAGAATTATTCAAGTATTGTCTCATACCCAGAAGCCCTTTGAATCAACTATTTAAAAATAAAATGTGGTAAGAGTTTTATATAGCATATTGTATATGCAAATAACTTCATCCAGTTGTATGACTTTAAATATCTTTAAAATATTTGAATATTTTAAATATGTCAAATAATTGTGTAACAAGAGTTAGACACACACACAATCGCTGTCTGCCAGGAAGGTATGTCTGAATGCTAAGTCATGCTATTACACATGCACAGGAAGACACTTACTTGGCTGAATCAGGTAAGAGAAAAAAATCTATTTCTCTGGACTGTGTTTACAGGAATATAATTTTGTGGACTGTAATATAACCATACCTATAAAAAGTACTAGGGTTTGTATTTTATTCAACTCCAAGAGGTAATTTTTAAATTTCTTATTCTAATTCTTCTATGTCGAGAATACTTGAAGAATCCAGTTTCATTTTTAAAACATTTTTCCATATGTGTAAGCATATGGATTGCCCATTCAGTTTTAATCACTTTAAAAAAAGATAGCTTGAGAAACCCAATAGAAAATCAGACTTTCATTATTAGTTTTAAATTTTGGTGCATAATGTCATTCATTCATTCATTCATTCACTCATGTATTAAGTATATTGAGGACTTAATACATATCAGGTACACATAGGAAACTTAGGTTTTTTTTTTTTTTTTTTTTTTCTTAACATTGTTGGACTTGGATGAATCGGTATCTAGGAACTTGTACAGAGCAGAAAACAACCTTAGACCATCTGTGACAGAATAAAAACTCGAAAGCACAGCTGACGTTTACTTTTTACTTGGAGAGAGTGGCATAGAGTTCCAAAGACTTCCCTACCATGGCTTGAGATTATGTCAAAGAAAGGACAGTTCAGGGAAAACCTACCTGCAACATTTCTAGAAGGGGAAATATAGATGGACTTGGTAAAAAAGGCATTTTCTAACTGACGAGAAAGAATCGGCTAGACTCTTGCTTCTTATAAGGCATTAACTACAGAGACTACCTCTGGGGGTGTTTGTGTCTGTGTGGACTCACAGTCCCTGCTCGGTAATTGTAGATCATTTAGCAAGAAGATCCTTAGGCTGTGATGCAGCAGAGGAGAAAGGAGTCAGGTCACCCATTGCTGCAAAGGTAGACTGAAAATTGCTAATCATCTTCTGGTATTCCCTTGGTCATTTTTATCCTCTTTACATTGGCCTGCTCTGTTTCCATACACAGTTGAGCCAAACTTCCAGGCCATTCTTCAGATTGTTGTTAGCCTTATTTACTTTCATGAAAATATCAGTAGGTTAGGAAGAAAACATAGTGCCTTTCTTGCATAGAGACTTGTAAATCTCTCCATTCCCAGTAAAACAGAGAAGACATAAGGTACACACAGCATACTGAGTAACAGCTTGACTGAATTTGTTTTACTGTTTTGATTTGTTTCATTTTTTTGGAAAGCTGAAAAAGAACTAATCAATCTTGTTTCCCCAAGACAATGTCCTATAGCCAGGCAAGTTTGATCTAGACATTTGCAATTAATTCCTTCGGTGACAAGTGATGAAGAAATGCAGATAAATAAGTAGGAACACACACACACACACACACACACACACACACACACACACACACACACACACACACACCAGGGTGAGATAGGTACAGTAAAACAATTAAAGGAAAAACCCACAGTAATAAGTCCACGGACAGAGAAAACATGGATGTTGAGGTCAAGGTTAACTTGTCCTTGTGGGCTGGAGTGAAGTGGGACAAGGTTTCAGAGGAGGATGAGACTGGGTGCCTGTGTGTTGTGTTAGCCTCTTTTGTCAGCAAGTGGTTATGAATTCCATGCACAGGTACGAAAAAAAAAAAAAAAACATGGCTCTATTCTCAATTTTCTTGATTCTAGAAAGATTAGGTTAACAAGATTTCCCCTGAACTTCATAATTATAACAACACACGATTATAATAGCAGTTAATGTACTGAGAATCTACTTGCTATTTTTCTCCCAAGAGGAAGACATTGCCCTGGTTAGTAAATGAACAGTGTGGATCAGAGATGGCCAATCCTTACATTTTAGGAACAAAATATTTTGACAAGATAAATACAAATGTAGGGACACTGACAACAGTGGATAATTGGTGGCACATGGATTATTTCCACATGTTTAAAATTTGTTGACTAATTTTGTATTACTCTTTACTTGTGGGCACACCTCACATCAAACAATAAACCAGAGCCTGGAAAGAGGGACTTGTGTAAAATTATGGGTCAGGACATCCCACTCTATTTCCTACAAAGATCTCCCGAAAGCAGGGAGTAGAGGAGTAGTATACTTATTTGACAGCTAAAAATCATTTTTAAGTCATTTTTCTCTTTGGCAAAATAATTTACAACAGTAGTTATAAAATTAAACAAATATTAACAATAGTGGCCAGAAGGAAAAAAAATACATATAGAAGAACAAAAATAATTAACTAAATAAATCCAAAAGAAAAAAAGAGCGAGAAAAGTGATGAGTCAATAGTATTTAATTGCAGTAGAGTCTTTTATAAAGACAATAAATGTGAGGTAAGAAAAGCAAATATCTTTTATAAATCTGCAGACCCCATGAGTGCCTTCAAAGTGGAATGACAGAAATGAACAAAGATGCACATGTTTATATGCTCAACTCTGTCATCACTGTGCTGTCACTGCCTAGTTTTCAGCAGTTGTAAAAACGGGACAAGATATTGTCCCCAATGTAGGAGATGGAAACAGAGTCTGAAGCAAATCTGAATAATCCCGAGACTGTCAAACTTTCTCTTTAAAAAAAAAAAACCAACCAAACAAACAAACAAACAAACAAACAAAAAAAAACCTCTTATTTCTGTGGGATAATGCTTTTGTACACTGGTTTAATAAAAACGCTGATTGGCCAGTAGCCAGGCAGGAAGTACAGGCAGGATAATCAACAAGGAGAATTCTGGGAAGAGGAAGGCTGAGTCAGGAGACACCAGCCCGCCATCCAGGGAGCAGCAAGTAATAGCATACAGGTAAAGCCACAGAACACATAGTGACATAAATGAACAGAAATAGGCTGAGTTTAAATCTAAGAGCTAGTCAACAGTTAGCCTGAGTTAATGGCCGAGCAGTTATAATTAATATAAACCTCTGTGTGCTTACTTGGGGGACGCGAGTGGGAGAGATTTGTCACAACCACTGGCAAGCCAGGACACAGGAAATCTTCTGACTATGTCTTATTTATTTGCTATTTGGATTGCGGGGGGGGGGGGGAGGGAGGACGGGACACATGTGGTTGCTTTGGTGCAGGAGTGTAGGTCAGAGGATAATCTACTGGATCACCCAGAATTATTCCAAATTATGACTTCCATATGGAACATAGTTTTAGTAAGTGATAAGGAGTGATAATACGTTTGCTTGGAATTTATAGATATATTAGTAAACTCAACTGTGACCAGAATTGTTTTGACACAAACTTAAAAAATCATGTTTTGGTGCATTTATTTTCCTGATAGTCATCATTGCTTTATAATGGTAAAAACAAGGCAACTTTTGGCTGTATGATTGTTGTAAAGTTTCCTGCATTCCATGTATCCCTCAATGCCTTTAATTGGTGTCTAACTTGGCAAATCACTAGAATAGGAAGAAAGATATAATATTTATTTTAAATGATTCTTTTACTCGAAAGATAATGAATATATGCTCAATTACATTTCCTGCTTTCCACATTAAAAAAAGCAAGACTATGAGAAGCACTGGACTTGTTTATAGTGAAGGATTGGTAAACATCCTCTAAGATGTTAAGTTGGCTGACTTTGTAGCAGATGATAAATTCCTTCTGTTAAAGAAAACATTGTACAGAAGCCAGATATTTCCCCTGAAGCTTTTATCAGTAAGCTGTGACATCTATAGGAGCAGACAGAAAATTATATGTGCCATTATCCTTAGAAGCAAAGGTAATAAAACTTTATGCTGTGCTGAACATGCTCCTCTGTTCTGTTGATTTGGCTAAGTGAGAGAATTTTGGTGAGAAGGTTTGAGGCCACTTGAACAATCGAGGCAGTAGAGTTCAAAAGTCGAAGGGCACATCTGTCTGAGACTGTACAATCAGCCCTTAGTTGTGTTTACATTAAGTGTGTGGCAACTGATTGAGTTATAACATATTAGCCAAAGATGTTGCCATGATTTATACTGAGACATCTGTGCCTCTGCCCACCCCTTCACTTGAAAAACCAAAATCTTTCTCACTATACTGAACACTAGAACTTAGCTTTTATTACAACACTTAGAAAAGTAAATCTCTACAAGGTTTTGCTTCCAGTGGGTTAATAACTAAAGAACTTGTCTCCGGTTTTTTCACCCATTTGCTCATTTTCAGTGATAGACATTTAGCAAAAATCTACCTTAAGTTACTGGGGTGTTTTTACTAATTCCAGTTGACAAGACTCTGGCCAAGAGGTAACCAATACAAACCCTCTGTGTGTGCATGTGCATGATCAAGTACAGTCTGCCAATCTGGTTTTCTTTGAAATATTTTATTGTAGGATTGTGTGTTTTGTCTGCATAAGATGTGTTGCTTACAAAAGCAAGGCATTTAGGGACTATTGAACTTAAGTGTAATCAGTTTGTCCCCTCTGATGATATTCAGAGCCTCCACTGTGCTAATTTGCATTCAGTATGCTAATTGTATCTGTGATGGGACATAGAATGGCCAGTTTCCAAATTGCCTACAGAAGTCTTTTTCTCTTGGAGTATCTTTTGGAACTTGGCATTTTAAAGAATCCACTTTGAGAAATTCCTTTCTCTTCACTGGGTATCAGATGAAACCCTGGGTGGGGGGAATGCCAGTTTCTGTCACTAACATCTTTTTGTTTCCCTCCATCATATTCTAAATCTTCTGCTTGAAAATTTGAGTCCCATATTTTTTTTGCTACCACCAAAGGAGGCAACAAGACCTGAACTGTCCAGTAGACAAGACAGCCTCGGGGATGTTCCTGAGGTCCTAGGATACTAGGGGAAGAATATGAATGTGAAGTAACATTCAAATGCCTTTTTTGTTGCTTGTCACATCATAGATATAATTGTCAGTTTGATATCTTCTTTAACTATTGGTTTGAAAAATGAAACTCCTTTTAGTTGAGTTTGCTTCAGAGTAGGTATTGAGTATAATCTTAGAAGCTCATTCAATGCTGTTTGCTCTTTTCAGCAAATATGATACTCTGGGTCTCTGAGAGGCATCCACTTTAGACAAACAAATATGAAAATCATTTGTCAATAAGTCATTCTCACACACATGGTAGAAGCAACCAATGGACACATTAGCCAGTAATGTTCACAGAATATGCTAGTGTTGAACAATGAGATTTTTTAATGAACCAACAGTTTTAGACTCACTGCTGTTTGGATGTATTTCCTGAAGTTCATGTATCTAAATCCTAATTGTCTGTTGCAATACTCTTGAGAGGCAGGACTTCTAGAATATGGTTAAGTTTTGAGGTTCTACGCTCTGGAATGAATTAGAGATTATCCTGGGAGCTGGTCAGCTATCCCAGGAGTGGGTTGCTCAATTATGGAAAGCTACATACTGTGTGTACAGACCTTAGGTAGCCAAATGGGCTGCTCGTATTCTTTTTGGTGGACATGCAACACACGTTTTAGAAGTACCTGCAATCCCTGCCAACAATGTTTGGGTCCCGGTCCTTTGTCTGTGCATTCTTTCTCTCTAGTTGATTTGTGATTTCATTATCTCACATATTTTACATTTACTGATTGAAGGTGACCAAAGTACCAGCTATGTTTAGCTTGTCCCACAAAGAACTTGTTAATAAAGAGTTACAGCAGATTTAAGTTGGTTTGACGTGCGTGCATTCTTCCTGCCCTTCCCATGGTATTTTTCCTTATTTTATCACATTTTAAAATCTCACAAAATTGTGTTTCTCTGACTTAGAAACATCCTTCCAGTGAAATTGAAAGTTTTATTATATAGAATAAAAAGGAGATGGAAGAATTGTGCATGAGGACAAAAAGGAATGTTTGTTTAGTGAGTCAGAAACAAATTGAGATAAACAGAGAACATGGAAAATAAGTCAGCATTTTTCACTGCGTATAAGATGCTGCACATATTTCTGTCACTTTGAAAAATGGGTTTTAAAATTTGCTAATAGTGCTTCCAAATTGTTAAATTGATTATAACTTAGTAGGCGAATAATAATGTTTTTCTCATTTGAAATGCTGACTTGAAGCAAGAAAAGGAAGAAAGGCTATGTAGATAAGGTTCTGCAACATGAATGAATGACCAAGTAAGAACACAATGTGTTATAGACCAAGTCTATAACACAATGTGTCTACTTTTGACCACATGGCCCAGAAAGGAACTGGATTATAATTTCTTTGAATAAAAATTAAAAGCATGTGTCTACTTATTCACATAAAAATGCTAAATAAAATTTTTATGTGTAGTTATGACATACATAATTTGTAGAGAATAAAATATGCTATGTGGCTGAATGAAATAAAAACAGAATCCTACCACATTTCATTAATTCTAACTTACAAATTTTTCACATTGAGTAAGACTGAAGTCAATTTAATGCCGAGTCTGACCAGATCTGATGTGACATGGACTTAATTTTGTAGCTTGAGAAATAAGAGAGTCAGACATGAAATAGGCAAATGATGTAGACGTTTTAATCTCCATCAAGATTATTAGCTTGCCGGGTGTTGGTGGCACACGCCTTTAATCCCAGCACTCGGGAGGCAGAGCCAGGAAGATCTCTGTGAGTTCGAGGCCAGCCTGGGCTACCAAGTGAGCTCCAGGAAAGGCGCAAAGCTACACAGAGAAATCCTGTCTCGAAAAACCAAAAAAAAAAAAAAAAAAAAAAAAAAGATTACTAGCTCTTCCCTTCAAAATAGATCAGTACAACTAGTCAGGGGAAGAAAGGTGATACTAGTTTTATTCTCCATGGTTGTGTTTCCCCAGTAAAACTGCTGGGGATCTCTAGACTTCCCATTCTTGGATGATTTGCCCCTATTTTCCTGACTTGCCAGAAGATACTCATAGACAGGATTTTACCTTCAAGGCCAACTTAGTGGTTCACATATGCATTCGTTGGTGACCATTAAAGACATGGGCATTTAGGTGCCTTCAACCTTTGCCCCATTTACAACACGTTTGGTGACCATAAGGATGAACCTCACTAAATCTTTACCAATTACTTACTTTCGCTCAATTTTTCCCAAACCATGTAACAATATTACTCTCTTAAGCTTTGTTTACCTTTGAAGCTTTAAATGCCTGTGTTCTGTCTTATAACCCCCACATCTTTATGTTTCTTTCATGTTCTTATTAATACAGCATCCATTCTGGAGCCTCATTGACACGTCCTGTCTTTTGAAAACTTCTTTTTATGAGAGCTAATTGGTTTTTTTTTTTAACTACTTTCACTTTTTGATGTGAAATAAAGTGAAGATTTCATCACTCATGGCTTCAAAATCTGACTTGGTAGCACATTCCAGTCTATTATTCTCTGCCATTGCATGCAGTTATATTATAACCTTAGTTCATCTCATGCTTCTACCCTTATACCTAGACAGAACAACCCTAGGAAACAAGTCATTTGAGGAGGTAGGTGCCATGACAGGCTGACAGCCACCAGTTTCAGAGTGGTGCATATGCTTTGTGCCTGATTCAGCTTAGAAGGTTTGTGTTAAACCTTTTACTTTCTCCTGACAATTTTATATCAAAACTTTTCTTTTAATTTGGTTAAATGAGGATTTAACAGTTTCTATTATTTCCAATTTCACAGGTCAAATATTATTCACCAGTAATCCACTAAAAAATATGGGTATCTTCTAATTTCTCTGGATATACCCTGGATAAAACCAGTCAACCACAATCAGGCCTATGGGAGTCCATTGATACCAATATGCAGACATTTCTTTTTGCATCATTCCCTACACAGTACTACATATATGTTATCTGCATAGTATTTACATTGTATTAGCTATTGTGAATAAGCTATGATGATTTGAAGTGTATAGGAGGATATATGGAAATACTCAGGCACTGTGTCCAGAGGCCTTGAATATCTGCATATTTTGGTGTGGAAAGAGATTCCTGGAACTGTTAGCCTTTGTATACCAAGGGCAACTGCATATATCTTCTTTCTTCTTAGCTGCAGATTTATGTATTGATCCAACTGGTACCCACCTCCACAGCTCTTTGATAATGTTCCTTATACAAAACGAAGAATATACTCTACTCTTTAAATTGACTGTTTTTTTTTTATTTTATTTTATTTATTTATTTATTTATTTATTTATTTTTTTCCATCACAGGCAATTTATTTTGTTCTATTCATTCACAGTTAATACAGAAAATACTTGGAAACATTTCCATATAATGTTTGACACAGAAATCATCAAATAGAAGTATACAATATTGACAGGAGGCAGTACATTTATAATTTATAACCCCAAATGTATTTATAAATTAGAAATGGAAAGATCTACAAATGAAATTATGAAGGTTCACCAAAGTCATTTAATCTGTCAGTTTCTCATTCATTTTTATGTCTTAATAATATTCTATTGTATGAATAAGCCACATTTTATTTCTCTCCAATATTTGATAGCTATTTGAGTTGTTTTAACTTTTTTACTATTAGCAACACACTGCTGTAAACATTCATGTACATGTTTCATAGGTGCACATTTCAGTAGTTTGAGGGTATGTTCCTAAGGGTAGAATTGTTGAGTAACAGAGTAACAATGTTTTGCATTTTGACCAACCACCAAACTGTTTTGCCAAAGTGGCACACCATTTTACAATCTCACCAAATCCTTGACTGTTTGACTATCTTCTTGTCTTAGTATTTCTATTGCTGTGATAAAACCCCATTACCACCAACAATTTGGGGAGGAAAGGTTTATTTCAGCTTACACCTCTCAGATCATATTCCTCTGCTGAGAGAAGTCGGGACAGGAACTCAAACAGGGCAGGAACCTGGAGGCAAGAGCTGATACAGAGGCCATGGAAGAGTGCTGCTTACTGGCTTGTTCCTCGTGGCTTGCTCAGCCTCCTTTCTTATAACACTCAGGACCAGCAGCTCAGGGGTGATTCCATCCACAATGGGCTGGGCCCTCTTACACTAATTACTAACCAAGAAAATGCCCTACAGCCTTGCCTACAGCCTAATCTTACAGAGGCATTATCTCAATTGAGGCTCCCTGCTTTCAGATGACTCTAGCATGAGTCAAGTTGTCATAAAACTGGCCAGCACACTTCTCTAAGTAGTTGAGTTGTTAATTAATAGAAGGACTTAAGAAAATTGTGCTTCTTACCTTTTGCTTCGAGGCACTAGAGACCCTACTCTTTTCCAACCTCTCAGTTCTTTCTGTGATTGATGCAAAATTCCTCATTCACAGCGACTACCAACTCCCATCCAACTCCAAATTTGATCACTTACTGCCCTGTTCTACTTTCTGGAATGTTTTATAGGTTATAAAATAATGTGGTAATCATTTGGAGTCAACAAACAGTAAGTTTGTAGAAATTGTAATTAAACCTTCTCCGGGTCCTAGGCTCTGCCATCATAACGTTATGTCTTATTATACAAGCAGAAACTCCAGAGTCACTTGCGAATTCTTTGTTCATTAAAACAAAACCTCAGACCCTTCTGGACCAGAGGTGAGTACCCGGGTCCAACCCGGACTCCATCCCTGGGCACCAGCCACTCCGGGGAGGCCTGCCCAGCTTGGCGCCGGGTTCTGGCCACCGGGCAGCTCCCCTTCTAGCCCCACCGGGAGGGATCCCCCTTTTCCAAGCCCCCCCCCCGCAGCCCCTGCAGTCTCCGCGCCCTGCCCCCACGCCTATCTGCCCGAGACCCCAGCCACTTCCTGAGACTTAGAGACCGGCCCCCAGCTCCCAGCCTGCCCCCGACTTCCCTTCTGGACCAGAGGTGAGTGCCTGGGTCCAGCCCGGACCCCATCCCTGGGCACCAGCCACTCCGGGAGTACCTGCCCAACTTGGCACCAGGTTCTGGCCACCGGACACCTCCCCTTCTAGCCCCACCGGGAGGGATCCCCTTTTCCGGCCCCCGGAAGCCCCTGCAATCTCTGCGCCCTGCTCCTACGCCCATCTGCCCAAGACCCCAGCCACTTCCTGAGACTTAGAGACCGGCCCCCAGCTCCCAGCCTGTCCCCGACTGCCATTCTGGACCAGAGCCTGCCCCTGACTTCCCTTCTGGATCAAAGAGTTGGACAAGAGAACTCCCTTTTGGACAAGAGAGAGAGTCTTCCTGAATCTGTCAGCTCTTTGTGAAACAAGTACACTGATAAGACCAAGAAGGAACCACAAGGAGATGGGCAGACGTCAAGGCAGAAGTACATACAGCAAAATGAAGAGCAATACAGCATCACCAGAACCTAGCTCGCCTCCAACATCTAGACCTGAACACCAAAAATTGGAAGAAGCAGAAGAAAGTAGCCTTATGAGTAACTTCATGAAGAAGGTAGAGGCTTGTGTAGAGGAAAAGACAAGAAAATTGGAAGAACGCTGTCAACAACTAGAGGAAAGGGCAAACAAATTAGAAGAAAACAATAAAGCCCTCCAAGAAAACAATAAAGTCCTGGAAGAAAACATTAAAGTCCTGGAAGAAAACAATAAAGCACTGAAAGAAAATCATGAAAAAGCAATGAAACAAACAAAGGAAACAGTCCAAGAACTGAAAAGGGAAATTGAAAAAATAAAAAAGACACAAACAGAGGGAATGCTGGAAATAGAAAACCTGAGTAAAAGATCAGGAACTTCGGATGCAAGTATAACCAACAGAATGCAAGAGATGGAAGAGAGGATTTCTGGCATTGAAGATACAGTAGAAGAAATAGTTCCATCAGTCGAAGGAAACACTAAAGCCAACAAAGTCATGAACCAAAATGTCCAAGAAATCTGGGACACCATAAAAAGACCAAACCTACGAATCATAGGGATAGAAGAAGGTGAAGAATACCAACTCAAAGGCACAGAAAATATATTCAACAAAATTATAGAAGAAAACTTTCCCAACTTAAAGAAGGAAATGCCTATGAAGATACAAGAAGCCTATAGAACACCAAACAGACTAGACCCCCCAAAAAAGTCCCCTCGACACATAATAATTAAACAACTAAATGTACAGAATAAAGAAAGAATATTAAGAGCAGCCAAGGAAAAAGGCCAAGTGACCTATAAAGGTAAACCCATCAGAATAACACCCGATTTCTCAATGGAGACTTTGAAAGCCAGAAGGACCTGGACAGATGTAATGCAGACACTAAGAGACCATGGATGTCAGCCCAGACTAATATACCCAGCAAAACTTTCAATCATCATAGACGGAAGGAACAAGACATTCGAAGACAAAGCCAGATTTAAACAATACCTTTCCACAAACCCAGCCCTACAGAAAGCACTAGAAGGAAAATTCCAACCGAAGGAAGTCAGATACACACTCGAAAACACAGGCAATAGATAAAGCCACAACAGTAAACCCCAAAGAAGGGAAGTACACACACACTACCACCAAAAATAACAGGGATGAACAATCACTGGTCATTAATATCCCTTAATATCAACGGACTTAATTCACCTATAAAAAGACATAGACTTACAGAATGGATACGAAAGCAGAACCCAACTTTCTGCTGCATACAAGAAACACATCTCAAATTCAAAGACAGACACTACCTAAGAATAAAAGGCTGGGAAAAGACTTTCCAATCAAATGGTCTTAAGAAACAAGCAGGGGTAGCCATCCTGATATCCAACAAAATAGATTTCAAACTAAAATCAATCAAAAGAGATCAAGAAGGACATTACATACTCATCACAGGAAAGATCCACCAAAATGAAGTTTCAATTCTGAACATTTATGCCCCAAACACAAGGGCACCCACATATGTAAAAGAAACATTACTAAAGCTTAAACCACATATAAAACCCCACACATTAATAGTGGGAGATCTCAACACCCCACTTTCACCACTGGACAGATCTCCCAAATCGAAACTTAACAGAGAAATAAAGGACTTATCTGATGTCATGACCCAATTGGACCTAATAGATATCTACAGAACATTCCATCCTAACAAGAAAGAATATACATTCTTCTCAGCACCCCATGGAACTTTCTCTAAAATCGACCACATACTTGGCCACAAAGCAAATCTTAACAGATACAAAACAATTAGAATAACCTCCTGTGTTCTATCAGACCACCATGGTTTAAAGTTAGATTTCAACAACAAAAACTACAGAAAACCTACAATCTCATGGAAACTGAATAATGCTCAACTGAATCACCAATGGGTTAAGGAAGAAATAAAGAAAGAAATTAAAGTCTTCCTAGAGATCAATGAAAATGAAGACACCACATACCCAAACTTATGGGACACTATGAAAGCAGTGCTAAGAGGGAAATTCATGGCACTAAATGCCCACATAAAGAAGTTGGAGAAATCTCACAATAGTGACTTAACAGCACACCTGAAAGCTCTAGAACAAGAAGAAGCAAAGTCTCCCAGGAAGAATAGACGCCAGGAAATTATCAAAGTGAGAGGTGAAATAAATAAATTAGAAACTAAGAGAATAATACAAAAAATTAATGAAACAAAGAGTTGGTTTTTTGAGAAAATCAACAAGATAGACAAGCCCTTATCCAAACTAACCAAAAGACAGAGAGAGAGAATCCAAATCAACAAAATCAGAAATGAAAAGGGGGACATAACAACAGACATTGAGGAAATCCAGAGAATTATAAGGTCATATTTCGAAAACCTCTACTCCACAAAACTGGAAAACCTAAAAGAAATGGACATTTTTCTGGATAAGTACCACATACCTAAATTAAATCAAGACCAGATAAACTACTTAAATAGCCCAATAACCCCTAAGGAAATAGAAACAGTCATTAAAAGTCTCCCAACCAAAAAAAGCCCAGGACCAGATGGTTTCAGCGCAGAATTCTACCAGATCTTCAAAGAAGAGTTAATTCCAATACTCTCTAAATTGTTCCACATAATAGAAACAGAAGGAACATTACCAAACTCCTTCTATGAGGCTACAATTACACTGATTCCTAAACCAAACAAGGATACAACAAAGAAAGAGAACTACAGACCGATCTCCCTCATGAACATTGATGCAAAAATACTCAATAAAATATTGGCAAACAGACTCCAAGAACACATCAGAACAATTATCCACCATGATCAAGTAGGCTTCATCCCAGGGATGCAAGGATGGTTCAACATACGAAAGTCCATCAATGTAATACACCACATAAACAAACTCAAAGAAAAAAACCACATGATCATCTCACTAGATGCAGAAAAGGCATTTGACAAAATCCAACACCCCTTCATGATAAAAGTCTTGGAGCGATCAGGAATACGGGGAACATACCTAAACATAATAAAGGCAATATATAGCAAACCAACAGCCAACATCAAATTAAATGGAGAGAAACTCAAAGCAATTCCACTCAAATCAGGAACGAGGCAAGGCTGTCCACTCTCCCCATACTTATTCAATATAGTACTTGAAGTTCTAGCCAGAGCAATAAGACAACATAAGGATATTAAGGGGATACAAATTGGAAAGGAAGAAGTCAAGCTTTCCCTATTTGCAGATGACATGATAGTATACTTGAGTGACCCCAAAGATTCCACCCAGGAATTGATAAAGCTTATAAACACCTTCAGCAACTTAGCAGGATACAAGATCAACTCAAAAAAATCAGTAGCCCTCCTATATACAATGGACAAAGAAGCTGAGAAGTCAATTATAGATACATCACCCTTTACAATAGCCAAAAATGACATAAAATACCTTGGGGTAACACTAACCAAGCAAGTGAAGGACCTATATGACAAGAACTTTAAGTCCCTGAAAAAAGAAATTGAAGAAGATGTCAGAAAATGGAAAGATCTCCCATGCTCATGGATAGGCAGGGTTAACATAGTAAAAATGGCAATCTTACCAAAAGCAATCTACAGATTCAATGCAATCCCCATCAAAATACCAACACAATTCTTCACAGACCTGGAAAGAATAATACTCAACTTCATATGGAAAAACAAAAAACCCAGGATAGCTAAAAGAAACCTGTACAATAAAACAACTTCTGGAGGCATCACAATCCCTGACTTCAAGCTCTACTATAGAGCTACAGTAATAAAAAACAGCTTGGTATTGGCATAAAAACCGACATGTGGACCAATGGAATCGAATTGAAGACCCTGACATTAACCCACACACCTATGGACATATAATTTTTGACAAAGAATCCAAAAGTGTACAATGGAAAAAAGAAAGCATCTTCAACAAATGGCGCTGGCATAACTGGATATCAACGTGTAGAAGGCTGCAAATAGATCCATATCTGTCACCGTGCACAAAACTTAAGTCCAAGTGGATAAAAGACCTCAACATTAATCCAGCTACTCTAAACCTGCTAGAAGAGAAAGTAGGAAGTAGCCTTGAACGCATTGGCATAGGAGATCACTTCCTAAATATAACACCAGTAGCGCAGACACTGAGACAAACAATCAATCAATGGGACCTCTTGAAACTGAGAAGCTTTTGTAGAGGAAAGGATACGGTCAACAAGGCAAAGCGACAGCCTACAGAATGGGAAAAGATCCTCACCAACCCCACAGGTGACAGAGGACTGATATCCAGAATATATAAGGAACTCAAGAAATTAGACATCAAAACAACCAACAGTCCAATTGAGAAATGGGCTTCAGAACTAAACAGAGAATTCTCAACAGAGGAAACCCAAATGGCTGAAAGACATTTAAGAAATTGCTCAACATCCCTAATCATCAGGGAAATGCAAATCAAAACAACTCTGAGATACCACCTTACGCCTGTCAGAGTGGCTAAGATCAAAAACACTGAAGACACTTTATGCTGGAGAGGTTGTGGAACTAGGGGAACTCTCCTCCACTGCTGGTGGGAATGCAAGCTTGTACAACCACTTTGGAAATCAATATGGCGCTTTCTTAGAAAATTGGGAATCAATCTCCCCCAAGATCCAGCTATACCACTTTTGGGCATATACCCAAGAAATGCTCAATCATACCACAAGAGCACTTGCTCAGCTATGTTCATATCAGCATTGTTTGTAATAGCCAAAACCTGGAAACAACCTAGATGCCCTTCAACTGAAGAATGGATAAATAAATTGTGGCACATATACACAATGGAAAACTACTCAGCAGAGAAAAACAATGACATCATACGGTTTGCAGACAAATGGATCGATCTAGAAAAAATCATCCTGAGTGAGGTGACCCAGACTCAGAAAGACAAATATGGTATGTACTCACTCATAGGAAGATGCTAGATGTGGAACAAGGATGACTGGACTGCTACTCACATCACCAGTGAGGCTACCTGGAAAACGAGACCCAAAAAAACCACGGAGAAATGGATGAGATCTACATGAACAACCTGGTCATGAGTGGGAACAATGAAGGGCAACGGTCGAGGGAAAGAGAGTGGGAGATCCTAGCTGGATCAAGAAAAGAGAGGGAGAACAAGAAACAGGAGACCATGTTAAATGAAGACCACATGAGAAGGGGAGGAAGCAGAGAGCTAGAGAGGCCCACGGAGATCCACAAAGATACCCCCACAAAAGACTGCTGGCAATGGTCGAGAGACGGCAGGAACTGACCTACTCTGGTGATGGGATGGCCAGACACCCTGTTAGTTGTGCCATAAACCCCATCCAAGGAAGGTCTGAGGAATCTGGATGCAGACATCCACGGCTGGGCCCCTGGTGGAGCACTGGGATTCTAATTAGTGAGAAAGAAGAGGGTTTATATGAGCGAGAATTGTTGAAGCCAAGGTTGGATAAAGCACAGGGACAAATAACCAAATGAATGGAAGCACAGGATCTATGAACCAAGGGCTGAGGGGCCCCCAACTGGATCAGGCCCCCTGAACGGGTGAGACAGTCATTTGGCTTGATCTGTTTGGGAGGCAGCTGTGTGTTGTTGCCGGGTCCTGGGCTCGTTGCATGAGTTGGCTGTTTGAATCCTGGGACCTATGCAGGGACGCTTGGCTCGGTCTGGGAGGGGGGGACTGGACCTGGCTGGACTGATTCTACCAGGTCGATCCCGGTCCTCGGGGGAGACCTTGATCTGGAGGAGGTGAGAATGGGGGGTGGGGAGGGGGGAGGGGGAAGGGGGCGAGAGTGGGAGAACAGGGGACTCTGTGGCTACTATGTTGAACTAAATGATGTTGTAAAATAAATTTACAAAAAAAAAACCCTCAGAGCTTCACAAGCAGGTGACTTAGAAATTCAACAGCTGACACACCAAAGGCTTTGGCTTACCAAAGTTTCTCTTTTGCTCTCCTGACCATTTCAGCTTCTTTCTTCTGGTCACATATCCCCCCCCCCCAACCCCCATGATATTATAAAACCAAGTCACAAAGGGCACTGTTATTTGTTGCAATCTACATGGTAGCACACCATGCAGTACGTAAGAGATGACAAGGGAAAGAGGGAGAAGATTAATATCTTACTCACCCACACTAAAGATTTAACACACATCACATGCAGCGGCTGTCCTCCCCACTGCGTGCAGAGGAGAACTATTCCTCGCATTCATCTTTCTTGTTGATACTACCAAACAGCTCGATAATGAAATATTTTGAGGATATGGTGCCAAAAGGGCATAACCTGCAGAGAAGCATTTAAGAAGCAAATATTTTCAATTTGCCTAAGTTGAGATGGGCACAGGAAGGACGTTAAACATATTTAAATTTGCCTGTTCATTGAATTTGGGGATAAACTCTACCCTATATTACAGGGAATTTGCTAATCTCTCTTGTTTCTTTTAGTTGGGATAAAATCTTCTTTAGTTTTTATATTGCCTCAAAATAGTCTGTTCTTCATGAGAAGCCATTTGTGTTTTCCTTGCACTGATTTTTTTTTTTGGGGGGGGTTGCTTTTATTCTTAACTATTACTCTTTAGCCTGTACCGAATCATTCCTTAAAGCACAAAAAGGAAAATTTTCAAGAATTCAGATTGAAAAGCAGGATTTAGAGATAAGGCTGAAGGCAAAGAATTTATCAGTGGCTGCACCATTCCAGCCCGGAGCAAATGCCATTCCTAACCCCCACTGTTAATAGCACATGATTCTTTATCTGAATGACATTGTACATTTTTTTTATCAGTTTTCAAGTATATAATATTCACTTCATAAACTTCCTATCCTTAGACACATTCTTCTTCAGTATTATTTATTTGAAGTAAACTAAGCTTTTAATGAAGTCAAATTATAAAACCAAAGAGATTATAATTTATTATAAGGTCATAATTCTCTAAATAAAATGATTTATTATTTTATTAGTAATACAAAAATCTTATTGATTTACTCTACATGATTGTACATGAGTAGTGGCCATAAGTATTTATCATAATAACCTCTAAATTGTACTGTAATAAAAGCTGCCTCTTTAAATTTATGATTATCTCTGGTGTAGAACCTACTCTCAATTCTGTACTCATATTATTTGGCTCTTAGATTGATATACTATCTTCTCTTACGATAGTTAGTTGGTTAAGGGCCAACCTCTTTTAGACTGTAGGCAGAAATTGGGCCATCTCTTCCAGTTGGGGAAAAGGGGTTGAGCAAGTGAATATGGAAGAACAACCCAACACAGCCATGAAGAAGTCAGTGCCAGAGCAAAGAGGTAGTTAGAATAGAACCAGAATTTCAAAAAGCTCCTGTAAACAAGGATGAACAGACAGCGTCAACCTCTTCAGCGTACAAACAGCTATAAGAAGGACCAACACTACAGTTCAGAAGGTGTGTAGTAAAACACATCTGTGAGGCTCCAAGAACTGTTTCACATTCATATACTTGCCCGCCTAAATACCTGTATTTCCCCTAGATCGGTGGTTTTCAGCCTTCCTAGTGCTGCGACCCTTTAACACAGTGCCTCATGTTGTGATGACCCCAAACACAAAATTATTTCTGTTGCTACATCATAACTGCCATTTTGCCATTTTTGTGCATTGTGATGTAAATATCTGTTTTCCTATGATCTCAGGCAACCACTGTGAAAGGGTTGGTCAGCCCCAGGGGTCGTGACCCACAGGTTGAGAATCACTTCTCTGGATCATACCTTCCTTCTAAGTAAATACTAAGTCTTTGCATGTGCATACTAGGTACTTAATCCTGAAGTCTGTCTGGATGACTTTTTACTTGTATGACCTTTGGTTGTGTAAATTTTCTGTATGCCTAAGCATTTATATGACATCTTATATTGTTCCTATTGCCACAGCTATAACAGTGTGAACTTATGCATATATAGACATGTACAATCAACTAAAAATATCTAGTAAAATACCGAAGTGTAGACTATCCTCTAACATCATTAGGACCTGCTTATCAGACGTTGATTCTATTCATTGTCTTTCCTCTTCTCATGATCTTTGTCCTCATTTCCACTGTCATTAATAACCACCACCCAACTTCCTTAATTCCATTGCCATCTCTTGGTTTTACTTTCTTGACTAAACCACAATCCTGGTTAAATTCATCTCATTGTCCACTCCATTTCTCTAATTGTGTTAAAAATAGAACACTTGATTAGACAAATCAATTTGTTAGATTTATAATCATCTTATGCAATGGGACCCTTCACACCCTTGGGAACTTATACTCTTCTAGCTCCTGGCTTTTTCTTTCCTATTCCTTTAGAAAGGAGTTGCTGAGATGATTATCTCACTATTTCCCCTCTCTCCTGAAACTTCTAAAAGTACATCTCGTCCCTACTGTCAGCTGAAGGCCACAGTAACAGCCAGAGGAAATTGAAGCATTTAGGAAAGAATTCCTACAAACTCCCACTCACCCAACATCTGTAACCATTTATCCCTCCTCTTATTACTATGGATGAGCTGTTTATTCTCCTTGTTAAAGCCTAAATTTTGTGTATTCTCATAGCATTTATCCATGAAATGTGTTTTGTTAATTTTCCATTCTCTTTTTTTGGCAAGGATCATTTTTATCAGCATGAAAAACCTTATTTTTTCCATTTGAAAAAGAACCTCTCTCGTCTCTCTGTTTCATTTTTTTAAAAGAAAGAAAGGAAGGAAGGAAAGAAAATCCATGGAGTATTAATGCAAACTTGATGCCTCCAGTTTAATTCCTTTTCTACTGGTTTAGAACACATCAATCATGTCTACCACCTCACCGAAAATAAACTTGCCAAGACCACAGTTGACCTTCACAGTGGTAAATCAAAACTGAGTTCTTCATTGCCCAGTACAAAAAACTGTCAGGAGCATTTGATTGACATAAAGTTTCCATGCGGCTTCCAAGACCTCATTCTTTCTTGGGTTTCCCCTCTAACTCTGTCTCTCGCTGTTCATTTATGTCTCCTTTCCTCTTGATCCCTAATTCTGAATGTTAGTCATTTTCTTGATGAGTATATTCTGTCTCATGGCTTTAAATACCGTTTATACTGATGATACCCAGATTTTATCTCTAACCTCTGCCTCTACTCCCAACACTAAGCTCTTATGCCCAATGCCTGTTAACATTTCAGTTTGCCTAATAAACATCACAAAAATAATGCATCAAAATACAACATTTGATCTTCTCCCCAGCGATGCTCAAACCACAGTCTTTTCCTCCTCAGTTATTTGAGGCACATTCTCATTTCTCGGGCACAAAAACATCAAAACCACCCGAACTCTTCTTCTCCTCATACAATGCTACCTATTTGTCAGCAAATTCTGCCAGCTATATCTTCACAACCCATTCCAAATGTCTCCAACTAATGCTGTTTCCTCTCCTATCCATCTTAGTCCCATGATAAAGTGCACAGATTACCGAAGTTGCTTCCTATCTGGTCTTTCCTCTCTGAGTCTTGCCCCTCTTCAAACGGTTTTCAACACAGCAGCCAACATCATCTTTTTCACCTGTCAAACCAATTGTCTCTTTAAAAGGCTTCCAATGGCTTCTCATACCTCAGAGTGAAAGTTGAAGCTTGTAGTCTAGCCTACAAGGGTCTGCACAGGTGTGCCAGTTCTGACCCATGACTGGACTTCTGTGCTATTTGCTACCTTCTTTTATGTCCACTTCCTGTGGCCTTTTTGCTTTGCTTGAGTATAGCAGACCTATATCTCATAATTTTTTACTTGTAGAGTTTATACTGCTACCAGGCTTCATCTCTACATAGCTCTATATGGCCTCTCCCTTAATTTTCCCCCAGGTAATCTCATGAGGGTGTAGTGAGATTCTTTCTTTATATGAACCACAATTTATGTATTTCCTATAGCTCTTTCTTATATGTTATTTAGCTTATGAAAATCTCACTTATTTTTGTCTATTTTCTCTTAAAATGTAGGTGCATAATAAATTGTAGCAAAAAATGAAGAGGATGGTAGACAGTAACAATAGTGTCAAGAACTATCTGACTATTTTTTTAAGTTAAAAGGGAGATTTATTTAGTGGCATAACTTACAAATGAAGGGATAGGTAGATTGCAGGGTCTGGGAAGGACACAGGGCAGTCCTGTGGTGTTCTCTGGAGAACTCTGCTTGGTCTACCTCCAGAGACTATCTGACCATTTAAACACTCAAAACAAAGGGAAAGAATGACAAGGCAAAATCTCATGGCAGAGAACTGATCAGAGGTAGTAGAAGATCCTTTTGTTTGGAAAATACCTACTTGTTACTGAGTTTTGTCTCTCAGTGGGCAAGCTTCTGCAAGTAGAGTGAATTACAAGGCCAGTGCCAGAGCTAGGGCCAGATCCTCACCTTTTCTCCACTCTTCATAACTAACTTAATGAAGGTACCATGAATAATATGTAGCCAATTTTTAGGTGTTCAATTAAGTATCTATAGAGTGAACTAAGTTGATGAATAATGAGTTAAGTGTTAATTTGGTATCAATTCCTGGACTCTGGTAGTGATATATAATAAATGGCTAAAATATAAAATGCGTAAGAATCTGGCAGCTCTCTAAGTATAATTCTGCTTATAATTTTTAATTAAAAAGCTTAACAAATAAAGCAAAGTCATAAATACCAAGATATGGTGAATGATTTCTTCCCTATACTGTTACTCTAGGACTTGAAAAGAGATAGCTTCCCTTTATTGAATTTATATTTCAAAGTTCAGTGTGTATGAAGGTATGATAAAAGTTACCATAGGGATTGTGCCAGGACCCATCCCATCTGTCACCACCCACTGGTCTCTTCTGTTCTGCATCCAACCTCTTCACACAGCCATATTACCCATATCCTACTCCAAGGTATAGATTTGTAAATCCCCATGCACCCTCTTCAACTTGCCAGGTAAAGCCCAGCCAGATCCCACATTATGTGTCTTAGCCTACTCTGGCCACCAAAACCGACATCTAGGCCTCTGCCAGGACCCACCCTACCTACCCCAACCCACATGCCACTGTCACACCATATTCAACTTTTCCAGCCAGCCAAATATACCCCCACACTCAAGGTTAGACGAGGAGTCACATCCCATATACCATCCAAATCCCCTCTGTCCACATGACTTCATTTCACTCAATCTATTTTCAGCCTCTAGGCCCAATACACTTGGACAGCCTCTCTTCTACCCCAACCTGCTCTGTCCATGTCAGATTTAGAACTAGTAAAAGAAGTTAGCACATGCAGATCTCATAGCAAAATACCAAAATGATGAAAGACCAAGCCAGTATTTCCTTTCCCAAACCTATCAGTTCTGTAGAAAGGCTTATCAATTGAAATTACTAAGACAAACCTCAGAACACAGAATTTAAAAACAAAAAATAAAATAAAACAAAAGGTAAATTTCATCAAAGAATTCAAGAATTTAAAGAAGATGCAAAGAAATAGCTCAATTAAATTAAGAAAAAAGAGTTTAAGGAGAATAAACATGTGAGTGGCGCCTTCCCTCACAAAAAGCCACAAACATAAGGTTGACAAAAATGACAAAGATGATTCAGGACATGGAAAATTAATTCAACAAGGAGGTAGAAACACTGAAGAAGACTCAAGTTAAAATGAAGATGGCCCTGGAAAACCCAATTTCCCAACTAGAAAACTCAAAGAAAAGCCTTATGAGCAGACCAAACCAAGCAGAAGGTAGAATATCAGGAATCAAAGATAAAGTAGAGGATACAAACCAAGTAAGGAAAGTATGTGAAAAATTAAACACACACATACACACACACACACACACACACACACACACACACACACGCACACACTAGTGCAGAAAAGGAACATACAAGAAATGTGAGCACTTTGGAAAAACCAAACCTTTGAATTATAGGCATAGATGTGGGAGAAGAATCCCAAGTCAGCAGCATAGATCAGATCTTCAACAAGTTCATAGAAGAAAACTTCCACAAACTCAGTAAAGATAGCCATACAAGAAGCACACAGAACACCAAATAGACAAGACTAGAAAAGAAAATCGCAACAACAAATAACGCAAGTAGTTAAAATGATAATTATATACAACAAAGAGTGTATTTAAAACTGCAAGAGAAAAAAACACAATATGCATATTTTTTTTTAAAAAAAATCAGGATAAGAGCTTATTTCTAAATGGAAATTTTGAAAGTCAAAAGAGCCTGGAGCAATGCATCCAAGTCCTAAGACTATGAAGGCCAGCCTACACTAACATACCCAGCAAAACTATGTGCCATAATTGAAGAAGAAACTTTCCAAGATAGGAAAAGCATAAAAACTTTATTTCAAACACAACAAACCCAGGGAAATCACAGGAAACAAATTTCATACCGAAGAGCAAGGAGGGGTATATTAGAGGTCTAAGAAGATGAAAGGGGGAGAGAGAAATGGTGTAATTATATTGTAATATCAAAACATAGAAGAAGTGATTTCAAGAAAGAATGATCTAAGCCGGGCGGTGGTGGCGCACGCCTTTAATCCCAGCACTTGAGAGGCAGAGCCAGGCGGATCTTTGTGAGTTCAAGGCCAGCCTGGTCTCCAAAGTGAGTTCCAGGAAAGGCGCAAAGCTACACAAAGAAACCCTGTCTCAAAAAAAAAAAAAAAAAAAAAAAAAAAGAATGATCTGTTTATGGGAATATTCTAACTTTAGCAATCTTACAGCTCCTGCATTAAAAATAACATACAAAGCATGTTGAGTATTTGGGTCAAAGGGTAGTCTGAACTTAAATGACTAAATATTTATGTTTTATATACAAATATTTATGATATATAAATCCATACTAAGAACCCTTCAGATAATGGATTTTCATTTTAATTGAATCCTACCTAATATCTTTTCTCCTAATATGTTTTTGGCCTAATATCATTCTCTGTACATTTAGCAAGGAAGAACAGGATGGCCTTAACAACAAAAAAATCCGTCCCAACAAAGAACTGCAGTTTAATGTCATACAATGTATTTTATGTATATTCACTGGGTAATAATTATATGCTAACTATTACCAGAAATGCATAGCATAGCACCCAATGTTTTGAAACTTAAAGTCTTTCTTTACCAATATCTATATGCATAAAAGAAAATGAGAATTTTGCTTAGATCCTGATACCAGACTTGTACTCTGGCCTAAAGAAACTATAAAACTAGAATTAAAACATGAGACGAATGTTTTCAGGCATTGAGTACAGACAGCTTGTGACTATAATTATTGAGAAAACAACACAGGATGCTTACCACAATTGGATAGCTTCCTGTTTCTGAGATATTTACCCAATCACAGCTCAGTGGAGTAGAGCCAATGTAGAGTCCAGTGGTCTCACTTAGCACAGGAGGGAGATAGGGAAGTTTGAAACTACAAGAGCGGCTAGAATTTCTGGGCTAGGAGATGAAGGAGCTTTGTGGAAGGTAGAGGTTCTTGACTACAGGAGAGACTGTGAAATCTAGCATGGGGTGGCTGCAGTATGTCTCAGAGATGTATAAAGGCACAGAAGCTCTCTTTTTACTGGAACATGTCTGAATATTGTTCCAAGCTCCCTGTTTGACTTAGTCACTTGGTGGGACTCCAGAAATACTGGGTTTAAAGAATGATAAACACTATGGAATAAGGGATGTGCGGAAGGATAAAAGAAAGCAGAAGATGATCACTAACAACAATAACACAGGAAATAACTGCAGGAAAGTAAAGGACTTTCCAATAACAACTTGTGTCCAAACAAAACCTAACTTTCAAAGAAGACAGGAAAATAAACACAAATAATTCTCACAACACCCAGCATAAAATAAAGTTGTTTCAAGAAATAATATATAAGATCCAAAATCAAGGAAAATGAAATCAATAAAAACAAACAAGCAAACAAACAAGAGGTTTGATTTAATAGAAAGGACCCTTTAAGAGTTATAATAATATTCAAAGACAAAAAAGGAAAGATGGATATAAAAATAAATAGATGAGGAATATCAGCAGGAAAATGGAAACTGAAGAATTCAATTTTTAAAATTTATAATCATATGTTAAATAAAATATTATGGAATTGACTGAATTTCATGCCGGAGATTATCAATATTAGCAGAATAGTGAGCTTAAAGACAAAGCAATAGAAATTATGCAGTCTGAAAAATATAGAGAAAGAGACTTAAAAGAATGGGGACAGAGTCTTGGGGATTGTAGGAATAGTAAAAGATATTTGAAAAATGTGTAATTGGAATTCTGTGAGGAAGAGAGAAAGTAAGTACAGAAGAAAAAGTGAGAAATGATTAAAAGTTCCAAGAAATTTGACGGAAATAGCAATTTGCAGACCTCAAAGACTTAGGAAACCTAGATCAAAATAACTTGATAATAGCCAAGCATAGAAAAAAAGATACATAAAACAGACAGAAAAGTCATGGATTAAATACAAATAAATAAATTGTACCTGTATCTAGCCAGAAAGTATATTTTATAGGTTCCAGTATAGAAATTTCTAGCTAAAAAAATATAGGTAAAGAATGAATTAAAAAAAAAAACTAACCAAATTTTTATACATAGAGTAAAATTTCCTTTACAATAAAGGCCAAAGATGACATTTACAGATAAATGCACTCACAGTAAATTTTCAGCACTATGGAAAATGCTGAGCTAAGTGAAAGAATACCGCATGCAAGCGTGAGTCCAGAGTGAAATGACGACTCCGCAGGAAGGAACAGAGAGTACCCAACATGGCAAATCGGAAGGTGTAGGTGGCTATCTGTCTTCCTCTTAAAAATCTGTTTAAAAGTTTACTAGAAGTTGCCGGGCGGTGGTGGTGCATGCCTTTAATCCCAGCACTTGGGAGGCAGAGCCAGGTGGATCTCTGTGAGGTCAGCCTGGGCTACCAAGTGAGTTCCAGGAAAGGCGCAAAGCTACACAGAGAAACCCTGTCTCGAAAAACAAAAAAACAAAAACAAAAAAAAAAAATTACTAGAAGCTGAAATCAACGTGTAAGAGTCTCACACGTTATGAAGTAGGACGACAGTTCTACCATGTTAACAAATCAGGAATACATAGTCTGTAGGGAGGGACTGAAGATCAACAGTCCAAAGAGGGTCACTAAGTGTCTTACTCTGATAGCTGCCTTAGGATTGTGTGATGTACCCCCTGGCAGATCAGGTGAGAGGACCTCAGCCAAGTGTCAAGTACTTCAAGTGCTGAAAACAGGTGCTTAAGGCAGAACTTTTCATGAACTGGTTCATGGCTTCTTAGTACAAAAAGCTGTCATGCATACCTACATACATACACATGTACATATGTTTTATGTATTTTATGTTGTATTGATATTGTGCCTGCTTGTTTATCTGCGCACCATGTATGTGCAGTGCCCATGGAGGCATAAAGAGGGCATCAGGTTCCCCTGGAACTAGAATTACAAAAGATTACGAGCTGCCCTGTGAGCACTGAGAATCTCACCCTGGTCCTCTGGAAGAGCAGCAGAGCTCTTAACTGCTGAGCCATCTCTCCAGCCAGTTTCCATTGCAGCCAAGAAGTCATTTTTGTAATGATTTCTACAAACTTTTCATCTTACTTCCTGAAGATTAAAAAAAAAAAGTAAAATAAGAATAGAATGGACCTTTTCTTCTCTTCATGTTCTGAGGGCAGATGGCTCTTCATAGACTCTGTGCAGTAGACTAAATGATGCATTATAGCTTATTAGAGGAGGAATATATAGACAGTTGTTCATTTCCTTTGCAGTGGTATTTTGTTCAATACTTTTAAATATTCTTTGGTTACCTAACATTGTTTATATCCCTTAATAGTTTTTCGAACATCAGTATTCACCTTATAAAATACTGTACTTGTTGACATAATTCAGCTCAAGCCTGGGGACTTGTGACATTCAAGGAAGTCCTGATCCATCAATTTAATTCTAGTCATTTGGCAACACTCTTTTTTTTTTCATTTCTAGCTCTTATTATTCCATGCATAATGAGAAAGATGAGTAATAGGAATAAGCCTGCTACTCAAACAAATACACAACATCAGTCTTTGGGAACTGGAAACCCTTCTTTTGTGTTGAGGTAAATCAGTACTGTTGGGCCATGAAATTTTATTTTCTCTGAGCCACTTCATTCACTTTCTCTTACCCCCCCCCCCACACACACACGTAAAATACACAGTGGTTCCATATTTCTCCATCACTCTGGAGAGCCATACCCTTCTGGGTCCCAATAAATCCTTTAATGCATTTGTCACCTAGTTAAATATCAGAAATTCCTCAAAGTAGTATTTTTCCAGGGACTTTCTGATAGACAATCTGAAAACGTTTGTGCATTGCAAGAACAAATGAAGTTGAGAAGTACAACAATTCCCCTCTAAAAGAATACATAAAATCACATTTCTCAGACCAAGGCTTTTGAGACTGCTAAATTTGGCAGATCTTCAACAAATGCAGAAGAATTCAAATACTTTTTTTGTTCATCTAACACATATACACTACATGTTGCATGAACTCTAGCCTTAAGAATCTCACCTCCAGTGTAGAAAAATGCATGCACACATGAACAGATATTTTCAATCCAAAGTGAAAACTCAATTGTCTTATAAATCCCCCATGTACTGAAGAACTTAACCTAGTCTAGAGAAAGAGATCTGTCCCTTGCTCATGGCTTCTGGTATAATCTCTAAGCTCCAATCAAGCTAAGGGTATTGATTTGACTGCTCACCTTGGGTAAGCCAATAAATAACAATGTGATTTAGGAAGGTGGCTTTGGGCCACACAACATCTGCTTCTTTCCCAGGAACTGCAGGCTGATCCAGTGTGTACAGTCCATGAGGCTTATATGATGAAGACTTAGTTAAAAGGCTAGACATAAGGACTGCAGTGATCTCCCTGCCAAAAACTGCATGCACACCAAGATATCAGTGCTGGGAATGTAACACTGTCTATGAACCAATGGGACTGAGACAAATAAAACTCTAAGTTTGGGCCTTTCATGGATGTTATCTTATTCCCTTCTTTCCTTGGCTGCTTTTAATCTTTGTTATCCTTTTCCAATAATAAATCATAACCACAACTGTAATGTCTTTCTGCAAGTACTCTTGGGGAATTATTAAAGCGCCCCAAGCTTGCCATTGATCTTAGGTGGGAGGACTGTTTGGGGATGCTCCCTCTAACACTGCATCCTTGATACATCTTCAATGTTTCCTTGGGGTGTCACCTGGCTCAAACTTAACCCTGGCTTTCTCCTGGGAGTGGTTCTTTCTTGAGTGCCCTGTCAAATGAAAGAATTTTTTTCTTCCGCATTCCTGAAGCCTTTGGACTTCCGGGTGGGATAACTGTTCTTCCTCACTGTCATTCGAAACTATTCTCCTAGCAGCTTTTAGAAAATCTTTAGGGTCTGAGAGATGGTTCAAGGGTCAGGAGCTCATATCCATCTGGCAGGGGACCTGAGTTTGATTTCCAGTACCTGTGTTGGGTACTATCCCTATCTTTAGTAAGGTCAGTTTCCACCAGGCACTGTGGCAAAACTTAAACATCCAGTGAGTCTTCCATTTCTGCAGGTTCCACATCTGAGCAGTCAAACAAAAATGGTGGTGCTGTGGGATGTTCTGTATGTGCTGTGGGAGCCCGTTCTTGGGTTCCTAGTGGCGTTACCCAGCAGGTCCACATAGAGGATGATTAGGACCACGGGCCTCAGTGCAGGTGTCTGAGATGGTCTGCCCTTGGCTGTGCTGTGGGATGGCCTGTATGGCAAGTTGCTCTGATTGGTCAATAAATAAAACCTGATTGGCCGTGGCTAGGCAGGAAGTATAGGCGGGACTAACAGAGAGGAGAAATAAAAGAACAGGAAGGCAGAAGGGGTCTCTGCCAGCCACCACCCTGACAAGTAGCATGAAAAGATGCCGGTAAGCCACGAGCCGCGTGGCAGGGTATAGATTTGTAGAAATGGATTAATTTAAGATATAAGAACAGTTAGTAAGAAGCCTGCCACGGCCATACAGTTTGAAGCAATATAAGTCTCTGTGTTTACTTGGTTGGGTCTGAGAGGCTATGGGACTGGCGGGTGAGAGAGATTTGTCCTGACTGTGGGCAAGGCAGGAAACTCTAGCTACACGGTGGCTTGAACATTTTTGATTAAAAACAATGAATTGACCCAACACTGAACATAGACAGACTTTTTCTTTTTATTTATCCCATAAACATACAGTAGAACAGTTACATAAACTGTATTTTCATTATGTTAGATGTCAATGTGTTACCTAGAGATGTTTTAAGCCTTTACTATCAATGGGAATCATGAGTCCAGTCCTCAGTAGATCTATGGGAAGACTGCATTGTACTAAAGTACCAGGCACACTAGGCTAAAGCTTCAGAAGCATGAGAAGGAAGCTGCTTCAGCCTTTGGCATCAGGGCCAACAAAGTCTTGCATGGAATCACAGAAAGGGTACAGGTAAGACTTTCTACCTTCAGACAAAATTAGTCCAACAGTTGGAGCACAGCCAGAGGAAAAAAGCCAAGAACCAGGAAGGTATGGGTAATGAAACAGAATTATGTCAGCAGAGAAAGGGAAGCCATAAAACTGAGAAGAAAATTATTCCATTATTCAGGAAGATATATTTGATTCTTAGTACCTCCAGACTTCAGAATTCTAAAACTATCAAAACCACCAGATTTTCAACCATCAAAGGAAACTTTCAATTAGAATGTCCTGAAATTTCATTGGCTGCTTTGGAGAGGCAATAAGTCTTCGGGCAGTTGAGAGGCATGAAGAGAGTTTGGGCACATCATTCAGAGGATCTTACATCAATCAAGTCAAGCAATCACTAGGTGTCAGACAATGTGGTTTTCAAATTCCCTCCTTTTCCTATGGTTATATACTTTAAAAACTTGTTCTTTGACATTTTTATTCACGTATATAGTGCATTCTGATTACTCTCACCATCTATTCTCCTGTTTCCCTCCCATCACCACTAATCTCCTTTCATCCCTACATGTCCCTTTTGCCCATATTTATGTATGTGATTTTGTTTTGTTTAAAAATCCAAAGAATCAGAAACAATTGTATGATCTTGGGTTTAGGATTCTCTATTGGAGCCCGGTGGGTGCTGAGAATGTCTTTCTGTATGCTGTGAATGTGTTGCTCTGATTGATTGATAAATAAAATGCTGATTGGCCAGTAGCCAGGCAGGAAGTATAATATAGGCAGGGCAAGCAGAGAAGAGAATTCTGGGAAGTGGAAGGCTGGGTCAGGAGATGCTGCCAGCTGCCACCATGAGAAGCAAGATGTAGAGTACTGGTAAGCCAGGAGCCACGAAGAAATGGGTTAATTTGTGCTGGGTGGTGGTGGCACATCCCTTTAATCCCAGCACTCAGGAGGCAGAGCCAGGTGGATCTCTGTGAGTTTGAGGCCAGCCTGGGATAACAAGTGAGTTCCAGGAAAGGTGCAAAGCTACACAGAGAAACCCTGTCTCAAAAAACCAAAAAGAAAAAAAAAAGAAAAAGAAAGGAAGAAAGAAATGGGTTAATTTAAGATATAAGAACTAGATAGCAGGACTCCTGAGCCATTAGGCCAAACAATTTAAATAATATATGTATCTGTGTGTTTATTTGGGTCTGAGTGGCTGCGGGCCCTGGTAGAACTGTAGATAACTCCAGCTACAGGTGGGCTCACCAGCAATGACTCACCTGATGACAGTGACCCCCCAATTTCTAGAATATATCAGTAGCTGTCAGTTCGCTAGGAAGGGGGTTCTTGAACCTCTTCCCCATCCATAGTGGGCTGTTGACAGGTCCATTCCTATGCAAGCAAGTGCAGTTGCAGGGAGTTCATGATTGGAATGGCTCTCTCATATTCAGAAGATGGTGTCCTGTACCCACTCCTCTTACCTTTGGGTTCTTGCATTCTTTCTGCCCCTTCTCCCACAGTGTTCTCTGAGACTTAGAGGAGGTGGTGCAAATACCCTGTTTAAGCATTCAAACTTGAGCTACTCTCAGCATCTTGAGCTGTTATGTGCCCCTGCATTCACCTTTCACTGCAAAATGAGGCTTCTCTAATTAAAGCTGAGAGTAATACTTGTATACAGTCAAAAACTTAAATATTTAGAAGGGAGTTTGACACTCTGTCTACTTAAATAGTTGGTTTTATCCTAGGGCCTATTTTTTTCCTCTAGGCATGGATTTTTGATGAGAATTTACAGTACCAGAAATGGATTCACCCTTGTAAGCAAGCCCCAAATTTAATCAGAGAGTTGTTAGTTACCCCTATTAATAGTCATACTACCAGAGCATAATCAGGTATGCCCAATCTGCATTGTAGTTCACAGAGTTTACAGTTGTGTAAGACTTTTGGTGCCTTTTCTCCCCAAGCAGCCTGCATAGCAGCTTATAGCACCATGAAAACTAGTTAGCAGGGGGAAGCTTCCATCTTGGGTTCAGCTTGGTTTCTATGGACCCTGCAATCAAGATGTCAGGTGTCTTCAGCAATGGGGTCCTGTCATCCCTCTTGATTCACCAAGAGGGATAACAAAAGCCTGTATTGTTTAGGGGGCAATTTAAAAGGAAGTATCCCACACTGGGTACTGGGATTTTTGTTTAATTATCCATGATTTCTAAAAGCAACCTTATTCAGATTTGAGAGCATTTCTCTTTAGGCCATTATATCATGTGTGTGCGTGTGTGTGCGTGCGTGTGTGTGTGTGCGTGTGTGTGTGTGTGTGTGTGTGTGTGTGTGTGTGTGTGTGTGTAATTTTAAAATTGGCTTACAAGGTAGTAGATTTCAATATAATTTTTTCATATATCATTTAATTTACTTAGCCCTACCCCTTTCCTTTTTTCCTGCCCAGACTTCCCAGTCGCCACCATTCTGAAACCTTTCCACCCCTATTATTCACCCTCTCTATTTTCATATTTTCTACATTCTAGGACCCCTCTCTCTTAGGGGTCACCTTCTCATGCCCTCTTCTAGTTCCCTTACTTCTGTAGGTACTCCATGTCAACCATATTAAATTAGAACTTTAAGGCTAGGTTCCACATATGAGGGAGAATATGAAGTCCTTGTCTTTCTGGGTTACCTCAGGACAGTTCTTCCCACTGTCATCCATTTGCCTGAAATTTTGATCACTTCATGTCTTTTGACAGCTTATAAAATTTCATTATGAATGGGTATCATATTTTTGTGATTTATTCATCAGTTGATGGACATCAAGGCTGATCCCATATCCTAGCTACTGTAAATAGAGCAGCAATAAGTTCAGGAGAGCAAGGGTCTGTATGTCTTGCAATAGCATAGAGTAGTTTTATTTCTAGCTTTTGGAGAAATCTCCATATTGATTGATACCTATAATAACTGTAGCTATTTATGCTACCAACGGCTAATAAATATTCCTCTTTGCCAGCATCCTCATCAGCATTTTTCTTGTTTCTGTTGTGTTTTTGTTTTTAATTTCTTGATGTTGGCCATTAAATTGGCTTTAATTTCCAACTCCTCATGGCTAGTGATGTTAAACTAATTTTAAAATGTTTATTAGCCATTTTTTGCTATTTTAAGAACTCTCTGTTCATATCTAAAATGTTTGATTGTGCTGTATTTTTGATACTTTGTTTTTATGGTCTTTGAATATTCTAAATGTTAATCCTCTATCAGATGGATAACTGAAGATTTTCTTCCATTTGTGGGCTTCCTCTTCATTGTTTCTTTTTGATGTACAGATGCTTTTAGTTTCATGAGGTTCTATTTATCAGTTATTGGTCTATTTTCCTGGGCTACTGGAGCCCTAGTTAGAAAGTTCTTATCTGTGCTTATATTATTGATACTCTTTTACCTTTTATTCTACCAGTTTCAGTGTTTCATTTTTCATAGTCAAATCTTTGATCCATTTGTTATTGATTACCATACTGTATAATAGACAAGGATCTAAATTTATTCTGCTACCTGTGGACATCCAGTTATCCCAGCAGTATTTATTGATGATATTCTTTCTTTCCATGTTTATTTTTGGTGTCTTTGTTGAAACATGGGCTGTAGTTTTGTGGACTTAAGTCTGGGTCATTTATTCTTTTCCATTGGTCTACATGCATGTACCAAATGCCATGCTGTGTTTATTACTATGGTTCTGTATTATAACTTGAGATGAACTATGATGATTGTAGTAAATGATCAAGTTGTATTTATGGCAGAGAGAGACACAGGGATGCTTAAACATATACAAGATGATATATGTAGTAAATCATACAAATGAAATTAAAGAAAAAAGTCACATGATCATTCAATAGGTGCAGTGCAAGCCTTTGACAAAATCCAACACAACTTCTTGATGAAAGTCCAAGCAAGAACAGGACTAGAAGGAACATAACTCAAGATAATATGTGTGACTAACTCATCGCTGGCATCATCCTAAGTGAATGTAAGCTTAAAGCAATCTCATTAAAATCAGGGCCAATACAGAACTTTCTACTTTCTCTACTGCTCTTCAGTGTAATTCTAGAGGTCCTGCATTTGGGTTGCATTTTATTGAGAACTTTTGTGTCTATGTTCATCAAGAATATTGGCCTAAAGTTCTCTCTTTTTGTTGTATCTTTACATGTATTTAGTATTAGAGTAATAGTGGCTTTGCACAAAGATTTTTGGAAGTGTTCCTTCTATTTGTTATTTGTGGAATAATCTGAAAAGCATTGTTTGTAATTCTTCTTTAATATCTGGTAGAATTCTGCTGTGAACCCATCTGTACCAGGGCCTTTTAGGTCAGGAGACTTATTACTGTTTTAATCCCCTTGCCTATTATAGCTCTGTTTAAATTATTGATCCCATCTTAATCTAATGTTGGTGATTGGGATCTAGAAATTTATTCATTTCTTTTAGATTTTCTGTTGTAGTCAAACATGTTTTAAATATTCCATAATGGTTTTCTGAATTGCTTTGGTATATGTTATGGTGTCTCCCTGTTCATCTCCAATTTAATTAACTTTTGTCTGCTCTCATTTTTAATTAGTTTAGCTAAACAGTTTGTCAGTCTTGTTTATCTTTCCAAAGAACCAGTCCTTCATTTCATTGATTCTTTGTATTTTTTATTTCCATTTCATTAATTTCTGAATTTTTTGATGATTTCTTCCTCTATTTTGAGGGTTTGGTTTGTTCTTGCTGTTCTAAGTTCTTGAAGTGAATTGTTAAGTTATTTATTTGAACTCTTTCTTTTTTGTCAAAAATGTAGGCACTTAGACGTATACATTTCTCTCTTAGAACTTTTTTCAATGTATCCCAGAGGTTAAAGTATGCTATGCTTTCAATTTTCATTCATTCCAGGAATTTTCTGGTTTCTGTATTGATTTCTTCAATGACTTATTAACATTCAGTGGTGTTTTATTTAATGCCCATGAATGTGTGTATTTTCTAAGGATTCCTTTGCTAGTGGTTTCAAGTTTTATTCCATTGTTGATAGATTGAATACAAGGATTTATTTTTATTTTTCAGCATTTGTTAAGATTTTCTTTGTGTCCTAATGTGTTATCTTTTAGAGAAACTTCCATGGGCTGTTGAAAATAACTATTCTGTAGATGTCTGTAAGGCACATTTGACCTATGATGCCTTTTAACGCCAATGTTTGTATCTTTATTTTTGTTTGAATGTCCTCTCAATTGCTGAAAACGGGGCATTGAAGTCACCTACCATTATTGTGTTGGCATTAATCTCTGGCTCCGTGCCTAAAAGTTGCTGTTTTGCAATAGTAGCTACACCTGCTTGGTGTATATGTTTTTAAGACTGTAACATTATTGTGGTTGATTGTTCTACTGATCATGATGAAGTGACTTTCTTCATCTTTCTGATTAGTTTCTGTTTGAAGTCTATTTTGTCAGCTATTATGATAGTGATGCCTTATTGCTTCCGAGTCCCATTTACTTAGAGTACTTTCCCCCATCACTCCACTCTAAGATTGTTGCTTCTGCTTACGGTGATGTGTGTCTGTACAACAAAAGATGTATATTATTTTTTAATTCAATCTGCTCACCTATCTTTTAATAAAGAAGTTGAGGCTATTAATATTTAAAGTTATCATTGAGAGGTGCTTGTTGGTTGTTGTCAATCTGTTTCTTTCGTGTTGTTAGTTTCTTTAATCTTACTTTACGTACCAGTTATCTCAGAGTCATTTGTTTTCTTCCCGCAACGTCATGGATATGTTCATCCTTCCTTTCAATCTAAAGTGTTCCTTCCAGTGTTCTCTGTAAGCCTGGTTTGACTGATCTGAATTCCTTTGGCCTACTTATATCATGGGAATTTTTTTCTTTCTTCTTCAACTATTGCAGATAATTTTGCCAGGAATAATCATCTGGATTAGTGTCAGTAGTCTTCTAAGACTTCAAATACATCACTTCAAGGTCTTCCAGCTAAAAGTTTCCATTAGAAAGTCATATGTTGTTTTAACACATTGTCTCTATATTTGATTTAGGCTTCTCTCCTCCTGCTTTCAATAATACACTTTCTTTTTCTGTATATTTTGTGTTTTAACTATAGAGTGATGTGAAGAGTTCTTTTCTGGTCCTGTCTGTTTAGTGTTCTCCATGTTTCTTCTCATGTAAGTATCTCATTCATAGTTTGAGGAATTTTTTTTACAATTTTATTGATGATGTGTCCTATGCATTTGAGGTGAACTTATTCTCCTTCTATGCCCATAATCCATGGAGTTAATCTAAGCACAGTGTGCCTAATTTCCTGCATATTCCATTCACAATTTTTTTAACTTATTTTCTTTCATTGACTGATCCAATTCCTCTCTCTTTCCTTCAGGCATTGATAGTCTGTCTCCTACTTCATCCATTCAGTTGGTAAGGTTTTCCAATGAGTGTTTTGCTGAATTGTTGAATTTTTAATTTTCAGCTTCAATTCACTGTGGGTCTTCTTCAGTATTTCTGCTTCTTTATTGAATTTACTTTATTCTTCTTCATTTCATTCAACCATTTGTGTTTTCTTGGACTTCAGTCAGGGCTTTATTTCTTTCTTGTTCAAGATCATTCAAGTCCCTTTTGAACTCTTTGGACACATTTGTGACTGTTATTTTAAATTGCGTGTACTGATATTCATCTAAGCTGTCCTTTTGGGAACCATTACTATAGACTTAATGGTCTTGGGCATAGTATATTGTCTTTTTTAAAAAATATATCTTTTGTTTTTGCCTTGGGACCTGAGCATCTGGAGTTAAGTTGTTGTTTGTATCTTTTAATACATGTTTGTAGATCATATGTGTTGAGTGAGAGTTCGGTTCTCTTTTTGTTGCTACCCTAACTTGGCTGGTTTTGAACCAACTAACTAGGAGGTACTCAAAGCTCAGGTTTTCAGACACTCAGTATTGACTCCTGAGTATAAATGCTGGGACAATCCTAACTGTTGGCGACCTGGAGGTCATTAGTGTCTTAACAAGGTCACAGAGAGGGTGACATGACAAGGTGAGGCTGAGGGAGACTTACCACTGGTGCTCAAACTTACAAGGCTGCTTGAGCAAAGTCCTGAGCCCCAGATTCTTCCCACTGACTGCTGTTTGGTCAAGGTCTCTGAGAAGCTATGCAGTGGGGTGTGACTGAGCAATGGGTATTTTCACCGATTGCTACAGCCTTGTGTGTGATAGCTGTGGCAAAGTCTTGGGGTAGACATCAGGCTGTGATGGGGGATCTTACTCGTGGTTTCTGGAGCAAGGTCCCAGGGCAGGTGGCAGGGCAGGAGAGGGTTGTGGATAGTTACGTGTTCTTTATGTTTATGCCTTACCTGTCCTCTGACACAGCCCCCAAAATAAATGAGGTTAGCAATGCTGTTTTTCCAGAGGTCCCAGAATTGGTGTGCCAGGACTTCTCTTTTGTGTCCACTTTGGCTTCTGTTCCCCAGTCTACAAAAAGCATGTGCAACTGGCAAATTTCAAATGTGGAGTAATTTTAGTACAGTGTAAAAAAATGTCAGTATCAGAAGGTAAAGTCGGTAGGTTTAAGTGCCTAGTTAGATATTACTTAATTAGCACAGGAGAGATTTAAAGAATGAGACAGTTTCTTCTGGCTGCCTTATCTCTCTCTCCTGTTCACTGACACCTCTTCTGTGTTGACAGTTTTGAGTGCTTGCAACAGAATCTCCTCCCCCTAGTCTAAATAGAAAACACATGTCTTAACAACAGTGCAAGTAGTCATCTAGATAGAATAGGAAAAAAAAAAAAGGTTAAAAATCAGTCTTGTTTCCAAGCTGTAATGTATTTGCAGATAGTCTGTTTTGTGTGTCACAATTGCTGTCATTAATTAGTACAAATATAGCAGCTAAGCATTGGAGATTGGGTCTCTCACAATTCTAGACACCATAAGTTCAAGCTCAAGGTGTCCTTGAGTCATGATCACTTTAAAAGCTGTAGAGGAAAGAAAACTTTTTTGCCCTTTCTAGTACCTAGTGGCTCCAAGGATCCATTTTATATTCTCTGCCTCTGGCTACATGTGGCCTCCTGCCCTGGGAGTCTGTTTGGCTTCTCTTTGTCTCATAAGAATACCAATTATTAGACACAAGGCCCCTAAAAATCCTTAAAGATTTGATTATAAGATCTTTAATTAAAATTACATCTAATAAAACCCGTTCCCAGATAAGATCATATTCTGGGGTTCTGGTAGACATAAAATTTGGGAGATTTTATTCACTTCAGTCCTCTTGTCACAGCTGAAACATGGTTTTATCTTGAGGACTCCAAATCTCTCTGTTAAACACACCTGATGGTTTCAGGGCTCCCGTTGCCACACAGCATCCTTCAATGCACCTATAAAATGAATGTCTATCATGTTATTATTATCTTACCCTCTCTCCTTGCTCATCTATTCAAAGACAAAGAGTTCCAAAGTAGATTTGAAGTATCCAAGACAGAATTTATCACCAGTTCTTTATGTGGCTGTGGTGGTTTGGAGCTGCATCCTAGGCCTGTTTCTGTGAGTTCTTGAGCTAGATGGAAACAGCAGCTATTGGTCTCTATAGGGCTTAGATGAAAGGGGCAATGGGGGAGAGCTGTCCCTGGACATCTCTACCAGTTCCCCCCAGGTTTCTATGTCCAGAGTCCCATGATCTGTTTCAGAAGCCTGCAAAATAACTTTTCTGTGGTCCTCCAGCTTCTTTTTTTCAGGCCTTTATTTTCCCAACTTCTGCTATGATTATATATTATTTCTTTAATACATTCCTTGGCACATTATGCTTACAAAGGTTCCGTTTATCAAACCTTGGCTGATACATATAAAAACTGATAAAGCAGTTTCCATGAGAATGTAAATTCTATAAAGAATATCCTAACAATCTTTTAATACTCTACTATGATCCTAGAACAATTACCAGTGATATGTAGCATATACTAGGTGACAAATACATACAGCTTAAATGAATACATAATATAAAGCAGATCTGGGGAGTGATGCAGTTTTGCAAATGCTGAACTTAGATCCATTTAAACAATGTAAGTATGTCTTTGAGGCAGCAGGCACTCAGATGAGACCTAGGGTAAGTATGCCAGATATGTGAGTATAAAAATAGAGCTGTGACTGCAATAATGCATGAGATTCTGCTGGATAGTAGATAAAATGAGGGCATGATACTGGTACTATTAACCAAAGTAATGCTCAGAGACAAAGAAAACCTCAGGTAGGAAAATGTCAAGGAAACAACATAGGGAAGATCATTAGGTAGGAGAGAATACCAATATGGTCAAAGGCTAATTAAACGTAGAGAATATAAAATCTGAAATATGTTTGCGACATTTGGCAACTGTCAGTTCTCTCTCTCTCTCTCTCTCTCTCTCTCTCTCTCTCTCTCTCTCTCTCTCTCTCTCTCTCTCTGTGTGTGTGTGTGTGTGTGTGTGTGTGTGTGTGTGTGTGTCTGTCTGTCTGCCTGTCTCTGTGTCTGCATCTGTCTCTGTTTCTCTCTTGGTGTGTCTCTGTCTTTGTCTGTCTCTCTGTCTCTGTCCCCACACCCCATGTTTTTGAAACAACGGGATGATCTCAAACATGTGACCACTTTGTTTGATTTGAGGCTTCCAAGTTTTGGAGTTAAAGGAGCCAGCCTACATTCCTAGCTTTGTTATTTCAGTTTTGGTTGTTGTAACAAAAATTCCTAAGGCGGGATAATTTATGAGGAAAAGAGCTTATGGGTCTAGAGGCTCAGAAGTCCATGGCATTGGCCAAGGACTTGTGCTACCTAAGTCCTGGCAGGAAGTGGGCAGACAAGTAGCACTTGCAAGAGAGAAGGAACACGTAGGCAGCCTCATTTATAAAAACCTGCTCTACAACAAACAAGCCCACTCCCTCTAGAAAAGCATTGGTTGTTTTTAAACAATGGTCTTTTAAGTCAACACATTCTAATAATGTCACAATGACTATCAGATTTCAGCATGAGTTTTAGAGAGAGTAAAGCATATTTAAACCAAAGCAGCAACCAGGAGACCGGGATGGCTTCAGTAAGGAAAATTCTGTGATAAACTGAGAGAGCAAGTATCTACTGACTGCGATGGCTAATCTTCATACTTTGAGGAAGTTTAGTATCACCTTGAACACAAACCTCTGAGACGTCTTTTAGGAAGACTCCAGCCTAATGTAACTGAGAAGGGAAGACCCACCCCAGCCCCTGAATATGGATGGCATGGTTCCTTGGGCTTGGGTCCTGGGACTGAATAAAAAAGAGAAAGTGAGTGGAGCACTAACATTCATCCCTCTGCTTCGTGACTGTTGACACACTGTGACCAGCAACTGCACCTTTTGCAGCCATGGCTTCCCTGCCATGAAGGATTACAGCTCCAAATTCTGACCCAAAATAGACTTTTCCCTTCTTAGGGTGCTTTTTGGTCAGTCTTTATTACTTTTTTCTACAGCAATGAGAAAAGTAGCTAGTATGCTGGCCATGTACGAAGGGTTGGGGAGATAATGAAGTTGATCAAAGTTCTTGCAGTGGAAGCACGAAGACCTGAATTCAGTCCCCAGAATGGACACGGTAAGACTAGCCATGGAGGTGCATGCTTATACTTCCAGCACTCCAGAGATGGAGATGGTAGATCCTAAATGCTCATTGACTAGCCAGCCTAGTCTACTTGGTAAGCTCCAGGTAAGTGAAAGTATCTCTCTCTCTCTCTCTCTCTCTCTCTCTCTCTCTCTCTCTCTCTCTCTCTCTCTCTCCACACACACACACACACACACATACACACACACACACACACACATGTTCACACCTGTGTAAGTTCACTAAAACACACACAAGCAGAAATACATGCATACACATGTTCACGCACACATAAAATCAAAATCAAACACACATTCGTGCTTGGTGTATATCTAATACAACCTAGACAGCTAAATTGAAATTGGTCATTTATTAGCTGTGAGATCTTAGACAAATTCAAAAGGAAAGTATTTCTATGCTCCAGTTTTTCAGCTATTAAAAATGAAATGGTAGCAATTCGTGTATTTTTGTGAGAACACATATGATGATATATGAATACAATTGTATATGAAATTATTATGGGATTCATAAAGATAGCGTTGGAACCCTGCTGCTCCTCGGGAAGGCAAGGTGACTGCAGGTGAGAAAAGGTAGCACACTAGTTATGGAAATTCCCCTAAGGAAGCTGTAGTTCTCAGAAATCCAAAGCACAGTGAATGTGTGTAGCGTGGTGGGGGGACCTGAGGAAGGAATGTCTTTTCTTTAAGGAGAGAAAAGGGAGAGGGAATCTGGATTCAGACAAGCTTCTGGAGTACAAAAAGCAAGGTGGGGGAATGTCTGCTTCATAGGCAACTTTACTTTTTCTAAAATTAGATAAAGGGTTCAATTACTGTTAGAAAAAATGCCCCAATGACATAGTGTACTTGAAGAGTGGTGTGATGTGATTATAACAATTATCAGTTGTAGAGAAGACTGTAAGGAGCATATCCAAGACTGGTCAGCAGGGCCTGGGCCTGGGCCTGGTTTAAGATGAGCTACAGTGATTGTGGTAGAAACGACCTTAAGCTATTATGGAATCTCTTAAGTTTCCACTCAGCATCTCCCGTTTCAAATGGAGAAAGAGTGCGGCAAATTGGTCAATGTTGAGATTTTTTTTTTTTTTTTTTTTTTTTGCCGATTGTAGAAAATAGACTAAAATAAAATAAAATAAAACATCTAAGAGCACAGGCAGAAGTGTCTCTGAAATCTGAAACCCCAAGTATAGTCAGAAGGGACCAATGGAGTTAGAATGTTCATTTCTCCATCTGATTCCTGAGGAGCGTGTCTGGTAGGAGAAGAGCAAAAGGATGATTTGAAAGAACCAGTGCTTGTGTGCAAGACATCAAATTCTTTTTCATTAGTGAGACATTTCTTTCTTGCCATTCCTGAGGCCCCCTTTTCTCCCAGGTCACATCAAGCTACAGCAGTGCTTCCTACCCAATGCCAATCCCCCTGAAGGTTCTTCTGAATGTTGGCCACTTGTCTACACTGTGGGTGCTAGAACATCCCTGTGCCAACCTTCACGATCCACCTTCCTGCTGGGTTCCACAGTCTGCTCCAGGCACAGAGCTCATCAATGAAACTGGGCACCCATGGTAAAGTCATTTTGGATTCTCTGCTGTGTCCTCAGAATTCCAGAAGGGAGCATGGCACACACCCCTGCTGCTGTTGGGACCCCTAACCCCAGCTTTGTCCTGTTCCAAAGATAGGTGTTCATTCTGGCTTGACTATTGCTTCTCAAACTACACTGTCTCTGGGCACTGAAGTCCCACAAAGGAGGCGGGTAGGGAGTGAGTCGCACATCTCCTGGAAGCAAGGACTCAACCTGCTACATGCATGGGCTATGGAAGAAAAAGAGAAAGGGAAGGAGGCAGCGCTCTCTCACAAGGTGTCTTACAGAGTGTGCTTAGTTTGTATGCTAGACTACACTGGAGCGGAGGTGTGTGTGTGTGTGTGTGTGTGTGTGTGTGTGTGTGTGTGTGTGTGACTCACGAGAACAAAGGTTTGATTTATTGGTAGAAAGAACTGTGTCATTTGTATTTAAGAAAATCAGCTCTCGTGGCAGGTAGGGAAGTGGCTAGGAGGGAGTCTGCACCAGTGACCTCTTTACCTTGTCTCCATTTTCTAGGGTGAGAAATGCATGAAACTGCAGCTGCTTTGCTCTGTGTCAGGAAAATGTCTGCATGGTAACAGGGGTTAACTGAATCTTGAAAATGTCCTTGGACTTCAAATCAATCAATCTTTCTTTCTTTCTTTCTTTCTTTCTTTCTTTCTTTCTTTCTTTCTTTCTTTCTTTCTTTCTTTCTTTCTTTCTTTCTTTCTTTTTCCTTTTTGCAATACCCTTGTAGAGATTATCTCTTTATAAAATTTGTACATACCGGTGATTAAAACATGGTGGCATTGGTTATATAAGAATTTCTGTAATGATGTCATTCCTTTACAAAGAAAACAATTTGCCATAAAAATATCCCTTGTATATATTTTGTTTCTTCTTTTATCACCCTTACAAAGCATTTCAGTCGTATCCTAAGTCTTAAAGCTTCCCAAGGAAGATCAAAGCTTTATGACTCACTCAAAATAGAAATTGTTGACATTATATGTAGTAGAAATAACCTCAAATTATTCTTTCCTCTGATCCATGCCCTGGAGACACAAGAACTCACCTCATCCACAACCAAATACCCCTTCTCCCTGAGACATACAGTTATCACTTGAAATCTCTAACAAGACCCAATAATATGTCATCAGTTCCCCTAGCCACTCAGTCCAGAGCTCAGTGCATCAAGAATTGTTTGAAAAGACATAACTTCAAATCTAGGTGTAGTTGAAGAAACTGTCACCTGAAACACAGCTGAATAAAATCTGAAGCTTTCCTTATTCAAGTTCCCAGTGTTGAAATCTCCCCCTGGTGGATTTTAAGAGTATGTGTTTTCATAAGTAGAGTGAGACCTTTCCAAGAAAATAAATGCTGAAACATTACAGGTGTGAAATTGGTTCTATCGATTCTAAGATATTGTAGTTATTTAAAAGCTTCTCATCAAAAGAATTGTAAAAGGAAAATATGGTAATTTGAGTTTACATTAGTGTTGTATGCATGTGTGAATACAGAATTTCTAATCATTCCCATTTAAGTTACTACTCTTTAGCGAATTTGAGGCATAATGGACTAAACATGCTAATTTCCCACTTTAGAGAACAGAGGCATAATGTTTCAATCAGGGAGAAGTGTGTTCCTTCTCCAGTGACTCTGCCATCTGCCTATCATCATCATGGCTATAGCTGTCAGTCAAATCAATGAAAGTCCAAGTAGAAAGTCCCTAGGCCACGTACAATGTGCATATACTTGAGCTAGGGCAGTGGTTCTCAATCTGTGGGTCATGAACCCTTTGGGAGTCAAAGCATCCTTTCACCGGGGTCACCTAAGAGCATCAGAAAGCACAGATATTTACATTATGATTCATAACAGTAGCAAAATTACAGTGATGAAGTAGAAACAAAATAACTTTATGGTTGGGGGTCACCACAACCTGAGGAACCATACTGAAGGGTTGCAGCAGCAGGAAGGTTGAGAAGCTCTGCTCTAGGGGATTCATTGTGTTAACTGATTTTTTTTTCCAGGAGTGATACTTCTTTATTACTGGGCATACATCTTGGCTATGATTTCTTGGAGTGCAGACGAACCATTTCCAGGCCATTCTCGGCATTTTGCCTTCTCTCTGGTGTCTCAGCTCACCCATTATGAAATACACATTTGCTGGAGAAGGGGCAATGGTGAGATAGGAAAGGAGCACAAGAATCAGTTAGAAAAAGCTATGCAGAAATTCTCTTATGAGAGGAAGCAGGCAGCAAGGTCAGGGACTTGAACACAGATGATGCGAAGCTGTCTCCTTGCACTGACCACACACCCAATGCAGAGGTGAGGAACAGGTCAGCAGTCTATGGATAATGAAGTTTCTTTGGCAAATACATTCCCATATTTCGTCGGTCTCACATTTCTTAAAATACTGCTATGGTTGATTTATTTTCCAAAATTTATTCAATACTTATAATTATAGGATTATGTGGTACCTTTCATGTTTCAGATAAATAGAGGCGACTGTTAGATTCATTGAGAAATGCAAGAAACACGGGAGTAACTGAAATTTGCTGTTTACATGATTTCTTGGCATAAGACCTATCTTTTGATGGTGTGAGAGATGAGAACTCGGCAGTGTGGCATGGTCATTCTGATTGCACACCCTGCGGTAGACAGCTAAAGTCAACCCCAAGCCCTATGTCCTTTAGCTGTCTAACTTGGACCAGCTATTTAGCCTCTCTGGGTTGCAGTTTCTCATCTATAAAATGGAAGCAGCCCATCAAAACATCCACACAGCGTAGCTGAAAGGATTAAGGACAGGGTCTTAGAGTTTCTGTAGCTGTGATAAAACACCATGACCAAAAGCAACTTGTGGAGAAAAGGATTTATTTCATCTTTTAACTCTGAGGTCACAATCTGTCACTAAGGAGAAGTCAGGGCAGGAACTCAAAACAAGAATCTGGAGGCAAGAATTGAAGAAGAAGCCATTGAGGAATGCTGCTTGCTGACTTGCTCTCCATGGCTTGTCAGCCTGCTTTCTTATATCATCCAGGACCTTGGATCTAGGGGTGGCACCACCTACAGTGGGCTGGCCTCTCCCACATCCATCATTAATCAAGAAAATGCCCTACAGACTTGCCTACAGGCAAGCTAATGGTTTTTTTTTTGTTTGTTTGTTTGTTTTGTTTTGTTTTCATTTGAGGTTCCTCTTCCCAGATAACTCTAACTTGTATCAAGTTGACAAAAGTCTAGCCAGGATAGAATCTAAAACTGTTCACACAGACCATAGCTTCTTTTTCTCATATGCTTAACAGTATCATTTTCAGACATTATTTTAAAATTTCTTACCAAATTGAACTGATTTCTCATTCAACTGAAGTCTTTGTCTCTGTCCAGTAGGGAAGAAGGCAGAGGTTAATTCTTCATTTCTTTGTACTTTTTAAAAAAAAAAATCACATCTTCTTCACTATGATAACTGTCTTCAACTCCTGCAGAGGTGTGAGAAGAACATTGGTGGGTGGGACAATTCCTCTTTGAACCAAGCAGTCGCTATCCTGTCTGCATTGGCACCCTCTGGCTTTGACATGTTCTCCCCTCAATTGTGCTATGAATTGGGAAACATTTTGCTCTCCATCCCTTTCCCAAAGTCCCTTTCCATCAACCTCTATACCCACTCAGCTCCTGCTGTGATTCACAAACTTCCTGCCTGTCCAAGTCACTTCCTGATGCCACCTGTCCGCCTGGAATACTGGAGTTTCATTTTCCTCTACCTAAGGTGAGGGAAGAGAACACGGCCTCTACCTGCTCTCTGTGGGGATCAAGTCCATCACTCTAATAATGAGCTTCTTCCTTATCTTTAAATTATCTAGATGAGAGTGAGACAGCATTTTCCGGGTCTTCTCCCATCTCAGGAGGCACCGTCATGCTCTGGGGGTGATTTTCTGAAAGTCCTCATACTTCATTGGTGGTATAAGCAATGACTTCTATCTTCCTTCCTAGGAGAAAAAAACAATGCTTTCAAACTATCTCTAACAAACAGCTTGTCTTTTAATCTTCCTTTTGACTCTTCCAAGTGAGTAAAGGTTGGAGAGAAGTGGAATAACAACTATGAAATGTAAATGTATTTTCCATAATGATCATCTTGAAGGCTTCACTGGAAACTAAGGTAGATTGTGTCTTTGTAACTTTCACACAGTTAGGTTGAACTGGTGAGCATGGTGGTTAGACAAAAACCCTTATGATGTGGGTAGACTAAACTGACTTTGGTTTGATTTTGATAAGGGTGATTAACACTAGTTACTTTTAGCTGAAGATGTGGCATGTCCAAACACCCCAGAATGGAACATAGTTCACTGTATTGAATTATAGAACTGGCTGCATAAGAAGGAGGGAAATTAAAGGATAAGTCACTTATCTGCAGTAATTGCTCAATAATTTTTAAAAATTGCTCAAGAATTAAAAATATCAAATGCCAGATTTCCTGTTATTAAATTTTTGAGCCTTAGGGGAAAATCGACTTCTTAAATATTTTTGGTAGCTCAACAATAATGTTACACTGCAATCTATACTTTATAAACATTAGTTTGTGATATCTAAATGCTTTTATGATGCCCAGTATGTATCAATATTCTAAACAGGCCATATGTTTATTCTGCTTAAGTACTCCACCAAGCAGTTGCACAACTATCTCTAGTTTATGAATGAAGAAGCTGGAGTACAAAGAGATCAACCGCCTGCACAGGATGAATAGATAAGACATGTAGCCCAGTACTGTAACACAGTGATTGCTTTCTTCAATCCCTTCATGTGATGCACATCGCCACAGCTGTCTTGTGAGGTGGGAGCTACAGACTGAAAAGGAGTCAGTTGGTCATCGAGCCGAGTGAACCCGTCAGTCCGTACATTTCAGCTCCGTACATTTTGTTGGTTATCAATTTGCATCGTAATATGTTAATTTTTAGAATTAGAATAACACTTATAATTATTAGTGTTATTTTTACTGACAGCCAAAATAATTAAGGAGGAAATGAGTGAGCAAATGTTTTGTTAAATAGGGAAGACACTTATGGCCCAGAGTTGCTTTTTTTAAACTATTTTTAAAAAATATTTCATTACCTTTACCTTAAAAGGCAATACATAGTCATATCTGAACAAATAGAAAATCTCTACAGAAAGGAAAAAAAGAACTCATGATCCAGCTACCTGATGAAAACCACTATGGATATCTTTATCACTGTCCTTCCAGGCCTCTATATACCGGGGTGAGGGCTGTTTGCACCCATTGTTATGTGTCTATTACTCCTATCTGAATGAAGTGCAATATCCTGTTTTGGAATAAGAAGCATCAAGATGATCAGGAAAAGCCACAGTGACTGATGTGGCTTCCTCTCTCCAGCTCCTCACTGGTCTGGGTAAGCATCAGTGATTAAAGTTCTTTTGTTTGTTTTTGTCTGTTTGATTCCCCTTCAAGTTATAAAATCATCTTTATAATCTGTTAAATAAAACATATATGTCAATCATATTCATTAAGACCTAGGAGGACAAAGTCCAAAGTAGCCTCTTCAGGTTACCACCTGTAACCTATTGGCTTGGATTTCCACCCTAGACTCCGTCCTTCACAGTAAGCTACACCGTGTACACTAGCGTAGATACCTTGGCCTCATTGTCACACTCACACCTCCAATGCATCATCCTTTCCTGAACAGTTACCACTTGATTTAGGCATAGAAGTTCTGGACCTACCATGTGGCCAGCCCACGCTGGCCTTGGAAAAGAGCTTGAGTTCTCCAGGTAAGGAATCCTGGGATCATTAAGAATGCCATTTTGAATCTAGTTCAGATGGGGGCTTCCAGGTTCCTACTGGAAATTGGTAGTTGTACCTGGGAACTTCTGTTGTTCTGAGCAGATAGATCACGAGCTTCATGAACTCTCTGTAGGAGACAATGGTTAAAAGGAACCAGCCACAATTTGTACCCAGAATGTTTCAAAATATATATTATTATTTCATTGTATGAGTGTTTCCTTCCTGTATGTCGCGTACCATGTGTGTGCCTGGTGCCCATGGAGGCTAGAAGAGGGCAGATCTCCTGGAGTTCCTGATGGTTGTGAGCACAATGTGGGTGCTGAGAATTAAATACTAGCCTTCTACAAGAGCAACAGATACTCTTCACTGCTAAGCTACCTCTCCAGACTCCCAGATGTGTTCTAACTTCTGATTGTAGTGAGACAAAATAAACACAGATGCAAGAGGGGCAATGGGGCATCACCTCAGTGTGCCTGGACCTACATGTTGCCATTGCTTTCTGTTGCTGTGATAAACACTGACCAAAAACAGCTTGGGGAGGAAGGAAATCATTTGGCTTAGAGGTTAGACTCTACAATTCAGGGAAACCAAGGCAGGAACTTGGAGCAGGAACTGAAACAGAAACTGTTGAGGGGTGCTGCTTACTGACTGTTAGGGTGACATTCAGCTCCCTTTCTCATACAGCCCAGGTCCACATGCCTAAGGTCCAAAGTGGAGTGAGCACTTCTACATCAATTAGCAATCAAGAAAATACCCCCATAGACATACCCACAGGTCAGTATGATGCAGGCAATTCCTTAACAGAGGGACTTTCTTTCTAGGTGTGCCAACTTGACAAAAACCACACTATACCTGCAGGTATCTACACAGTAGCTACGCACGTGCTGTACTTCCAGCTGGAGCAACCCCCACCCCCAAATGTGTGTTCCTTTATCTTCACATCTTTGAGGGGCAGTCGAGCATCACCTTTTTTTCCTTTTGGTCTAACCCTGTCAAATATGCCCACACCTACACCACTCTGCAGCACTCATATCCTTCTCCTTCTTAGATATATTACTAAACGCAGCTACAATACCTGGTTTTCTACCTGCTTCCTCTTTCTTCTTCACGAGAATAAGAATTTGGTTAACCTTTTTGCCACTCAAAAAGTAACTCAAAACAGTGCCTGTCACCTAAGTGGGCATTCAATAAATTTTTTTATTACGTTAATGAATTAATTGCCAAGTTATATTTACAACTGCATTATTCATACATAATGGAATTTAGAAATTAATTTCCAGTTACTTCTAATAAAGAAATAAGGACAAAAATATGAACATACCCCCATGCAACTATGAAATTAAGTCTATTCTGCTCTAGTGTCAATTTTGTACCCATAATAATATCAAAACATAAAAGTAAGTTAATATAAGAAACAAGGTCCTAGACCAAGGGCAGAAGCCATGAAAACTTGACTGATCTAGACAGTACCCAAAAGCTGTTTTCCTAACTAGTCAGGTGACTCCACTGGGCTTTCATGTTTTCTGACCTCCCTCTGGATAGGGGCAAAAGCAGATTGTCTGTCACGGGAGCTGCTTCCGCCTGTCTTCCCATGCTACGTGGGAAAGGAGGGCAGAGGCACCTCAGTGCTTTAGGACACCTGAATGTAACAGTGATTTGGCTGGGATAACCTGGCCCAGACTCCTGTTTTAACATATTTAAGATATGTTAAAGTGGCGGTAACAAAAGAGTACTGCCAGTTTAAGCTTCCTTCTGCAAAACTGTCTTCTCTTCCACACTCAGCCCTTTGCCTGGCTTTGTGTTCTTTCCTATGGCTGGTGAATCTGACTGACACCTGTGGCCTGCTCTGAAAGAATAGCCATTTCTTAAGGAATGGGTAAGTTGCTGTAAGTATTTAAGTGCTCTGAGCAGAACCAAACATCATTTGAGGTATCAAAAGAAATAAAAATGTGGCTTTGTTACTTTGAAAGCATTTTTCTTTTGTGATTGCCACTGGGTGGGGGGGGGGGACGACAAATAATAGTAAAAGAAAGGTTTGAATAAAATTGTTGAAACTAATGCTACCCATCTTAAAGTCCTTAAATAACAAAAGCTTTATTACAGAAAAAAATGTATTCTTGCTAAGAACTATTCAAAGTAACACAGGTGGCAGGTGGCCATTTCTATTCCATTATTTATCCATTAATAATAATGAATACTTTTGTATATGTGTTGAATGTGTGTGTTCTTAGAAGCATTATTCAGCAGCAGAGAATCCATAGGGAAGAATGAGCTGTTACACCGTATGTGTCTTTTCTGAAAGCACAAAAGAGACTCTGCCACGCTGTTTCACAGAAGAGGCAATAGGAAAATCAGCAGGCCAGTGGGTTTGCTAAGATTGGTGATGAACTTCACCACAGGCTGCCTGGGCTGCTGTGAAGTGATTGGGCATCCCTGGGAGATGGAGTCTAAGGCTGCTGTTTAGCCAGATAGCCACTTTGTACCCTAGTAACTTTCTTATTAGACTGTCATCTCATTAACTGCTTCATGCCAGATGGTCCCCAAGTACCACATACTCTACTTTGGGCCATATTGCTGAGTAGTGCTCACCCCTTACACCCAGCTTGCTCCCATCTGCCCAGACAGGTGTTTTCAAACATGACTGAGGCTGCTGAGTACAGAGTATGTTCCAGGAAGTGCTTTTGCCCCTGAAATGCATTAGAACATAGGTTCCAACTGGAAAAACCACATTAGCAATTTTTTTTTTGACAGACAAAGAGTTTGAGCTTGTGATAATTACTATTTCACCAAACCAACTGAGACTCGGGACTACAATTAAAAAGAAATGATCTTCCATGTATAATGGCTTTCACACTGCATGATACTATTAAATAGCCATCATTAGCTACTAAAGCATGTACTACTCCTTTCCCAGATCCCTTTCCCTGCCAAGAAATTTAAGACCAAGAATGATCAATGAATGGTCAGCACTATAATTGTTGATACAGGACATGCAAATGGAAAATTTTCAGAATGATTTAGATGTATGAGGAATTATTAATTATGATGATATCATCCATACATCCAAGTTCTTCTAAAGACCCATATTTACATCTTTATATCTACAATTCATGGGCTAGTACAGAAAAAGGAAGTATCTTTAAAATAAAGAACAAGGCGGATTTAGGGTAGTTTCTCGAGTATTTTGCTAGGTTCTGGGAACAGAAACCTCAATAAAACAGTTTTTCTTCTCAAAAAGCTTCTACATCAGGGTATACACAAACAGATATGAACCAACAGTACAGTGTGATGGATTTAATAAACAACTGTACACCAGGTTCAGGACTGCACAGGGGAGTTTAGTTTTATAATGATGGAAGGAAGAGTCTGCTTGAGGACCTACAATTCTTATGTGGGCCTTTTCATTCTTGTCTTTTTAAGAAAAAAAAAACAAAACAACTTTTTCCTCTCTACAGATGTTTGTAGCTTGGAAGAGGCACAGGAAAAGATGGTCACCAAAGACATGAGATCTTGAGGATGGGCAGCTTTTCAAGGCCTTAGAGTTATCAGTTCAAACAGTAGACAGGGTTCTTGGGTCCCAACTACACATTGCTTAGTCTAGAAGTGCCTTTTGCTTTATCTGCTCCTGGGGCAGAGAGTCACAGACACAATGATGAGTCATACATGACTGAAGAGGTTTAATAAAAGAAGCATGACCTATATCCATCTCAAATGCTTTTTAATGAAATAAAATTCACATAAAATCCATAATTTTAGCCATTAAAGTGTGTCATTCAAGGGGGTTTGGTATAGGCACACTGTTCCGAAGCCACTACCATTGTTAAATTCTAAAATACTTTCCTTGCCCCAAAAGAAACTTTATACCTGAGCCAGTTACTTCTTCCTCCAGCCCTTGACAATCATTAATCTACTTCCTGTCTGTGTAGTCTAGACTAGTTTGTATGAACTGAAACAAGTAATTATTGCCTTTTGAGACTGGTTTCTTTTATTATTAAAATGTCTTTGAAGTTCACCAGTACAGTATCTAATCAGCACTTTATTCCATTTAAAGGAAGAGTAATATTTTTACCGATTAATGTACCATATTTTTGTTCACACATACATCAGTTGGTGATATTTGGGTTGTTTCTTTTCTTTATCTTTTTTTTTTGTTATTGCTCCAATACTTGGCTTCCATTTTGAGGGATAAAGGACAGAGGCTGAAATGCTGGTTCATAATGTTTTTGAAAGATCATTAAAGATCTTGTTTGCAAAGATGTGCCTCCTGATTTTATTTCTACGAGTATATATGAGTGATCAAATTTTTCCATCTCTTTGTTCACATTTATTTTTTTCTTTTAAAAATTATAGCCAACCTATTGTCAAACCCCTTTATGAATAAGTAGTACATCATCAAAAAACCTTCCACAACCAGAAAGAGATGTACTTGTCCAGTTTTCTTCATTTGTATGTGAAGCCATAACTTAATTGAATGGAGCTTCTTTTTCTATGATGAGTTGCAAAGTGAATTTAATGAAACTCTGACGACAAAACTGCCTTTCATTAACTCCCACCCCTGCCTCAGTCACTATGATCAAAGCCAATGCCTCTAAATGGTGACCTTTGAAAAAGCATCCCAGAAATACAGCCGGGCACTTTGGTCAGTGGCTGGCAAAGACATCGAAACTATGTCCGGGGTTGGCAAGGAAAATACTCCTCTAGGACAAATCTCAGTTTTGTTTTTTAAACCCAATGGACATCACCCTCCCCCCAATGGACATCACCCTCCCCCCCCCATACATGTTGTTTTGTATGTTCTGTTTTAGAAACATAACTAACTTCCGAGTCACATTCTACTTCAGGCAAGGTGGTTTGTTTAGGTAAAGCAATGTCTTAAACAGCTCCAATCCTCCCAAATTTCGAATTCCATTCCAACACTTTTCTCATGAATAATTCAGCGTCTGTCGCACATCCTCCTAGGGAGTCTGTGGTCATTGATTTTAATCTGACTGCCACCCTGGACACAACACGTGATTCTTTCCCTTCCGGCGCACTTAGTTTTGGAAACCGAAGCACCTATGTAAAAGTGATTGCTGGGAACAAGCAACTGGACATGGAGGATAAATGTTTTACTTTTAATGCGGTGTCCAGTTTTGCATTCTAGGCTGTCTGGGAGAAACAGCTACCATGAGTTTAATTCCAAATTTTCCACCTCTTGAAGTAGATGTGAGAGAAGTGAGGGAGAAGAAGATAACTATGGAGCAAAAATTGCAGGCAGCAAAGCTCGGAGTGAGTCTTGGACTAAGGCAGGCCAGTATTTCCGGGAGTGAAGGGTGGGGCTGGAGGTGGGGGGGGGGAGCTTGGCACGCTTCAGGCAAAGACTTGGAGGGATTTTGTGGAATACAGCAGCATCCATGAAAAAGGAAGAAGAGACTGAATCTTTTGACAGGGAGAGATTGCAAGGCCAAAGAGACACTAGGCTTCGAATTCTGGGAAATCTCAGGGTCCCTAAAAAAATAAAAATAAAAAAATCAACATCCTTTCCCAAGCAGAAGCCTACAGTTCCTAGAAGAAGTCAGTGAGCTTTGGGCCTGCCCGCCGGCCTTGATAGCCACGTCTTAATGGTTTTGGCGCTTGGACCAGAGAGGGGTCATACCTCAAGGCCCTTGTATCTCTTAGTATTCCACGGGGGGAAGTCTAAATGCCTCGTCACTGATCCCGGGCTTGATGACAGTTTGATTATCTGCGCAGCCAGTCACGGTAGATTTAAAGCTGGCATGCCTGCCTGTTCAGGTCTTGGTGCTCTCCACCTCCATCCTCCGCCCCGCCAACTCTCCAGGGTACAAAGTACAGCAGGGACGCGCGCGCAGCAACTACAAAGCGCAGCCTAATCTTTCCCTTGTGAACACCTACATGGATTTCCAATACCGAGTCTGGCAGGTTCCGGAGGGAGTGCCAGCCTCCTCTTGAGCTCTCTGCCCCTCGTCCTGGTTTCTGCAGTCGATGTTCCTGGGGGAGATAAGGGCGGGGGGGGGGCTTTAGGCACTAGAAGCTTCTTAAAAGCTTCCTTAGAGATTCAGTGGTTCATTCAGTTTCCCTAACACTCCCTGCTGCAGAGAAGAGGGCGATGGATGTGTTAAATCAGCACCCCTAACACATCATTGTGGTCCTTCGTGTTCATAATGCCATTGGCTTAGCTCTGGTTTCCACCACTCAGTGTTTGCGTGGGCACTTGTGCAGTGGCCAGCCCCAAAGGGAGTTGGACCTCGCAAAGAACGTCAGCGCACCGCCAGACCTCACAAGCACTTTGCAAGGGCCATCTGGAGACATCGACTTTGGGATCCGAAGGCCTGAAATCTTCGGCTTCAGGTTTGAAGGACTGGCCAAGCCGGAAAGGAGGTGGGTGTTTAGGGTCCCGGAGAGCAGCTAGGGAAACGCGGGGTCCCTCCCATCACCAGAAGAGAGCAGCAACTGAGAGAAACGAAGATGAACTCCAGACATATATGTCTGGGGTTTTGCTTTAGTTTTTACTATGGGGTGGAATGGGACAGAATCTACATTCTTGGCTGGTACCTACCCTTTAGAAAGGTAGAGAAACTCCTCAGGTCCATCCTAGGAGTGCCTGAAGATGCTGTGAGAGAAATCTGAAGCAATCTTTGAGTTGAGCCTAGAGGGGACTGGAAATGGGAGGGGGAGAGCTGGGAGGGGGGAAATAAACCACCTATGTGCCCCCCCCCCTCCTTTCGTAGCTGCTGACGCGATGGTGCTGCTTATTAATCATTCACCAGTCCAGAGCCACTCCACTTAATGGCTGTACCGCGCGCGGCGGCTCTAGCCTCTTGGCCTCTCCTCTCCACGCTCGGGAGTGCCCGGGACCGACAGAGCTGCTGCAAGAGACAGCGCGCAAGCAGCCGCTGGGCGATGCGCCCCGCCGGCCTCGGTAGGAGCCGCGCTCGCCGCCGCAGCTGCTGCGCTCTGCCAGGCGGCGCCAGGAGGCGGTGAGCTGCGAGCTGGGAGCCTTGAGCTCGGGGAGGGCGCAGACAGCAAGGGCGCAAGGTGAGCGCCCTAGCCCGCAGCCGCACCGGCCCCTTTCAGCCGGGATGTTCCCCAATGGCACCGCCTCCTCTCCCTCCTCTTCTCCTAGCCCCAGTCCAGGCAGCTGCGGGGAAGGCGCCTGCAGCAGGGGCCCCGGGGCCGGCGCTGCGGACGGCATGGAGGAGCCGGGACGAAACGCTTCCCAGAACGGGACCTTAAGCGAGGGCCAGGGTAGCGCCATTCTCATCTCTTTCATCTACTCCGTGGTATGCTTGGTGGGACTGTGTGGGAACTCCATGGTCATCTACGTGATCCTGCGTTATGCCAAAATGAAGACCGCCACCAACATCTACATTCTAAACCTGGCCATTGCTGATGAGCTGCTCATGCTCAGCGTGCCCTTTCTGGTCACTTCCACGCTGTTGCGCCACTGGCCCTTTGGCGCGCTACTTTGCCGCCTTGTGCTCAGCGTGGACGCGGTCAACATGTTCACCAGCATTTACTGTCTGACTGTGCTTAGTGTGGATCGCTATGTCGCTGTGGTGCACCCGATCAAGGCAGCGCGCTACCGTCGGCCCACTGTAGCCAAGGTGGTGAACCTGGGCGTGTGGGTGCTGTCTCTACTGGTTATCTTGCCCATCGTGGTCTTCTCACGCACAGCCGCCAACAGCGACGGCACCGTGGCCTGCAACATGCTCATGCCCGAGCCCGCCCAGCGCTGGCTGGTGGGCTTCGTCTTATACACATTTCTCATGGGCTTCCTGCTGCCTGTCGGGGCCATCTGCCTGTGTTACGTGCTCATCATTGCCAAGATGCGCATGGTGGCCCTCAAGGCCGGCTGGCAGCAGCGCAAGCGCTCAGAGCGCAAGATCACTTTAATGGTGATGATGGTGGTGATGGTGTTTGTCATCTGCTGGATGCCTTTCTACGTGGTACAGCTGGTCAATGTGTTCGCTGAGCAAGACGACGCCACCGTGAGCCAGTTGTCTGTCATCCTCGGCTACGCCAACAGCTGTGCCAACCCCATCCTCTACGGCTTCCTGTCGGACAACTTCAAGCGCTCTTTCCAGCGCATCCTGTGCCTCAGCTGGATGGACAACGCTGCGGAAGAACCAGTCGACTACTACGCCACCGCCTTGAAGAGTCGCGCTTACAGTGTGGAGGACTTCCAGCCCGAGAACCTGGAATCCGGAGGCGTTTTCCGTAATGGCACCTGCGCTTCCAGGATCAGCACGCTTTGAGGCCGGGCACTGCCGGGAGGGGGAGAGTGGCCGGAAAGGGGGGAGAGGGGAGCAGGCGTGAGCGAATGATAACAGGACACCAAGCGCTGTAGTAGAGCGCCTGGTTAGCCGGACCTAGGAAAGCCATGTGACCAAGGTAAAATGGAGAGATTTGTGGGTCAATTGGGAAGGCTTTCGGGTCATCTTCTCAGCCCTTCCTTTTTCCCACACAGCGCTTGCTACTTTGAACAACTCCATTCGCCAAGCCCAGTAACTTCGATGCTCCCCCCCACCCCCGCCCCCAGTTCTGCTAGTTCAAACCACAAACTTAATGTCGTCAACTCAGTTTGACCCTTACCCTCGCAAGTCGATATTTCTGTTTCTTGAAGCTGAGCCACGGTTACCGCCATGTGTTTCCTTGGGGCTGAGTCCCCAGCTTGTGCTCAACCCTGATCGCTGCGCAGGTCAGCGGGCCGGACTCTGCTCAGAGCAAGTATCAGACTGTCCCCAATCACTGCTCTCCCTTTGCACAGCCTTACTGTTAAGGAAGCCCAGCTTGAGGATGACCAGGCAACTTTTCAAAGAAGGCTCACCTTTCCCTGGGTCCTCCCTCCCTCCGCTCCACCCCACCTAGAGCAGAGCTAGGTGCTTAAGAAAAGATCGTGCACGCAGAACCCCAGACTCGGTATAGCTCCATCCATGTCCTCCTTTGGAGGACACAAAATTGGGGGGGGGGGAGCTGAGAGCAAGCAGAAGGACAACTTTGTAATATTCCTGGGTTGTGGATATGGGTATCATAGGAAACCCGTCCTCGCCCGCCCCCCTTCGAGCTCAGAACTTGAGCCCTGGGTTCCAAAGTCCCAGTGAGGGGCGCTTTCAGCTGGTGAATGACGTAGGCACCCTGGAGGGTGCACCTGAATCGCAGGGCAGCTCCTCTTGGTTTCCTCCCTGGAATAACAAAAGATTCGGTTTCTGCTCCGGTGTAAGTTGTAGGCTCAGCTCCGGCTCCTCCTGTGACAGCTGCCTTTGCCTAAGCTGGGTCGTTGCTGCAGCCTGTCTGGTCCCTGAGCGGTCCTGCCTTTCAAGCGGTGCCTAATGAGTTATGTCTTGTTTAACATATTTATTTATTTATTTGTGGTGTTGGAAGTCGTGTGTGTCTGCTTTCTTTTTCTCTATTCGCCTAACGAGGCTGTTCTTGGGAATTCTGGGGGTTTGAGGGTGTGAAACCACTGAGCAGGAGTGGAGAAAAGCTCCCTCCTCACCCTAAGGACCCCTCAAAAGTTTCCCTCTCTTGGATTCTCTTAGCCTTTTCTCGACCCTTCCTATTTTTGCTTGTGCCCAGTGAAATTTGAAGTTTTTTATACTTTTTTATTGTAGCTTTTGTCTTATTAAAATAAATGAATGGTAAT